>NW_006408542.1:7428318-7453857 GCF_000296735.1 Chrysochloris asiatica | reverse complement strand
AAGATGTCAGCTTGAGGACTAAGGTGTACCTGACCCAAACCATGGTATCTTCAATAACCTCGAATGCATACAAAAGCTGGACAGTGAATAAGAAGACCGTAGAAGAATTGATGCTTTTGAGTTATGGTGTTGGAGGAGAATATTGAAGGTGCCATGGGCTGCCAAAAAACCAACAAATCTGTGTTGGAAGAATGAGCCAGAGGGCTCCTAGGAGGCCAAGATGGCCAAACTTCGTCTCTCAGAGTTCGGACATACTGTTAGGAGGGACCAGTCACTGGAGAAGGATATCATGTTTGGTAAGGTGGAGGGTCAGAGAAAAAGAGGAAGACCCCTAATCAAATGGATTGGCCAAGTGGCAGCATTGACAGACTCAAGCATGGCAACAGTAGCGAGGTTGGCCCATGATTGGGCAATGTTTCATTCTTCTGTGCATAAGGTTGCTATGGGTCGGTACCAACTCTATGGCACCTAACAGCAACAACAACAAGTCATTTCCAACCCATTGTGAATTTTACCTTTTTTTTTTTTTAACAAATTATGTTTTTAAAAAAATTTAACAAAAAACATTAAATATTTTTTGTGTTCTTTTGCTTTGTTCTAGAATATAATTCAGCTTCCTGGTGTGGTGCTGTAGGATAAGCACTGGGCTGCGAACTAAAAAGTCAGCAGTTCAAACCCATCATTTGCTCCTTGGGAACCCTATACAGGGTTATTAATGAGTTGGAATTGACTTGAAGGCAGTTAACAACAATAACAAGTATATAATTTAGCGACTTTGAAAATTTATATCTTTTTGAGGATTGTGTTTAAGCATAGTTAGGAGTCCTGGTCTCGCACTGCCGGTTAATGTGCTGGACTACAAGGTCGGTTTGAAGCATAAGGTCAGTGGTTTAAGCTCACCAGTCACTCCTTGGAAACCCTATATAGGGTCGCTATTGGTTGGAACCAACTTTACGGCACTTAGCAACAAGAAGAAAGTGGGACCAAAGTAGTTTTAATCTAGAGTTAAGTTTTCCCATACTGGAGCAGTATCCTGTGGACTCTGACTTGACGCTTCTTGAATTATTAATGTTTTCCACTTTGGCTGGCGGGAACCCGAATTCTTCTTAACCGTTAATAAGCTCTAAGAATTGTTCTATTTCCTCTTTTCTGGTGTGGCACTGTAGAATAAACACTGGACTCTGCTAATCACAAAGTTGGTGGTTCAAACCCACCAGCTGCTCCTGGGAAGTCCTTTGTAGGGTCAGATGAGTCAGAACCAAGTCTTTAGCACTTAACAACAGCAGGCTTTCCTGTATGTTTTGGGTATTTCCTCACATGCATATGCTGATCAGTCCTGAGCTGAAAACTTGAGAGAAGCGCTCAGCATCTCGGAAGCTTACTCATTGTGCATTTCTTGTCTCTCTGGTACCATGTCTTACGACTCTTAGCGTCCTTGGCTCTCCTGGTCTCCCAGCTCTATTGCCCCAATTCAGATTAACCTTCATATGGGTTCACCATCTCTAGGCTTTAAGTTGGGACAATTTTAGGACTACATAGGGTCTTATTTTTAATTTTTCAGGGTCTGCTGTACTGTACTGTATAATGGTCGGTGTCTAACAGCAGTTGTTTTTCATGTATTTGTTCATTAGTTTAGTTTTATTTTTTTAGGTAGAAGGGTATATGGTTACTTGGCCAAGTGTCTTATTTTTGTTGTTGTTAAGAAAATACATAGCAAAGCGTACAGTTTCTACATGTGCGCTTAATATCATTCTTTGAGTTGTGTAATCTCACTCTCTCTTACCTGTTAACATAAATTTAGCACCCCCTAATGTTCTGATCTAATCTTTGGGAGTTGTGTTTGCCAATTGGATCTCATATAGATAGATAGTCCTGGTGTGGCACTGTATGATGAGCATTGGACTGCTAACCTCAAGGTTGGTGGTTCAAATCTACCATCCACTCCTCGATGGCACTTTATTACAGCAACAGTAAGAACAACAACAAGGTAGTCCTTTAAAGGAGTATAATGTTCAAGGCAGATTTTTTTTCACTTGTTAAGATAAACTATGGTTTGAGGAAGACTTCAGGGGATTGATTTTGGTTTAAGGTTTAAAGATTATTTTAGGGCAATAGTTTCAGAGGTTCATCTAGTTTTCATGACTCCAGTGTGGGGTCTGAAAGAATTTGAAGTTATGTTCTGCGTCTCTCCCCCCGCCACCCCCCCCCCAAAAAAAAAAAAAATCAGGATTCTTTTTATAGAATCTTTAATCACTAGGAGTAGAAATAGAAGTAAAATAATTGAATAGATATTTCTAATTCTGTGAATGCATGAGTCGGGAAGGGCAGGAAGCATTGTGGATGACTTTTATGATTCTAACTTGAGCAGATAGAATAGCTCGTTTTTATATGGAGGATGGGAGGTTGAATTCATGGGGGACAGGTAACATTTTCTAGTTGGTGTTTTGGATCTTGAGCTTAGAGAAAACAGGTCTAAGTAAAATGTGTCTGCTTATGTTGCCACTGAGAGCCCTGATAGGATGATAAGCAATAGACTGCTAACCGAAAGGTTGGCAGTTCAAACCCACTAGCTGCTCCATGGGAGAAAGATGAGGCTTATAGCCTTGGAAGTCCTACACGTGATCCCTATGAATCGGAATCGACTGGGTGGCAGTGAATGAGTCCGAGTGATGCTGCTGCTGGGGTTGGGTTCTTGTTTTAAGCTCACCAACTTGTTTTTCTTCTTTGTGAGCATGCTTTTAAACATTATAAGAATTTGAAAAATACTTTTATTTTAACCCACCCTCATAGAAATATTATTTACATAGCCAGTTCTTACATGAAAACAAAGTCCTACTTAGGACCGTCTCTTGTAGTAAATACTGAAACATATGCTTTGCAACAGGACACTTCTTGGTACTCTTTGTAAGTAAGTACTCAGATTTTTCTGTGATGGGTCTGTGACTTAGATTTACCAGGCCCCTGGGCAGCCAGGGAAGAGGGTCTTAGAAGAAAGGTAGTCCTTTTGACCTATGTTTCATTTAACTGGTTTCTAAGATACTTGAAATAAGTACCTGCCACTTATGTTGCCAAACCAACCCCACTACCATCTGGTCGATTCTGACTGAGTGACCCTGTATAGGGTTTCCGAAACTGCAAATCTTTATCGGAGCAATTCATCTTTCTGCTACTGAGCAACTGATGGATTTGAACTGCCAACCTTTGGGTTACCCACATGTACACTTACCCACAGGTACACTTACATTGTTGTTTTTGTTAAGTGCCGTTGAGTTGGTTCCGACACAGCACATCCTGTATAGGGTTTCCAAGGAGTGGCTGGTGAGCTTGAACTGCTGACATTGTGGTTCAATCCGACCTTGCAGTCCAGTGCATTAACCCACAGTGCCATACCAGGACTAAAACAATAGATGTTGGTTTTTTCCTTTCTTTGCTGAGCTACACAAAAATCCCTGCCACTCAAAAGATGGAAGCAGTCCTTCTCTTCTGGTTCCCATTCCCTTTTTTGCTGTTGTTTCATTAGAGAGAAGAGATTGTGGCACATATTGGAAATACCTTTTTTCATATGTTTTCATTCTTTCAGTGGATTGAAGACTGACTGCTGTTTACCACCACAAGCCTGCTGGCTTTAGCATAATCCCAGCCTGACCTGCATTGCGCTGACTAATAAAACCTTTATCAACACTGTCAAAAGTATTTAATACTGCCTATTAAAAGTGTTTACTCTTCTTGGTGACTTCCTATTAACATAAAAAATACATCTTGAACAGGTAAACAGTCTTGCTTTCTGCTACCAGTTTTCAAAGTGGAATACTTTCTCTAGTTTTTAATAGCAATAGAGAAACTGGGATTGCATAGGTGATGTTGGTGTTTCATACAATTATTGTTGTTAAATGCTGTAGAGTAAGTTCTGACTCATAGCAACCTTATATAGAATTTCTGAGGAGCAGTTGGTGGGTTTGAACCACTAACCTTAGTGTTTGCAGTCCAGTACTTAATGCTAGACACCGGGACTCCTCACACAATTATTAGTATTTAAAAAAATTTCTTCATTCCTTTAAGTATCACTCAAATAACATCTTAGATGATGTAATACATTTTTTGTCAAATAATAACCAAGTAACCAGTTTGGAATTCTAGTGTGGCGCTGTGGGTTAATGCGATAGAGTGCTAAATTGGTTTGAACTGTAAGGTCGGTGGTTCAAGCTCACCAGTCACTCCTAAGAAACCCTATACAGGGTTGCTGTGGGTCAGAACCAACTAGCCGGCACTTAGCAACAACAACCAGGGTATTAGTGTGCTTGAATTTCAAATTTGATTTTTAAGTTACAACTTTTTGAGTAGCTAATATGTTTATTTACACATTTCAAATATAAAAATAAATTTTTTTTAATGAAGTATACCCTGAACAATTTCGTTCCCATCATTCCCTTGTACCCATCCTCCCTAAGCCCACTGCTGTCTAGTTGAATCTTACACATAGAGACCCTTTAGGACCGACTAGAACGACTTCTTTGGGTTGCCAAGCCTAAATATTTCTGCCAAGGAATGCCTGATGGGTTTGAACTTAGGACTTTGTGGTTTACAGACCAACTCTTAAACCTTTGTGTCCCCAGGGCTCCTTCTATCATTCTCTCTTGTTAAGTGCCGTTGAGTCAGTTCAGACTCAGAGTGACCCTGCGTGTGATTTCTGAGGAGCAGCTGGTGGGTTTGAACGTTTAACCTTGCAATGTGCAGTCCAGTGTGTATCCTATAGCACCACACCAAGCCAAACCCCTTACCTTTGAGTCAGTTCCTATTCATAGTGAGCCCATGTGTTACAAAGTAGAACCTGCTCCAAAGGGTTTTCTTGGCTCTAGTGGTTACAAATTGGGCTGCCAACCTCAAGGTCAGCATTTCGAAACTACTAGCTGTTCTGCAGGAGAAAGATGAGGCGTTCTGCTCCCGTAAAGATTTATAGCCTCAGAAACCCTGTGCAGGGTTATTAAGAGTTGGAACCAACTCCACGGTATTTTACAACAATCTTTATATGGAGTTCTGGTGTGGGGCTGTAGGACAAGCACTCGACCAGAAGGCGAGTTTGAACTGCAAGTTTGGTGGTTCAGATCCGCCAGCTGTTCCTCAGAAACCCTATACTGGGTGGCTGTGAATTGGAACTGACTCAATGCCACTTCACAACAACAATTTTTATATGGAAGCTAAATGTGAGGTCTTTCCTCCTCAGTGCTGTGGTTATTGTTGTTGTAAAGTGCTATTGGGTCAGTTCCGACCCTGTATAGGCTACCAAGGAGCAGCTGGTGATGTAAACCACCATTGTTGTGGTAAATAGTCCAGTGCTTTTCCGACAGCACTACACCAAATTGTATAACTCAGGAGTATTTCATAGCTATTTTTAGTCATTTTCTATTTATCTTCCCTGAGTCATTTTATTCAAAGACCTCATTCAAATATATATATTCTTATCTTTTACTCAAAAGATGTCCTTAAAAAAAAAAAAAAATCTGTGTGCCCTGGATCTTTCTCTTGGTTGTCAGTTGCTGTCAAGTCACACTGACTCATGGTGCCTTGTGTATATGAGAATGAATGTAGCCTTTTGTTAAGTGCCATTGAATCGGTTCCGACTCATAGTGACCCTGTGTAAGGTTTCCAAGGAGCAGCTGGTAAGTTTGAACCACTGACCTTGAGGTTGAGTGCTTATTCTACAGTGTGACACCAGGATGCCGAATGTTGCCTGGTGCTGTGCTATCTCCATGGACATTGGTGGGTCTGAGTCCATTGGGATGATTGGGTCAGTCCATCCGATGGAGGATCACCCTCTTCTCTACTAAACGTAATGTCCTTTTCCAGCAGTTAGCCCCTCCTGATGATGTGCCAAAGTGAGATGAAGTCTTGGATAATCTGTGATCCTTAGGGTGTTCATTGGCTAAGCTTTAGAAGTGCTTTACAGACTTTTCTGTCTAGTCTGAAAGCTGCTCACCATGGGTAACCCTTCTGATGTTTCACATATCCTTGGTATTTCTTCCAACATCATACCATATAAGCCACTACAGTATGACACACTGACAGTTCACTGGTGGTCTCTTTCCTTATTAGCACATAAAGATCTTTGTTATTTTGTCTTGCAAAGTAATCATTTATGTAAATATGCCATAGTTCATTCACCCTACCCCCAGTGACTGGACACTTGAATGCATTCCGTTTTTTTGTTATTATAATTTCATAGGGAAAAACTTTGTACATGTGTTCTTTTTTTTTTTTTTTTTGAAACTTTTTATTGTGAATTGAATGAAGGTTTACAAGCAGCTCATCAGGTTTACATCCAACAGATCATACACTTTGTTTCATCTCAATGATTGTAATCTCCTCCATGTAGCAATAATTATCCCACTTCCTCCCTGTGATTCCTATTTCCATTCCACCCTCCTTCCCAATCCCTCTAACCTTGTCCTCAGATAAATGTTGCCCATTTGATCTTGAATGGTTGACCATTTCATGGTGAGCATACCTCACTAATATTGTTGTCCCCCTGTGTACCTGTCTATTGTTTAACTGAAAATTGGACCACAAGGATAAGTCACTTCCAGACATAAAAGGGTTCATAGTCTCAGGTTTTCCAGTTTCTTTCTGACTAGTCAGCCCAGGCTTTTTTATAATTTTGAGTTTTGGTCTATATTTTTCCCACTCTTGTGGTACCTTCAAATGTGATCCCGTTCAAGAGCAGTTGGTAGTGGTAGCCAGGCCCCACCTAATTCTTCTGGTCTCAGATTTGCAGAGAGACTGGTGTTCATGTGTTCCATTAGTCCATTGAATTAATTAATTCCAAGCATCTTTAATTCTCATCACTCTTCTTTCTTCCACGCCTGGAGAGACCCATGGTTGCGCCTTCCTTAGAGAGCTGCTCGTGAACTTTTTAAAGCCCAGACTCCACTCACCAAAGTAGGCTGTAGCACAGTGTCTTTGTGGACTATGCGACGCCAATTGACCATGGTGTCCCCTGAGACTACTCCCCTGAGACTACGCCCCTGAGCCCCCAAGCCTAGCACTTTGTTATCTCAAGGTATTTGGTAATGTCCAAGAAGTTTCCATTTTGTCCCTGTATGTTCCACCACATTCGTAGATAGGTGTGTTTGCAGCAAAGATGTACATGCACATGTGTGTTTTACATGTGTGTACATGTTTTGGTTATTGAAATTCCTATAAATGGGATGCTAAGTGAAAAGGTAAATGTATTTGTAATTTCCTTCATAAAGGTTCTACATTTGATATTCCCATCAGCAGTGTGTGAAGGACCCTGAATCCTGACAGATTGACAAGAGAATGTTGTAAACTATATAAACTTAAGTGGATTCTTGCTAGTCTTATAAGAAATTTGATCTTAGTGTGTTTTCACATCTGCGTTTCTGTTTTCATGACTTGGGTTAAACATCTTACCATGTTTAAGGGTCATTTGTATTTTGCGTTTTCCGGGTACTTTGTTTTCTCCTGGATGGCCTTCTCTATTTGTAATCATTAGATTGGTGTTTCATGATTTGTTGTTGTTTTTAGGTGTTGTTGAGTCACCTCTGGCTCATAGGGACCCTAGGCATGAAGGAATGAAACACTGCTTGGTCCTGCACCATTCTTAACATTGTTATGTTGGATTCCATTGCTGTAGCCATTGTATCAGTCTGCCTTGTTGTTGGGGTCTTCCTCTTTTTCAGTGACCCTCTAACAAACATGTTCTCCAGGGTCCGGTCCTACCTAAAAACATGCCCATAGTATGTTGTCTTTTGGGCTGTATACCTTCCAAGACAGCTTGTTTGTTCTTCTGGTTGTCCATGGTTCTTTCAGTATTCTTCACCAACACCATAATTCAAATGCATCAATTCTTGTCCAGTCTTATTGATTGTCCAGCTTGCACATGCATATGAGACCACTGAAAATATCGTGGCTTGTATCAGGGGCACCTCAGTTCTCAGAGTTGCCCCATGTAATAAGCTGTTTGATTCCATGATTGATGCTTTCATGTGCATTGATTGTGGATTCAAGTAAACTGAAATCCTTGCGCTTTAATCTTTCCCTCTGTTTATCATGATGGTATTTATTGATCCAGTTGTGAGGATTTTTGTTTTTTCAACATTGAGTTGTATTCCATTCTGAAGGCTGTTTTTTTGATATTCATCAGCAAGCGCTTTAAGCCCTCTCTGCTTTCAGAAAGCAAGTTTATATCTTCTGTTTATCTTAGGTTGTTCTGAGCTTTACCCTAAGCCTGATGCCGTATTCTTCACGTAGTTCAGCTTCTCAGATTATGTGCTCAGCATATAGGTTGCATAAGTATGGTGAAAAGATACAACCCTGACGCATACCATTCCTGACTGTAAACTCTGCAGTATCCCCTGGTTCTGTGTGAATGACTGCCTCTTGGTCTGTGTACAGGTTCTGCATGAACAGATGTGTTCTGTAATTCCCATTCTTCACAATAGTTCCCATAGTTTGTTATCCACACAATCAAATACCTTCCCATAGTCAATAAACATAAGTAAACATCTTTTTGGTGTTCTTTCTCTGCTTTTAGCCAAGATCCATCTGATGTTAGCACTTAGATCCCTTGTACTTTGTTCCACGTCTTCTTCTTCTGAATCTGGTGGCTCCTTGTCGATGTGCTGGTGCAACCATTTTTGAAGGCTCTTCTGCAAAATTTTACTTGTGATGTTGCTTGATAATTTCCATGTTCTCTTGGGTTACCTTTCTTTGGAATGGACACAAATATAGATTTCTCCCAGTCAGTTGGCCATTTGACAGTTTTCCAAATTTCTTGACATAGGCTAGTGACTGTTGCCAGCTCCACATCAGTTTATTGAAAGATTTCAGTTGCTATTCCATCAATTTCTGGAGCCTTGTTTTTCACCAAGGTTTGCAGTGCAGCTTGGACTTCTTCCTTCAGGATCATCATGTTTGGATCATACCTCCTGAAGTGGTTGAATGCTGACCAGTTCTTTATGGTACAGTGACTCTGTATTCCTTTCATCTTTTGATACTTACTACATCACTGAATGTTTTGTATATAGAATCCTTCAATATTACAAGCTGAGGCTTGAATTTTTTTTCTTCAGTTCTTTCAGCATGAGAAATGCTGAGCTTGTTCTTCCTTTTGGTTTTCTAAGTTCAAGTCTTTGCACATTTTATTATAATGGTTTGTCTTCTTGTGTTGCGCTCTGAGGTTTTCTCTTCATTTCTTTTACTTCCTCATTTCTGACATTCATTTTAGCTACTGTATCTTCGAGAACAAGTTTCAGAGTTTTTCTGACATCCACTTTGGACTATTCTTTTCTTCCTGTCTTTTAAATGACCTTTTGCTTTTTCTATGTGTGTTGCTCTTGATATCCCACAACTCCTCTGGTGTTCATTCATCAGTGTCTAATATATCAAATCTGTTTGTGAGATGATCTCTAAATTCAGTGAGATACAGTCATGGTTGGAGTCCTGGTTTGGTGCTGTGGGTTGTTAATGCACTGGACTGCAAAGTCAGTTTGAACCACAAGGTCAGCGGGTCAAGTCATCAGCTTCTCCTAGGAAACCCTATATAGTGTCCCTATGGGTTGGAACTGACTCGGCATCCCTTAGCAACAGCAATAGTCAGGGTCATATTTTGGCTCTTGTGGACTTAATTTTCTTCAACTTCAGCCTGAACTTGCATGTGAGCAGTTGATGGTGTGTTCCACAGTAAGTCCCTGGCTTTATTTGGGCTAATGATAATTGAGCTTCGCCATCATCTCTTCCCACAAATGTAGTCAGGTTAATTCCTGTGAATTCTATCTGCTGAAGTCCATATTTATAATCACCTTTTATGTTGTTGAAAAAAGTCATTTGTAATGAGCTCCTTGGACTTGAAAAATTCTGTCATATGATCTGTAGTGTAATTTCTGTCATCAGGGCCATATTTTCTAGCTACTGATCTCTCCTTTTTGTTTCTGTCTTTGTCATTTTAATTACCAGTAATTATCAGTGCATGTTGATTACATGTTTCAGACTAAAGAACTTGGTAGAATTCTTCAATTGTTTTACCCCTGGTTTTGGTGATTGGTGTGTTATTTTTAATAATAGTTGTATTAACTAGTCTTCCTTTTCGCTTGTTGCTGTTGTTAAGTGCCATCAAGTTGGTTCTGATTCATAGAGACCCTGTATAGGGTTTCCAGGGAGTGGCTGGTGAGTTTGAACCACCGACCTTGCAGTTCAAATCAGCCTGCGATCCAGTGCTTATCCAACAGCCTTCCTTGTAGGCAAATAGATATTATCCTATCACAGATAACATTGTATTTCAAGATCTTGAAATATTCCTTTTGATACCCTGTCTCTTCACTTTGTCATTCCTGTCATGGTAAACCTTATGATTATCTGATTCAGAATGGTCAGTAACAGTCCATTTCAGCTCACTCTAATGCCTACGATATCAATCTTTAGATGTTCCGTTTCAGTTTTGACAATTTCTGATTTTCCTACATTCATACTTTGTACATTCCACGTTCTAATTATGAATGGATGTTAGCAGCTGTTTCTTCTTTTATTTTTGAGTTATGCCACATCAGTAAATGAAGGTTCTGAAAGCTTTGCTCCATTCCCAGCATTAAGGTCAACTGTACTTTGAGGAGGTAGCTTTTCCTCAGTCTAATTTTGATTAACTTCTAACCTGAGGCATCTCGTATTCTGGCACTATGTCAGACAATGTTTTGCTGCTGTTAATAAGGTTTTTAGGGGCTAATTCCTCTTAAGTGTTCCATCACTTTTTTTCTTCCTAGTCTGTTGGGGAGTGTGGTGGCTCTGTAGTTCTCAACAAGCACTGAACTGCAAATCACAAGTTTGGCAAGGTGAGCCACCAGCCTGTCTTTGGAAGAAAGATGAGCTTTCTGCTCTGTAAAGAGTTGTAGCCTTGGAAGACCCTGTGCAGGGTTATGAGTTGAAACCAACTGGACAACACTTAACAACAGTCTTTTCTTACTTTGGATTATCTGTTGAAAGCTGTCTATGACCCTGTTGGTATTAGAAATACTTGTGGCATAGCATGCAGCGCTACAACAATACATAAGCCACCACAGTACAACAAACTGACTTATATGTGTGCATTTCATGATACAAGTTGCAAATATAATCCCAAGTTTTTCAGTTTTCTTTTTAAATATGCTGGAGTTCGCAAGAGAGCATTATGCAAGACCACTTACCTTTTCATTGCAAATACTTGTTTTAAACAGCATAAAAGACAACTATATACATGGACCTCACCAGATGGCATACACAGAAATAAAATCTGTAAAAAGAGATAGTGGAAAAGCTCCATATCATCAGTGAAAACAAGGCCAGGGGCAGACTGTGTAACAGACCATCAATTGCTCATATGCAAGTTCAAGCTGAAGCTGAAGAAAATAAAGTCCACAAGAACCAAAGTATAACCTTTAACATATCCCACCTGAATTTAGAGACCATCTGAAGAACAGATTTGAAGCATTAAACACTAAACAGTGAAGACCCGAAAAGTTGTGGGATGACATCAAGAACATCTTAAAGGAAGAAAACTAACGGTCATTAAAAAGATAGGAAACAGGGAATAGACTAAGATGGATGAGAAGGAACTCTGAAACTTGCTCTTCAGCATAGTGATGCTAAAGTAAGTCAAAGAAATGAGGAGGTAAAAGAGCTGAACAGAGAATTTCAAAGGGCAGTTCTGGAAGACAAAGTTAAGTATTATACTGAAATTTGCAAAGACCGGGAGTTAGAAAATCAAAAGGGAAGAACACGCTCAGCATTTCTTAAGCTCAGGAAACTAAAGAAAAAATTCAAGCCTGGACTTGCAATATTGACGAATTCTTGGCGCTATAGGATACTGCACTAGACTGCAAGGTTGGCTGTTCAAACCTCCCCAACCACTCCTTGGAAACCCTATACAGGGTCTCTATGAGTCAGAACTAGCTCGACAGCACATACCAACAACAACATGGGCAAAATATTGTATGATGCTAAAGAAGATGGCAGGAATACTCAGTCACTGTACCAAAAAGAAATGGTTGATGTTCAGCCATTTCAAGAGGTAGCATATGATCAAGAGCCAATGATACTGAAGGAGGAAGTCCAAGGGGCATTGAAGGCATTTGCAAAGAACAAGTCTCTGGGAATTCGATGGAGTACAAATTGAAGTCTTTCAACAAACTAATGTGGCACTGAAAGCACTCACTCATCTATGCCAAGAAATTTGGAAGACAGCTACCTGGCCAACTACCTGGAAGAGATCCATAATTGTGCCCATTCCAAAGAGAGGTGCCCAACAGAATGCAGAAATCATCGGATAATATCAATATCACATGCAACTAAAATTTTGCTGAAGATAATTAAATAACGACTGCAACAGTACATTGACAGGGAACTGCCAGAGATTCAAGGTGGGATAAGAAGAGGATGTGAAACAAGGGGATAGCATTGCTAACATCAGATGGACTTTCTCTGAAAGCAGAGAATACCAGAAAGATGTTTACTTGTGGTTTACTGACTATGCAAAGACTTTTGAAGGTGTGGATCATGACAGCCTATGGACAACATTGCAGAGAATGAGTTTCTGGAACACTAAATTGTGCTCATGAGAAATATGTACACAGACCAAGAGGCAGTTGTTCAAACAGAACTAGGGAACAATGAATGATTTAAAATTAGCAAAGGTGTGCACCAGGTTTGTATTCATTCACCATACTTATTTAATTTAGTCTGAGGAGCTCTGGTAGCGCAGTGGTTATGAATCGGGTTGCTAACCTCAAGGTTGGCAGTTCGAAACTACCAGATGTTCCACGGGAGAAAGATGAGGCTTTCTGCTCCCGTAAAGATGTACAGCCTTGGAAACCCTGTACAGGGTTGCTATGAGTCGGAACCAACTCCATGGTACTTAACACCACCAACAACATATGCTAAGCAGTATAATTAAAGAAGCTGGATTATATGAAGAAAATGTGGCATCAACCTGCAATCAGCCTTGCTTGCTGAAAGCAGAGGGCTTAAAATACTTATGATGAAGATGAGGATCACAGCCTTTGTTATAGAGTGCACGTCAATGTAAAGAAAACAAAAATCCTCATCACTGGACCACTAAATAGCATTGAGATAAATGGAGAAAAGATTGTAGTTGTCAAAGACTTCATTTTGCTTGAATCAGTCATCAACACTCATGGAAGCAACAATCAAGAAATCAAACAACGTATTGCATTAGGCAGATCTGCTGCATAAGAGCTCTCTAAGGTGTTGAAGAGCGAAGATGTCAGTTTAAGGACTAAGGTATGCCTGACCCAAGCCATGGTATTTTCAGTAACCTCATATACATGTGAAAACTAGACAGTGATTAAGGAAGACTGTAGAAGAATTGATGCATTTGAATTATGGTTTTGGAGGAGAATATTAAAGTACCATGGACTGCTGAAGCAACAAACCAATCTATGTTGGAAGAAGTACAGGCAGAGTGCTCCTTGGAAGCCAGGATAGCCAGACTTCGCCTCTCATACTTCAGACATATTATCAGGAGGGGACCAGTCCCCGGAGAAGTATATCAAACTTGATAAAATGTAGGGTCTGAGAAAAAGAGGAAGACCCCAATGAGATGGGTTGACACAGTGACAGTAGCAGTGGGCTGAAGTGTAGCAGTGATTGTTAGGCTGGCCCAGGACTGGACAGTGCTTCGTACTGTGGTACATAGGATCTTAATGAGTTGGTACCAACTCGATGACACCTTACAACAACAAAATAAATATATAACACAGCATTTCCCCATTTATTTCATTTAAAATATGTAACTCAGTTGTATAATTGTTCCACCACCATTGAAACCCAATGCCCTCTTTCCCCTCCCTTTCACCCCTGCCAACAACTAGTAATAAACATTGGTGTCTATGTGTTTGCCTATTCATGTTAGTGGGTTCATAACAGTAGTTGTGCTTTGAAGGTTCAGCCATGTATCAGGAATTCGTTTATCTTTATAGTGGTGTAATATTTATGTTTTTACCACATTTTGTTTGTACAGTAATCTATTGGTAGACCTTTAGGCCTATTGTGAGCTATGCTGAAGTGAACTTTTAGTATATAAATTTCTGTTTCTGTTCCTGCCTTCAATTCCTTGGGGTATATGCTTTGGATTGGTATTGCCAAGTCATGTGGTAGTTGTATGCTTAACTTTTTAACGAACAGCTAAACTTTTATGCAGTGACTACCATTTTGAATTCCACCAACAATGGATGAGTATTCTCATTCTAATTTGGTTTTGCTTATGATGTTCTTTTGCTGTTCAGAAGTTGTTTTTATGTCATTTATCTTTTCTTTTAGGACTCTTAGATTATTTTGGTCACAGTTTATAAGCAGGACTTTTTTCTTACTTTCAAGGGTTTTAAATTAAGCAGTGTTTTTCTAATCCATAAATGTGTGTTTTTCTTTTCTTTGTCCTTTATCAGCATTTCTATATTTTATCCATTTTGAGTTTATCTGGCATGTGATTTGAGATATTGATGCAATTTGATGTTTTTCTAAATGTTTAATTGCTAGATACCATATATTAAAAAGCCCGACTTCCATCCACTGATTTGAGATGCTGTAATAGTTAATTCTTATAGGCGTGTATATGTGTCTGTTTCTGTACTTTGTATTGTTTCCATTTGTCATTTCCATACTGTTTTTATTCTTGATGTTTTAAAATGTTAAAATTGTTCTCTATTTATCATTTAAAAAAAGGTTTTCTGATAATTATTGCTTGCTCAATTTTTCAATAAGTACTTTAGAATCAGCCTATCTGGTTCTGGAGTGAGGAGGAGAAACATATGGTATATTTTCTTGGATGTATGAATTACAATTGAATAAGAAAAAAATAACCCTTTTATGATCCCCCCCCCCCCAAGAATGATTATTACTTTCTCCTCTTTGAAATTTAGCTTCACTTCATTAAAGGTTTTAAAATCTTTCATCAAAAACTAGCACGTTTCTAGTTAAGAATATATATATATATAAATGTTATTGTGATATTGGAAATATAAGGTCTTTTCTTTGTATCTTCTATTGTTTATATGAAGGCTGTTGGATTACTTATGTATTTTACACCTCAACATAAAACAAACGAAAATCCTCACAACTGGGCCAAAAGATAAATACAGTAAAGATGAAAGTTGTCAAGAATTTTGTTTTATTTAGATTTCACAGTGAAGAACCATGGAAGTGTAACAGTCAAAAAATACAAGTATTTTGATTTTTTTTTTTTTTTTTTTTTTTTTGTATTGGGTTAAGCAAATCTATTGCAAAATACCTCTTTAACAAAAAGGATTGAAAAGCAAAGATATCACTTTGAGGATTAAGGTGTACTTGACCCATACCATGGTGTTTTCAGTCATCTCATATGCATGTGATAGCTGGAGAAGGAAAAAGGAAGATGAAAGAATGAATGGTGTTAGTGAAAATATTAAGTAAGCCATATTCTGCCAGAAAAACAAACAAATCTATCTTGGAAGAAGGACAGCCAGAATGGTTCTTAAATGTGAGGGTGGTGAGACTCTGTCTCATGCACTTTGAACATGTTATCAGGAGAGTCTAATCCCTGGAGCCAGACATCTTGCTTCATAAAGTAGAGGGTCTGTGAAAAAGAGGAAGACCCTCAATGAAATGGGTTGACATAATGGCCACAATAATGGACTGAAGCATAGAAACAGCTGTCAGGATGGCACAAGTCCGGGCAGTGTTTTGTTCTGTTGCACGTTGGGTTGCTCTCAGTTGGAACCAACTCAATGGCTCCTAACAACAGCAACATGCTATTTGTATAGTGGCTATTACATAATGGCTATTCTTGCTAAAAATTTTTAAAAATAAAATTTACAGTTATGGGTAGCATTTGATTAAGGGCGTAGTTTTTTGGAGTTAAGGCTTGCTGGATTTAATTTCATTAACATCTGTGTGTCAAGTTACTTCACCTTTAAAATAGGCCTGATAATGCTTACTTCGTAAGGTTGTTGTTATGTGCCGTGGAGTCGATTCCGACTCATAGCGACCCTGCACAGGGTTTCCGAGGCTGTAAATCTTTACGGGAGCAGAAAGACTCGTCTTTCTCCCGCGGAACAGCTGGTAGTTTCGAACTTCTGACCATGAGATTACCAGCCCAAATCCTTAACTACTACGCTACCAGAGCTCCTTACTGAATACTGCACATAAAGCTTGGGGTACAATGCCATTATCAGTACCAACATCATTGTAATGTATTGGATAGTATCCTTCCCAAAATTTATGTCCTTCCCATGAATTTATCTGGAAATAATTTTTTTTTTGCAGATATAATGAGTTAAGGTAAGATCATATTGGATTAGTGGTGGTGGTGGTGTGCCATGGAGTCGGTTCTGACTCATAGTGACCCTGTATAGGGTTTCTGAGGCTGGAAATCTTTACTAGAGCAGAAAGCCTCATTTTTGTCCCACAGAACGTTTGGTAGTTTCAAACTGCTGACCTTGAGGTTAGCATCCTGACTCGTAACTTCTACGCTACTGTTGTCGTTGTTAAGTGCTGTCGAGTTAATTCCGACCCATAGTGACCCTGTACAGGGTTTCCGAGGCTATAAATCTTTACGGGAGCAGAAAGCCTAATCTTTCTCCTGCGGAACAGCTGGTAGTTTTGAACTGCCAACCTTGAAGTTCTAGAGCTCCCAATATTGGAATAGAATGGGCCTTTAATCTAACAACTGGTGTTATAAGAAGAGCAGAGATACAGGTGGCGAGACGCAGAAAAAAATGGAGATAGAAATTGGAGTTTCACTGCCAAAAGTTAAAGATCACCTAGGCTGTCAAAAGCTGGAAGAGACAAGCAAGAAAAAGGATTCACCCCTTTCCCTTTTAGGCTTCCTAGGGAGCTTGGCCCTTGTAGTCTCCAGAACTATGAGAGAATGCATTTCTTTTGTCTTAAGCTACCCACCTTGTGGTACTTTGTTATGGCAGCCACAGGAAACTAATATTGATTGTTATCTTATACTGAATGGTGTATATGTTGAATCAGGAACAAAACAGTCCAAGGTAGGAAGTTTATAAAATATTATGTAAGACTGATATCCTGTTGTATTTAGTCACCAAGGATAAAATATTAAAACACATCAAAGAGATTGATGGATTTTATCTACTTTCCATTGGGAATTCTTGCTGTAGTGGAAGTTGGCAAAAATCACGGAAAGCCTTGTATCAACATTGTGAAATTGTTTAAGAGGTTAAACGACAACCTGAAATCAGTCTCTGACAAAGTCATATAATCCTGTCTCTTTAGTGGTTTGCCTTGTGATATTTAATCCTTTGAAATGTGGAGATTTTTAAGTAGAAAGCACACATGATTTAGTAAAGTTGCATTTCATCATAAAAATCATGTGACTTACAATTAAAAATAATAGAGACAGTTTCATAGGTTTTTGTGGAAAGCAATAAAACTGAAATCTATTTGCTTTCATTTGGCCCTGTGCATGATATATTGTTGTTGTTATGTGCCATCAAGTCGGTTCTGACTCATAGTGACCTGGTATTGGGTTTCCTTGGAGTGACTGGTGGGTTTGAACCCCTGACCTTGAGGTTAGCAGGCCATTGCTTATCCTACAGCACCACACCAGGACTCTATGCATCAGTGGTATTCTTTAAAGCCTTCAGAGAATCTGCCAATTCTTTGCATTATTTCATTAGATGAACCACATCATCAGTGTCTTAGAATTTTTTTATGTTACAGATAGATTGTTGTGATGTATTTAAAAGTTATTAGTTCAACTTTCTTAGTACCTTTGCTTTTCTTTTGTTGTCACTAATAGTGCATACTTGAAAAAATTTTCACACATAAAAAGCGAAAGACCTGTCTACTCCCATTGCACTTTCCATTCTCCTTACTTGGTTACTATTGTTGTTTTGTTGTAAGTGTTGTCGAGTCGGTTCTGACCCACAGCAACCCTGTATATGGTTTCCGAGAAGTGGCTGGTGAGCTTGAACTGCCGACTTTGCAGTCCAGTACATAAACCCACAGTGCCCCACTAGGCCTCCATTTGGCCACTGGTGATTGGTTTTTCCTTTTAGAGCTTTTATATACATATGTGGCACAGTGTGGCTGTGTTTGTATTTGTGTGTGTATGTTATTTACTAATACACATAAATTTTTTTTGATAATATGTCATTATATAACTTTCTGATTCAATATAATGAAAATCTCATTAAGCCCAAACAGAAGAGGGATGGGGCAGATAGATGCTAAATAGAGATTGCCAGGGATTGAGGAATGTTGGGGTTATAGAAATCGAAAGTAAGAGCTCTTCCCCCTAGATAGTATGTCAAAGATTGAATTTATCAGGAGTTTATATTATAATTTTCCTAATAATGAATATTTCAGTTGTTTTTAGCATAATTTCTACAGTATATATTCTTATACACACAGCTTTGTAAATTTTCTTCGTGTATATTTTTACCTGCTTGTTGTTTAGATCCTCCTCTGTGCACACAAACACACATATTAGAACACAAATACTCTGAGAACATGTTTCTACCATCTTTCACATATCTTCAGTGCCTAGAATATGCCATTTCTCGGCAGTGCAGATGGTTAAGTGCTGGATTCCTCACTGAGAGTTTTGTGGTTTGAACCCACCCAAAGGTACCTCAGAAGGAGGGCCTGGCCATCGGTGGAACACAGTTCTACCCTACAACACATGGGTCCCCTAGAATATTAAATAATTGTGCAGTAAATATTTGTTGAGAGGATAAATTAATTGAGAGAGAGGGGTTAGGGGTTGGAGAGAAACTTTCAGGATGAACTTTTGGGGTGGGCACCAACCAGGTGCCATGGTTTAGGTCTTAGCCTTTTCATTAACTAGCCGTAGAGCAGCCACAGGCTGGATTTAGAAGTGGTGCTGTGGACCAAGGGGTAGGAGAACTTGGAATACCCTTTCTGATCTGTACTCAGTGTAGCTTCTTCACAAGAAGGTGCTTGGGGAGGGGGAAGCACAGTACCCACAGGCCTCTGATAGTGCTCCCCATTCCCCCAGGAGTAGTGATATTGTCGCTGTATAGTACCATCAAGTTGGTTTCAACTCATAGCAACCCTGTATAGGATTTCTGAGTCTTTAAATCTTTGCAGGAACTGTGAAAGCCTCATTTTTCTGTTGAGGAGCAACTGGTAGGCTCGAACTACTGACTTTGTGGTTTGCAGTCCAGTGCGTATCCTATGAGATGTGGTCAGTTGGAGATAGGGATACCTGAGAAAAGTTTTAACAGAAAATAGAGATTTCCAGATGTATGGGGAGAGCTTTGCCTTGAACTAGTAACTCTGCATTAGTAAGTGGGGCATGAGCCAGAGAGACCTGGCTTATTCTTTTTTTTTTTTTTTTTTAAGTATTCTTTGTTTACTTTTTTTTTTTTTTTTTTTAAGTATTCTTTGTTTACTTTTGGATTAGCAATTAACATACACAATTTATTTCAAGATGACATTTAGAAATTATTCTACTATGACAGCAGCAAAACTTAATTCTACAGTTACAAAAGAACTAAACTGGTATCCATACTTTATATTATTCTCATATGTATAACTATCATTCTAAAATAAATACTACTTCTAGGCAGCTGTCGCCAGCTTTTTAGGTTTAATTTAAGTATACAGACATTTTCAGTTATGGGGGACAATATGTTATGCTCCATCTACGTTTCTGAAATCGTTCTTCAAGAGCCAACTGGTCTAGAAACTACGGGACTCAACCAGTCCACAGAGCAGGCAGAAAAAAAGTTTCACTGAGGGACACTGGACCTGTCACATGACATCCAGAGATGTGATATTTTGCGGCTACTGAAAATATGTCAGTGTTGGCCTGCTGTCTTTTTCAGAATTAATTTCATTCCAAGAGTTAAGAATTGGGACATTTTATCGCTATCTTTTTGCTAACTTGATTCCCCTGAATGACCTCATTAGTGCTGTAGGCACTGGCAGCTTGGTCACCAGGCAAATCAAGTCTGCAATAAAGAAAGCCCATATTCAAAACATTGAACCCACTCAAATGATTTATTTTCAACATAAACATATAACCTGAAATCGAGCAACACTAACAAGATGATGTCAGCATCTCTTCTTCTATGGCTTATGTTTTGCCCAGAATTCCCGATACATGGAATACATCATACCAACAGTCATTGCTCCCACCACAAAGCCTTGGGCTGCCACCTGCATGTGGATCAGGTGGATGGACATTTTCGTGTCTCCCCTGTTCTTCAATCTGTATAATCCATATGCAACAATTGCTGCAAACCCTGCCATTCCAACGGGGACAAATGGTGTCTCTTTAGGTTTTCGGAGAAATTTTGATTCCTGACCTTCATCATACGAAGAAAGAGAAACGTCTGTGTTGGATGACATAGTGATTGAAGAATCTTCCAAGAGTCACAGAATCGCATAAACTCCCACCGGCTTCTGTCCCCTGCCTGCGCACTTTTCCCTGCCAACTTCTCTCTCCTGGTTTATTCTTTGTTCCTTTCTGAGAATATTTTTGGGATAACTTGTTAGAAATGACATTGCTGGATGAAAGGGTATGTATTTTTAAATGATGGTACTAAAAGTAGGTCCTTTAAAAATCACTGTGATTTCTGGGAAAATCCTGACCACATAAACAGCAAGAAAAGCAACTAAAAACTTATTACTAGCTGTCATAACTCTGAAATATGGTTGGCAGAAGACTAGAGCAGTGAGCTGCACACTGAATCAAAACAAGGATGTCATAGGTAGGAAACGAACTTCTTCCAAGATCCCCTCCCCTGTCCTTCCTGGTGCACCAGAATGGCTCTGAAAGAAGTAGGAAAGATCTTGCTAGTAAACTGTTCAGGGTGAATATTCTGACTGATCTGGAGGAAAGCTGGAAAGGTAAAAACCATAGTCAGGCAGGAAATGGAGCCTCAGAAAGCAGGGAAAGAAGTGGCAACCAACGATAGAGTACTATTCCCACCTGAGGACAGGTTAGTCCGTGCATGCTTTCTGATTGACTTAGTAACCAACAAAGGATTAAAAGGCTGCGCTGAGATTGGTGGTTGAATCCACAAGCTGCCCCATGGGAAGAAGTTGTGACAACCTGCTTCTGTAAGGATTTATAGCCTTGGAAACCCATGAGACAATTCTCTGGAATCACTTTGGTTTTGGTTTTCCTGTGGGATTTGAATTCCTCACGGCAAGGGTGGGAGCAGTAACCAAATACTAAGACAGAATCCCACCAGGGTATATTAGTGTGTATGTTCTGAGATGCCTGGGACCTACGTCTGGTCTGAACTCACAATATCACATAGAGGGAACAGTGTCTGGAGACAGTGTTATGTAAATGTTTCTTGAAGAAATTAGCACTTTTGAAAGCATTGTGTGTTTGGAGGGGTGCAGGGGAGAGATCGAGAAAGCTAACACAGTGTACAACTCTGATGTACCAACTTCAACAACAGAAAATCACAAAGCGGTAAACTGGGTATTATGGCCCGTTCAAGTGAAGGGAGATAAATTGTATTTATAGAAATCTGAATAATGAACCGATTGGAAACATTTAGGATCCTAGGTGGTGCAAATGGTTAAGTTCTCAGCTACTATCTGAAATACATACCGGTGGTTGGAGTCCACTCAGAAGTACCTTAGAAGAAAGGACTGGTGATCTACTGAAAGATCACAGCTACTGAAAACCCTATGGAACACAGTTCTACTCTGAAATACATGAGATGTGGATCATGACAAGCTATGGACATCATTGCAGAGAATGAGTATTCTGGGACATTTAATTGTACTCATGAAGATTCTGTACATAGACCAAGAAGCAGTTGTTTGAGCAGAACAAGGGAACATCGAATGGTTTCAATTTAGGAAAGGTTTGCCCTGGGGTTGTACTCTTTCATTATATTTCTTCAATCTGTATGATACAGAAATGATTCAAGAAGTTGCATTATATGAAGAACACAGCATCAAGATGAGAGGAAGACTCATTAACAACCTTGCTAGCTGAAGAAGACTTGAAATACATGAATAGTGGTTATGAATCTGGCTGCTAACCTCAAGGTCAGGAGTTCGAAACTACCAACTGTTCTGTGGGAGAAAGATGAGGCTTTCTGCTCATGTAAAGATTTACAGCCTTGGAAATCCTGTGCAGGGTCACTATGAGTCGGAACTGACTCCACGGTATTTAACAACAAAAACAAATACAAATGTTTAAAAACCTAAAATTGTACCCCATTTAAAAAAAAAAAAAAAAGTAAACTTTACTTTCTGGGAATTAAAAAAAGACTTAAAAATGCACATTTAAAGTATTTTATTGTATATCGTTGTCAATGCTGTGAAATCAGTTTTGATGCATAGCAGCTCTATATAGGGGTTCTGAAAAGCGGCTAATGAGCTTGAACCATCGACCTTGTAGTTCAAACCGCCCCTGCAGTCCAGCACATTAACCCACAGCGCCACACCAGCACACATACAATTAAATAAAATTCATTTGGTTTAGTTGCACTAGCTACATCTCAAGTGGTCAGTAGCCACATGTGGAATGGAGTTCCCATTTTATATAGTGAAGATCTAGAACAGTTCCATCCACACAGAAAATTCTGTTAGATAATACTGTTTTAAATCAGGGGATCTGTAAACTTTAAAAAAAAAAAAAAAATGGTGGTCAAAGTAAATATTCTGGGCTTTGCAGGACATATGATCTCTATCAGCTGCTCAAATCTGCCTTTGTACTTTGAAAGTAGCCATTGTTGTTGTTGTTAAATACGGTTGAGTCGGTTCTGACCCATAGCTACCCTGTAGAGGGTTTCCGAGGAGCAGCTGGTGAGCTTGAACCACCGACCTTGTGGTCCAAACTGACCTTGCAGTCCAGCGCATTAACCCACCGCGCCACACCAGGGCAGCCATACACAATACTTAAATGAAGGTGGCTATGTTCTAATAAAAACTTTATTTATGAGTACCAGATTTCATTTTCTGACCTCGGTTTTAGGAAATCTCATTGACCAGTGTCCTTTCTTATATTAACTCAGGGTTATTGATAGAGTGACTGTGTAATTATTCAGAGTAAATACGGTTTTAAATTTCGTTTTGAGAGAAAAGCAGATGGACTTCTGATGTGGTACTGTAGGATAAGCACTGGATTGTTAACCGCAAGGTTGGTAGTTCAGACCCACCAGCTGCTTGTATAGGGTCACTATGAGTCAGAGTCAACTCAGTGGCACTTAACAACAACATTAATAATTATGTTGGGACATAGGCATAAACCACAGGAATATATATGTAAGTCATCCTGATTGTCAGTCCGCCTTTAAATTGGCTGCTTGTGTGACACATCTTTACCTGTCAATGATGGGGAAGAAAACATAAGGCTATAGTGCTTTCATATGATCACAATTTGTATAAGAGGCACCTATCTTATACACTCCTGTCTTATACACTCAATAGCTCATTTCTTTCCATCCCTATGTCATCTTCTATTTATTATAATCCAGTCTGCTTTCAACCCGCTTCTTAAATGGCATATCCTTCATAGAGCCATCCCTACTACATCCCTTTCACACCTAGAAATTGATAAATATATTGCATAAAACTCAAATGACACAGTGCTCTAGACCGGGTTTCAAACTCAGTTCAGTGTATATGTATCAGAAGTACCCCAGCAACTTTAAATACAGATTCCGTGTTAATTCAGAATTACCAGTGGTGATGGTTTGTGTTTTTGTTTTTAAGGTCATCATATGGTTGTTAGTCATCCAGCCCACTGGTTTAGTATGTGGAACCCATTCATTTCTATTGCTATTATTTGATATAAACATTAATTTTAGTAATTAGAAGAATCTTAGAATTAATCTCTTTTCATCTTCTTGTTTTTAAGTTGGGATTGGAAGATGAGGAAGATAAGGGAAATTACTTGCTCAGGTCCCTTACTTTGTTACTGGCAAAGCTAAGATTAAACTTTACGTTCCTTCTTGCCCATTTCAAAACCTTCATATTCCTAGTTAAGTAGTAAGGTTTCAATACCTTAAGAGTCTTGGTAAGCAGACTGTCAGTCAGACTTGTTTTTTTATTACTGCTAATGACTGTCTGTAGATGAATTTGCATAGTTCCTGACACATTTTTTACTCTTAATGATTGAGTTTTCATTATATTATAGTTTGCCCCCAACTTTAGGAAATACTTTTCTAATAGTTGGCAATAACTCTGTATTCAGAACATAATCATCTCAGAGGCTAGCTGGCCTAAACTAAATTCTGGGGCAGCTTTGAAATTTAATAGTTTGCAGGAGCTCCTGTTTGTTGTTGTCAGTTCTAGATCTGTATGAGCGCCTTTGTCTGCTCACTCCCTTTTGAGAAGGTTGGTCCAGTATCTGAGTGTGTGTGTTTCTTACACCAGAATAAGTGTGCTACTAGGGCTAGGAAAAAGCTTGTGAGAACCTTTGATAACCTAAACTGAGCCTTAAAGGATGTCTAGGAGTTAGGACAAGGGAGAGAGGTGAGTCAAATGCTTGTCTAGTCCATGAGTGCCAAATTGTTAATATACTGCGTGAAAGAAGACAGTTTCAAAAGGTTATATGACGGATGATTTCATTTATATGACATTCTTCAAAAGTCAAAACTATAAAGATAGCAAATGAATCAATGGTTAGCGTTATGGAATGGCAAGTTGTCCAGTTTGGCTAGACCAAATTACGGAGTAGCTAGAAACATCAGGCTTTAGCCAATAAAGGATTTTATAGTTAAAATATTCTATATCACAGCTGGATATCCTTATACAAAGAACAAAGTTGAGCCCCTGCTTCATGCCATATAAAAATTAGCTTACTGTAGCTCACAGAACTAAAAGTATTGGATCTGAGAAGAAAACATAGAAAAAAATTTGTGTTAACCATGAGTTAGATGCTGGTTTCTTAGATATAAGACCAAAAGCACAAATGGCACTATATAAATAAGTTAGACTTCCACAGAATTTTAAAAACCTGCATCTCAGAAGACCTCATCAAGAGAGTAAAAAGTCAACCTCTAGATTTAGCAAACTATGTAATACATAAGACAGCATTTATATCTAGAATATATAAAAAGCTTTTAGAACTCCACAATAAAGACAAATAACCCAGTGAGCAAAGAAATAAATACACGTTTCTCCAAAGAAGATACTCAAATAGCCAATTGTTGTTGTCAGGTGCCATCAAGTCAGTACTGACTCATAGCAATCATAAATGTACAACAGAACGAGACACTGCCTGGTGCTGGGCCAACCTCACAGTTGTTGCCACACTTGAGCCCGTTGATGCTGCCACTTTGCCAATCCATTACTCTGGGGGTCTTGGTCTTTTTCTCTGATCTTCCACCTTGTTGTTGTTATTAGGTGTCATGGAGTCAGTTCCAACTCAGAGTGACCCTGTATACAGGGTTTCTGAGGTTGTAAATCTTTACAGGAGCAGAAAGCCTCATCTTTCTCCCGTGGAACAGCTGGTAGTTTCGAACTGATGACCCTGAGGTCAGCAACCCTATTTGTAACCACTACGGTACCAGAACTCCCTACCAAACATGA
>NW_006408542.1:7350973-7395220 GCF_000296735.1 Chrysochloris asiatica | reverse complement strand
TTAATCCATGTTAAGTTGGTTTTTGTGTAAGGTGTGAGGTGAACGTCATGGGGAGATGGAGCGGCTGGAGACTTTGGACCTGGAGAGGGAGAGGGGTGGTATGCGGACCACCGGGGGCCAGGCTTGCGGGGTATACCCTTTGGTTGATGGATGATGCATGGAAGGAATTGTAACCATGGCAGGGAAATGATATACAGTGGGATCAGTGTGAAGTTGATGTCCTCCTATGTAAACTATCACATAATTCACAATAAAGCATTAAAAAAACAAACAAACAAACAAACAAACAGTGATACATAGTTTGGATAGCAGAGTTGGAGATTCAGTAATTTAAGATACCCAATGATGTTGGAATGTAAAGGATTCCATATAGCTTAATTTTCTAGAATTCCACTTCCAGTTATAACATAATTTTAAGCATAGATGTTAACTGTATTTGTGTATATCTTTCAAATACTTTTTTTTTTTCTAAATAGCTTGTTGAGATAATGTAGTTATCATGGTGTAACGAATACTTGTAAATTAGTCCTTAATAGCTCAGGGCAAATGGAGAATAATTTTATCTTAGAAAAGACTCTAAACAGCAAAAATTTCCCCCTTTCTTGGTGTTGCTTATTGCTTCTCTTAGGATTTTTATTTCTCTGAGTACCTCCTCACTTTCTGGCACAGAAGCTGTTTCAGGCTCCAAAGTACTTTCTTGGCCTGAACTGTTTCTCCATTGAGTCTTGATTTCTTTTAGTGGTTGAGGTGCAGTGAACTACTTCATATGCTTCTTCTAGCCATGCCATTGTAACTCTCATCAAACTGCTATTTACTGAGGAGTTTGGGTGACAGAAGGTGGGGAAGATGCTGATGAATTACATGATTAAGCTGTGAGTGATTATTAACAGGGCTAAGTGAAATCTTAGAACTCAAATTTGGGTATCAAATGAGCCATTTCAGAAGTAGGAGGGGAGCTCACTGTCATAAAAGATGAGCCAGCAGTGGAGTATGCCCTTTGGTTGTGAGATCCCTGTTCACTGAACCTCGTCAACCCAGGGACAGAAAACTGTGAACACTGGAGGAGTAGCAGAGCAGTGACAGAGGAGCAGTACAGCCGCAGAACCAAGAACCAAATCACACAGATCAGAGCGGGGGTGCTTTCCAGCTCGTGGCTTTGGGCAGTAAGCTTGCTTGCAGAGTGGGGTGCCACTTAATTGGTGGAGCTAGGTTTGCTAATCCACAGAGCTAGAGCCAAGTTGCCTTCAGGCTGAGGCTTAATGGTGGAGTGGTGTACTCTTTGAGAATTTATCAACATCCCTAAGAGTTTTGTAACATTGCCCGAGCAGGGCAGAGGTCAGGTCAAGGGCCAAAGGCCTGAGAGAAACCTCCATTTTGGCATGGCTGAGAAGAGGCTGTCCTAACCAAAGAACTGTTTTCTGAGCATTTCTGATTCTGCATTGTAACCTGTTATCTTTTAAAATAAACCCATAACTGTGAGTATCATGTGAGCTCTGTGTGGCCACCGTAATGCTGTATTGAACCTAGTTAACAAATAGGAGTCCTGGTGTGGTGCTGTAGGATAAGCACTGGAATGCTAACTTCAGGATCGGCAGTTCAAACCCACCAGTTGCTCCTCAGAAACCCTATACAGCGTTGCTAAGAGTTGGAATTGACTCTGTGGCACTTAGCGGCACTAACAGATGAGACGTAGAGAGTGCTGTTAGATAGTTTGGTTCCATTTCTGCTTTGCAGTGGTGAATAATACTTAAAAGATCTGGGTCTAGGAGATACCGTTAATTCTAGACCTTCGTAACAGATAGAGCTAAGAAATATGTATGCGCACATAAATACATATATACCCACATACATTTATACCCATCTATGGCTCTGTGGGTTAATGTGCCAGACTGCAAAGCCGTTTGAACTGCAAGGTCGGCGATTCAAGCTCACCAGCTGGAAACCTTATAGAGGGTTGCTATGGGTCAGAATTGACTCGATGGCACTTAACAACAATAATCTGTCTATCTGAAACCATGCATTGGTGTTGGTCTCATACTAATATAACATTTGTAGTCTCTTTCCTTTCCATATTATTATAACCCTTTTCTTCAGTGGGAAGGAACCTAATTTCTATTATGCTATCTACAATGTGGAGTCCTGATGAGGCTAAATGCTGGACTAAAAAGTTGGTTTGTATCACAAGGTCAGCCATTCAAATTCACCAGCCACTGTATCAGGGCATTGTAAATCAAAACTAACTCAATAGCACTTAACAGCAACAAACTATAATATACTTATCTATTTGTTAAATTCTTATATACACATAAATAATTTTAGAATTGCTAGCTCATGTCTCTGTGAGAAAGCAGCCACTACCTGGAGGTCAGTGTTTGTTTACCAGTGTTAGGTGTTTTCTAATCAGTTACCACTTAGAGCGACCCCATGTGTGTCTGAAAAAATTGTGCTCCATTGGGTTTCAGTGGCTGAATTTTTAGAAGTAGATCCCTAGGCCTTTCTTCTGAGTTGCATTTGGTTGAACTTGAACCACCCACCTTTTATTGATGTTTATTTTACCCAGGTACTCCCTCCAGTGTCTGTCTGTTGCTGTGGTTATTATTTGCTATCAAGTCAATCCTGACTTGTGACATCCTTGTGTGTACAAAGTAGAACTCCATAGGGTTTTCATCATTTGGAAACAGATTGTCAGACCTAAACCAAAAAACAAACCCAGTGCTAGAATTAGTCAATTCTGACTCAATAGTGACTTTTAGAGGACAGAGTACAGCTGTTCCCCAGGATTTTTAAGACTATAAATCTTTGTGGAAGCAGACTCCCTCTTCTTTCTTCTGTGCAACGGCTAGTGGATTCTAACTGCCCAAGACTTAACCTACCTGAAGCTCTCAGTATATTTTGCCTGCAGGTATGTCGTGTTGAATAACTACTTGGGTTACTCTCCTTCCACTCTCAAATGTTGCTATGTTAGTCATTGGAAGTATGATCCGTTTGTTTCTGTTTGCATTAAATTTCAGGGTGCTTCCCCCACCTTTGATTTTGTTTATTTTCTTTTAGAGTGTCTTTAAAATACGTGAAACTTTAATGCAATTCTAAAAGTCAGAGCTGTATGAAAAGGTGTATCCAAGGAAGTGTCATCTCTTTCTTCTGTTCCTTTTATCCGTTTCATCCGTTCTCACGAATCTCATGTTGAAGAACACTCTCTGTCTGGTTTCTGACTTATCCTTTCTGTCTTTTTTGTTTTCTTTTGTACTCAAATGATCACATATGTGAATTTCTTCTTTTTTCCTTTTCTTTCTTTCATAAAGGAAACATGCTACAGATGTCCTTGAATTTTGCTCTTTACATTTCACAGGTATGTTCAGTAAATCTCACCACACTTTTGCTAGAGGTCATCTGCATTCTGCATAGTACTATACCGTGCAAATTTACCATAGTTAATTCAGTCAGCCTTCTACATGTGGGCATTTAGATTGGTTCCAATATTTTGCAATTAAAAAATTATGCCAAGGTTCTTATATTTTTAAATGATGACTGAAACTACATAAAGGGAATTGCATAATTTTATATCCATGTTGTTGTTGTTAAAGTGCCATTGAGTTTGTTCCGACCCATAGCGATGCTGAATAGAGTTTCTGAGGAGTAAGTAGCTGGAGAGCTTGAACTGCTGACCTTGCAGTTCAAACCGACTTTGCAGTCCAGTCCACTAATCCATAGTGCCACACCATACTGATGTTATAATGTGGACGAACCTCAAAACATTACACTAAGTGAAAGAAGCTAGATACAAATGGAACACACGTTCTAGGATTCCATTTACTTGAAATATCCAGAATAGGCAAATTCTTAGAGACAGAACAGATTAATGGTTGTCAGGGACTGGGGGAAGGTAGGGAAGGGAAACGAAATGGTGTACAGGGTCTCTTTGGGGAATATTGTACATTTTTAAATGGTTAATTTTATAACGTTTGAATTTCATCTAAAGTTAAAAAGAAAAAAAGGTTTACCTATATAATTAAAATAGCCACTGTCTTTTTCTTGGTGCTGCTGTTGACAGTTCAGCCCACAGGGTAATCATTGCATCCTCAAATGCTTCTCATGAAGAAGAACCCTTAAACTTTACAGATTACTGAGAAGCCTGCCTCACACCCTTCTTTTGGTTGCCCAATCAATCTCATTTATTTATTTTTTTTCTTTCATTTTGTGGAAGTATTTGGATGCGTTTTGTTTTTCGATTACACTGGAGAATGTTGAAATCTAATGATGCTGGAGCTAAAGTGTGTGCCTGTGTGTAGGGTTGCGGAGTGTCATAGTCAAGGATGAGTAGTAAAAGTTGGAACTAGAAAGATTCTTAGGGCCAGATTGTATGCAGTGACACCTCACACTCCATGTTAGAAAGTTATAGAGAAGACTATTTAACCTGTGCTTGAGAAGACAGTTGGCAGTAATTTAATAGATATATTGAAATGTAATTTAATACTAGAAGCCAGAGACCAATTATGTTGTATATAGTTGGTATGTTAGTAAGGTTATTAGAGTACAGATTAAGTGCCATTACAAAAAAAATCCAAAAATAAAGTGTCCTAAATTAGAATTTTATTTTTCTTTCAAGTAACAGCCCTGAGGTGAACCCAGGATGACAAGGTCATTTCTGTTCCATGAAGTCATTCACAGATGTATGCTCCTTCCAACTTGTTTCACCACCCAATTGAGCAGGTATCCATTTGCTTATGTGAGGCTTGTTGTTATGTGCCGTAGAGTCGGTTGCAATTCATAGTGACCCTGCACAGAGTTTCCGAGGCTGTAAATCTTTACGGGAGCAGAACGCCTCCTCTTTCTCCCGTGAAACATCTGGTAGTTTCGAACTGCTGACCCTGAGGTTAGCAACCCAATTCGTAACCACTACACTACCAGAAAGGAGCTCTGGTAAGCATAGTGGTTACGAATTGGGCTGCTAACCTCGGGGTCAGCAGCTTGAAACTACCAGCTGTTCCGCTGGAGAAAGAGGAGGTGTTCTGCTCCCGTAAAGATTTACAGCCTCGGAAACTCTGTGCAGGGTCACTCTGAGTTGGAGTGGACTCCACGGTACTTAACAACAACAGCACTACCAAGAGCTCCTTTATGTGAGTCTAGGGCACTGATATATATATATATATATCTGTAGCTGGCAGGAAGAGAGAGAGAGGTATTCTAAGGTTAGTAAGTAAATTTTCTTATAAGGAAGAAGGTGGAGGTCATATACTAGTAGTAGTCGGCTCATTTTACATTGTTGAGAATTTTATTACATGAACATCTGTGGTGCAGTGAATTATTTAATGAATCTTCTAGCCATAAGCTTTGTAAATTCTCACCAAATGACTTTTCCCTTATGAATCTGAGTAAAAAAGGATGGGAGAAGATGTTAATGGATTATATGATTCAGTTCTGAGTGGTTGTTAATAGGGTTGCTTGTGAAAGCTTAAAATTCTAATGTTAGGGTATAAAATGAGCCATCTCAAAAGCAGGAAGGGAGACCTCACTCCCAACAAGGAAGAGCTAGGAGTGGATCTTGTCTTTTGGACCCTGAGATCTCTGTGTATTGAACGTCCTCATCCCAGGGACAAGAAGCTGTGACGCTGAAAGAGTGACAGAGGATCAGAAGCAATAGCAGAACCAGGAGCCAAAGCACCAGAGCAATGAGCTTTCCAACCCATGGAGCAAGTAAATCTGGGGATCTAGGTTTGCTGACCTACAGAGCTAGAGCTTAGTGCCTTTGGACTGAGGCTTATAATAGAGTGTAGTGTCCTTTGTTCATTTATCAACAGTCCTAAAAGAACTTTGTAATATTGCCAAGCAGGGCAGAAGCCGGGTCAAGGGGCTGAGGGCCAGAGATAGGCACAACTGAGGAGAGAGCCTGTCCTGACTGACAGAATGGTGCCCTGAGCCTTTTTTTGATCTTGAGTTGTAACCTTTTAACTTCCTTCATAAGTTCCATACGGTGAGCGTGGTGTCTTGAGTTCTGTAGCCATTGCAGTGAATTACTGAACCCAGCTGAGAAGAGTGCTGTGGAAGGGATAGGTTGTGCACTGCTTTTTACACCATCCTAACTATAAGCTGAGAAATACAATACCTGGGTAGGCAGCCATGTACTTAAGAAGAAAGGAAGAATGGCTATTGGGGGGCACAGAAAGAGGCAGTTTGAAGGTTATTATCAGAATTTGAATTAATATCGTTACAATAGACTGGAACTAAGAAATATTTAGGAGGTAAAATTAAGAAAGAGAATGCATCTCCATTCATGTGGGACATGTTGAGAATGAGGTGTTCAGAGATTGTTGGTGTGGATATGTGTAGTTGTCAGTTTTCCATACAAATCTTGGACTTAAGACACAGAGGTCTCTAGTTGGATGGATTTGGAAATCTTTGGTGTTTGGTAGGAGTTGAAGCCTTGGGAAATAAATTAGGGTGCCTGAGGACAGATAGGGCTTACAAGGAAGTAAACATTTAAAAGGCTACTGACCAAGGAATAAGACAGAACTAAAATATGCAGGAGGTTGTCACTCAAACCATAAGAGACCTTTAATTTGGTATTTTGAAGGATACCAAATGGACCATTGCAAAAGTAATTTTCAAAAATGCGGTAAAAAATCGATTGTGGTGGAAATACCTCCGTGAATTCCTAGCTGCTAGCTAGCGACTGTATTTGGAATGGTTATGTAAGTAAGTTCGCAGCAGTATAAAATGAGCAGATTGTTATATGACTTCCACGTTGCTTCCCTTAGAAGAATATTTGCTTGCTTTAGAATATCTCAGTAAATGGAACTAATTAAGAGTAGGATAAAATCAGACTATTCTTTGAAGAAATATGACTGTAAAAGCAATAAGGGGACTGGTTTAATATGTGGACATATTATTAAGTTAAAGTTTTTATGTTGAAGCAAGTTTGAACATGTTTGTATGCTGAAAGGAAAGAAAAAAATCATTAGTAATGTAATAAAGGTATCAAAGAAGGAATATAAATGATGAAGTGAGGTTCTGAAACGGCAGGGAGGGAATAGAATTAGGAACAGAGAGGTGCATCTTTTGAAAAAAGACAAGTTTATGTACCTCTTTTGAGACTATATCTTTGTAACAGTTAAGGATAGTCATAAATCCAGATTAAGGTTGAGAGGAGATTAGGGTTCCGTTTTCTTAGGTGGGGGAATCTAAAAAGTACTTAATTGAAAGTGAAAGCAGGGCGGATGGGTAGGATATCTCAATAACTATTTGTTGCTTAGGCCGATTATCTGAAAAACTGTTGCTAAGTGCCATCAAGTGGGCTCAGACTCATAGCAACCCTACCTAGGATTTCCAAGGAGCTGCTGGTGGGTTTGAACTGCCGACTTTGATTAGCAATCTAGTCAGTGCTTATCCTATAGCACCACACCAGAACTCCATCTGAATAATAACATGAATAAATTTTTATTATTTTAAAGAGCCATTCTAAGGATTAGAAGAAGAATGCATCGTGTCTCATTTAAGTTAGAAACCAATCGTTTTTTTGTTAGACTCATCAACATCACTGTGTTCCTATCCAGTGAGTTCTGTAACCATGTAGAAGCCATGGCAGACTTCTGAAGAAACCGAATCAAGCTCAAAATCAACACAAAGCTAATTTTGAAGCAGAGATCAGACATGCTTCCACTCTGTTGTTGTTGTTGTTAAGTGCTGTCGAGTTGGTTCTGACTCAGACTCTATATAGTTTCAGAGAAGCAGCTGGTAAGCTTGAACCACCGACCTTGCAGTTCAAACTCAGTGCCACACTAGGACTCTACAACCTTATCCTATTCTAACAGCAATCATGCCTCCCACAGCACTCTCTGCTTCATATCTGGGTTCAGTAATCCATTGCATTGGCTGCACAGAACTCATAACAATCCTTGTGATTATAGGGTTTATTTATTAGGGAAGTGAACAAGGATCAAAACCAACTCAGGATACAGCAGTTCTCCAGTCAGAAACGCCTCTTGTCTGCCATACTCTTGTTTTCAGCCTCACAGCCTTGTGGCCTAAGGCCTCCGCCCTGCTGGAGAACTTGTTACAAAGCTCTTTCAGCCAGTCTATGAATGCCCAAAGGGCACATTCTTCAAGCCAATCTCCTGCCTGTAGGCACTTAGCCTTACTGAGTCCATAGGCCTAGAGGGTGAAGCTTCTCTGTCTCTCCGTGCCACCTCTTCTGCTCTCCATTGCCTCTTGCCTTCGCCAGGTAGGGACCTCATGCTCTTCCTTCTCAGTGACCCTGGGATCTTCTGTCTCTCTTCAGAGATGGCTCCTTTTAATCCTAGCTTAAGGACAAAACAAACCAATCCCAGCTTTAGAGTCCTTTTATGCCGTGTTTGAATGGTACCGAAGTGGTTACGAATCGGGCTGTGAACCTTAAGGTCAGCAGTTTGAAACTACCAGCTGTTCCATGGGAGAAAGATGAGGCTTTCTGGTCCCGTAAAGATTTACAGCCTCGGAAACTCTGTACAGAGTCGCTATCGGTTGGAACCAACTTGACGGCCTTAACAACAACAACAACCCCATCTCTAGGTGGGAATTACAAAGACTTAGGATAGGAAAGGAGTCTTGGTATGGTTAATGCTGTGGGTTACTGTGCTGGACTGCAGAGTCGGTTTGAACCTCAGGATCGGAGGCTCAAGCTCACCAGATGCTGCTTGGAAACCCTATAGAGGATCACTATGGGTCAGAACAGACTTAACAGTAAAAACAGAGGAGAGAAAGCCACATCAGGTAAACTCAGGACACCACTATAAGTAATTGGAATAGCACCTTAATACAACATACCATCATTAAAAAGAAATTAAAGCCTTCATTAATGAAATTCAATAGTATTCTTATATTTAATGCATACCCATATTTTAATAATATTTAGTTATAATTTTTTAGAAAGGCAGTCTCAAATCTCTTTTGCTACATTTTTATGTGGGACAGCTACAAATACAGAATGACACAGGTGGCATGATTCTCCACAATGGTGAACAACTCTTGGTTCATTTTTTGTTTTGTTTAGTTGTTATCAAAGCATTTGTTGTAAATTGAGTGATAGTTTGCATGGGACAACGTTGGTTTTGTACTCATCCTATCATATTTTGTTTCATTGCATTGCCCTCCATGCACCATCGTTCAGCAGTATTTGCTTCTGGTGTGTGTGTGTGTGTGTGTGTGTGTGTATACACAAAGCACTCAGGAACAGATAATCATTTAAACAACCAGAAGGCACATTCTGCAAGCCTGCCACCAGCACAGTCTTTCTCTTTCCGTGAGTCTAGATTCCTCAGGTGCTCCCTCTCAACATGTCCCCATCTCTGCCTCCATCTCTGGTGTCTCTCCTTCTCTAGAATAGGGGCCCACATTCTGCTCATGCTCTTCTCCTTCTCTAGAATAGGGGCCCACATTCCGCTCATGCTCTTCTCCTCTGATGGTCCTAAGGTCCTCTGTTCCTTGACTGTAAGATTAACTACTTCTGCATTTATGTTACAAAACTTCTACCTTTACAGTTGTGATGGCCACAAGTAGTCATGATAACAATTACTATTGAATCAAAAGAATCCTATCCCCATCTCTTTCACTAGATCCATCTAAACAAGATGAAAACTATTCAATGGGGACTCTACATTCCCACACGCTCTGAAACTAAAACCCTCTTGAAAACTTGTAAGCCAGCCACTTTGTGCCTTTATATCCCCCATTTTAGGTAGCCAGCATCTAAGTTGCCTATCCCTATCAACCCTGTATACTGAGGGGATATGTTTGATCTTGATGTGAAGACTCCCTCCCTTTTGGTTGGTATTTTGAGCTGCTACATCCATAAGTATAGGTGAGGGTCATCAAATTGTAGCAATTGATACTTGGCTTCCTTTATAAAATTTCTTTATCTTCTCTACTTGAGTTCTGGTCATCAAGCCACCAAAGCTACGTCATATGGGCACTATCTGCAAGTTTGGGTGTTTTTGTGTGTCTCCTTCACGTCATATCAGCTGGATGCTTCACTCTCAGCTCTAGCCCTCTGTGGCTAGGTCAATGTCTATGGGCTCAGGAGTTCCCAAGTCTACCCAGACTTTGGACCAACCAGCCTTTCTTCTTTTCTCTCTCATCACAAAGATGACAGGAGTCTACTTAACAACCAATGTTTATTAGATATTTTCTTGGTAAATTGTTGTTACATGCCATTAAGTCAGTTCTGAATCATAGTGACCTTGGTTTCCGAGGAGTGGCTGGTGGGTTTGAAACACTGACCTTGAAGGTTAGCAGTCTAGTTCTCTGTAAACTAGTTATATGGCAAAATAGTGCTAAGCAAATTGGGCAGGGTACGGCTTATAAACAGGTAAACTTCTATTTGTTTTAAGAACTGCTCGTTAGTGTGTTTCCTGTCCTGTTAATTATATGATCATGTTACCTTTGCCCCATAGTCTCAGAGGATAACAAACATACTATTTATAAGTTGTTTTGAACCTTACTCAAGAAGTGAAAGAAAATAAATCAGAAGTAAGAAAAATGTTTAGTGAGAAATATTATTGTGTGCTGTGGAGGGCCTCTGGTGTGTTTGAATCACCAACATTTAGGTTAGTAGCCAAGTGCTTAACCAGTGTACCACCAGGACTTACTTAATGAATCATAGAAGTACCTGTGTAGACAGAAGTATCCATTTATGACACCTGTATTCTCATTCTTCTTGATTCCAAATGCATAAACTAAACCAATGGTTTCTCTTATTTTCCTTGAAATGCTACTAACACAAAAATACTACAAAAGGCCTTCAAAAAGTTCATGGAAAATGGACTTTTTCTTGGAACTTTTTGTAGCCCCATCATATTTATTGCCCTCTGTTATGTGATTTTCTGTTGCTGTTAGGTGCTGTCCAGTTAGTTTAGACTCACAGTGACCCTGTGTACAACCAATCGAAACACTGCCTAGTCCTGACCCATCCTCACAATTGTTAGGTTTAGCACATTTTTGCAACCCCTTTGTCAGTCCATCTCTTTGAAGGCCATCTTTTTCTTTTTTGGCTGACCTTCTACTTTATCAAGCATGATGCCCTTCTAGGGATGGTCCTTCCTGGTAACATATCCAAAGTATGTAAGACCAAGCCTGGCAATCCATGGCTCTAAGGAGCATTCTTTATTGTTCTTCCAAGAGTGATTTGTTTCTTCTTGTGGTCCATGGTGCTTTCAGTTTTGTTTACCAACACCATAATTCATATGTCAGTTCTTCTCCTGTCTTCCTTATTCATTATTTATAGCTTTCACATATATATGAATCAATTGAAAATGCCATGGCTTGGAGCTGGGGAAATCTTAGTCCCCAAAGTGACATAATTGTTGCTCTTTATTATTTTAAACAAGGCTTTGCTCCTTGCAAAATATGTCTGTTAATTTTTTGACTGCTGCCTCCTGGAGTGTTGATTGTGGATCTAAGTAAAAAGAAGTCCTGGGCAACTTCAGTCTTGTGTCCACTTATATGAAGTTGTGTATTGGCTCAGTTGTGATAGTATCGAAGAAAGTCTAGTTACCTTTGAAGACTCCTATTGTTTCAACGTAAGGAGCTCTGGTAGCGTAGTGGTTACGAATCGGGCTGTGAACCTTAAGGTCAGCGGTTCGAAACTACCAGCCGCTCCGCGGGAGAAAGATGAGGCTTTCTACTCCCGTAAAGATTTACACCCTCGGAAACCCTGTACAGGGTCGCTATGGGTCGGACCCGACTCGATGGCACTTAACAACAACAACAATTGTTTCAACGTAGCTTACTACATTTTCTTCATCTATTATAAATAGCATTTTGGTATCTGGGATCTCCACAGTAAAATATTAGCTCACAGTGTAAGTTCTGTATATTGTAAAGAAGATTCTTTTTTTTTTTTTTTAAAAAAAAAAAGCAAATTTGTACCAAACAACAGGACCCCAAAATATATTTAGCAAAAACAGACAGAACTGGAAGTAGGTAATCCAACAGTAATATCTGGAGACTGTAATATACCATTTTTAGTAATTAATATAGCTACTTGCCAGATCAGTTGGAAAAAGATGACTTCAACAATTCTAAAAGCTAGAACACACATTCTTCTCAAGCACATGTAGAGAGTTTTTCAGGATAAGTTATATATTAGGCTATAAACTATGTCTTAAATGAGCAGCTGGTGAGCTTGAACCACTGACCTTGCAGTTCAAACAGCTTTGCAGTCTGGCACATTAACCCACAGTGCCACACCAGGACTCTACTATAAAGATTGGTGGTGGTTATGTGTTGTGGAGTTGGTTCCGACTCATAGCGACCCTGTACAGGGTTTCTGAGGCTGTAAATCTTTACGGGAGCAGAAAGCTTCATCTTTCTCTTGCGGAACAGCTAGTAGTTTCAAACTGCTGGCCTTGCGGTTCACAGCCCAATTCGTAACCACTAGGCTATCACAGCTCCTTAGATTAGAACAGGATAATTGAAACAGAGTGAACAATAGACAAAATATTGAACACCCTAAGAAGGTCTTGTGCAGCAGATTTGCCTAAAGCAATATGTCATTAATTTCTTGACAGTTCCTTCCATGCATGTTTCTGGCAAAACGAAGTCTTTGACAGCTTCAAACTTTTCTCCATCTCTCTTGATGTTATGTATTGGTCCAGTTGTGAGGATTTTTTGTTGTCTTTACACCAAAGTGCAGTCTATCATGAAGACTCTGGGTTTCGATCTTCGTCACTGTTTTAAGTCTTCTTAAATACAAGCAAGGTTGTTATCAGCATATTGCAGGTTGTTAATGACTGTCAGAAACTTGGTTGTGTGTAATTACAACCAAGAATGAAGTATCACATACTTACCTGTGGAATCTCAGTCTCTTTAATAATTTAAATCAGTCTTGATTTACAAGGTGATTTGAAGAGCTTCAAGTAAGGGATTTTGGGACATAGTGTTATATATCTTAACTTTGTAGTTTCTAAAATAATAGGCACTCCACGGGAGAAAGATGAGACTTTTTGCTCCCATAAACAATCACAGCCCTGGAAATTGTGCACAGGTTTATTAACCTTGAAAAAATAGAATCACTATGAATTGGAACCGACTTGACTTGATAGCACACTATCAGCTAGCCAAGCTAGTAAGACTGTGGTTTCACTGTGAAGTCTACTCCTAGATAGTTTCCTTTACACAAAGACCTGCTTCGCTCTAATCTTATCAGAATAATGCTTCATTTACATTTTCATTTAAACTTTACTCTTCTACAAAATCTCTGTGCTCAGTATTCTGGTGGGCAGTTTTCCGCCTTGCCAGGGTCAGTAATCCTTATTTTGTCAGTGTACAGGTTTATTCCTGTGATCTTTGGGTTGTTTGGCTGCAACAATAACAACTCTTGAGAATTATTTGGCAAGAAAATAAAAAATGGATCAAAATCTTTAAACTTTATACCAAAAATACCCACCCCTGAGGTCTTCTTAAAACTAAACAATAGCTTAACACGTCAAAAATGTCAGCCTTGAGCATGGTGTTTTTTTAAGAGCTATGTGTTGATAGTAAGTGCCCTTGAGTGGGTTCTGACTCATAGCCACCCTTTGTAGAGTTTCCAAGGAGCAGCTAGTAGATTTGAACTACAGATCTTGCAGCTAACAGTTCAGTGCTTATTCTACAGCACCATGCCAGAACTCTTACATATGATCAAATTGACAGTAGCAATTTGAAGAATTCGAAGACACTTATGGGCAATGACTGTATGTCAGTGAGGGGAGAACAGCTGGGAAAAGGGAGTGAGAATGATCACAAAGCTCAAAGGATGTAATCGATGTCAGTCAACAGTGTGTGCAGAAATTGTTACTTTGGTGTATGTTCTGCTCTGTCTGTTTTTCAACAAAAGATGGAAAAAAAAAAAACAGTTCAAGATGATAGTCTGTGACAAAGCCTGTTAAAATAGTATTCACATGTATTTGTATATACTTTGAAACTACTTGCATTATTCTGATAAAATCTTGTAACTGCCTCGGTAGCATTTAATTACAGTTATTTATAATGCTCTGTGTTTTTGTTTGTAGCACTAGTCATTGATATGATACAAATGTAAACATATGAAAGTGTTGATTAATTGGATAGCAGCTCAGAGGAGACACTCATTACTTTTCTAACACAATAAAAAAAATAGTGAAATTGAGAAGCAGGCAATTTTATAGCAAGAAAATAGGTGATTATGTTTTGTTTCCATGAGAGGGTTGTTTTAGTATTATTAATCTGTAAAGGAAAATTTTTAAATGTGTAAAGATACAAGTAAGACCTCATTCCACAATTTTTTCAATGGCTCTCCAAAGTTCTTTTGTGACCCTTCCTTCTTTTTACCTTTTGACTGCTAGGGCGTGGTTTTTTCTCCCTGTGAAGTGAGAGAGCTGCTTTCTTCTCTGCTGTGTTTCATCATAGAGTGGCAGGACATTAGGAAAACTGTTTATCAGCCTCCTTCCCCTGGCTCCCTTGAGTGCTTTAGTAGATCCCTTACCACCAGTTGTTTACTCAGTGCTGCTCTGTGTTTTTTTGCAGATAGGAATTAGAGTAGTTGTTACATCACTTATGCCAATTATTTCTTGAAGGTTATTCATGGATTGTTTGGTGGTGGTGGAGGTTGTTAGGTGCCATCAAGTAAGCTCTGACTCCTAAAGACCTTGTGTACAACAAAATGGGATGATCTCTGGCCCTGCACCATTCTCACAATCTGTGCTATGCGTGAACCCATTGTTCACTGTCAGTCCATCTCATTGAGGGTTTTCCTCTTTTCGCTGACCCTTTACATTTCCAAGCTTACTGACTTTCTCCAGGGACTGGTCCTTCCTGATAACATGTTCAAAGTCTGTGTGAGACAGTCTCTCCATTCTCACTTCTAAGAAGTGTCTGGCTGTACGTTTTTCAACACAGATTTGTTTTACTTGCATTTCATGATATACTGACTATTCTTCACCAACACAATTCAAAGACATCTTCTTTGGTCTTACGTCTTTGTTTCCCAGCTTTTGCATGCATCTGAGATGACTGAAAACACCATGTTTTAGATGGTGGTGGTTGTTAAGTGCTGTAGAGTCAGTTCTGACTCATAGCTACCCTGTATAGGGTTTCCAAGTGTCGCCGACCCTGTGGTTAGCATTCTAGTTCTTATCCTACAGTGTCACACCAGGGTGGGTAGACACACTTTAGTCCTTAAAATAACATCTTTGCCCATTAACACCTTCAAAAGAGATCTTGCTTAATATGTCATTTGATTTCTTGTCTACTTCTTTCCATAGGCATTGATTGTGAATCCCAGTAAAATGAAATTCGGGACACTTCTAGTACTTTGTTTATCATGCTGCTACTTTTTGGCCTCAGCTTTTGGTTTTCTTTATGTTGAGGTATAATTTGTCTGCAAGCAATAGTCTTTGAATCTTCATATTTAATTTCGGCATTTCACAGGTTGCTGATAAGTTTTCCTGTAATCCTGATGCCATGTCCTTCTTCATATGGTCCACGTACTCAAATTATTTGCTCAGTATTCAGCTCAAATAGTTTGGTGAAAGGATAGAACCGTGTCACACCTTTCTTAATTTTAAACCATGCAATATCCCCTTCTGCTCAAGCAACTCCCTCATAGCACTGGATTGCTTCTTCTTGTAAGTTGCCATTGAGCTGGTTCCGACTCATATCTACCCTGCACACAACAGAATGAAACAATTTACCCGGCTCTGAACCATCCTCAAAATGGTTACATTTGAGTCCATTGCTGCTGCCATTGTGCCAATCCATCTCACTATAATTATCACTTAATATAAACAATTGCAATTCCATTGTGTATTTCCTTATTACCAGGGAACTACCAAACTTGATCCATGACTTCTTGGCCATAGCTTATGCCTTTATTGTACAATTATGATCAAAATTAGCATTTTATAACTATTTGCGTGTACATAAGCAGGAGATTAAACAAAGTAAACTGAAGGAAACAAAACTAACAGAATGATATTATTTGTAATATGGGAGGTCAGATGAATGAGATTTGAAATTTACTTTTGAAAATGTCATTAGACGTGCCTGGTATATGCGTGGGTATGCTATGCCAGAAGTGTTTTACTTTATTTCATTGTTTCTACATTGTCTGTGTCAACTGTTATTTATGTGGGTATGTTGTTTGCTAAGCAAATACTGCTGTTGTTATGTGCCATTGTATTAGTTCTGGCTCATAGTGACCCTGTGCAGGGTTTCCAAGGCTGTAAATCTTTGCAGGAGCCGAAAGCCTTATCTTTTTCCTTCAGAGTAGCTGGTGGGAACGAACCACTGACTTTGTGGTTTGCAGTCTAGTGCTTATTCTGTAGAGCCACTGTGCTACCCAAAGAAATACAGATGGGGTGAGATGCCATATGAAAGGATACTACTTGTAAGACAATAGCTGATATATTGTAAATTCGTCTGGTGGGTCCCACTGAGGTTATGAGGCTCATTTCACTTGAGAAAATTAAGGTAGGAAGAGTTCAGTTGACCCTTCAAGGCTTAGTAGGATATTGCTAGTTATAAGGAGCTCTGGTAGTGTAGTGGTTACGAGTCGGGCTGCCAACCTCAAGGTCAGCAGTTCGAAACTACCAGCTGTTCCGCGGGAGAAAGAGGAGGTATTCTGCTCCTGTAAAGATTTACAGCCTCGGAAACCCTATGCAGGGTCACTAAGAGTCGGAACCAACTCCATGGTACTTAACAACAACAACAACAACAAAGGAGAGTGGGAAGCCCTGGTGGTATGTGTGTTAAGAATTGGGCTTCTAATGACAATGTTGGCGGTTGAAACCCACCAGCTGCTCATGAAAGTAAGGTGAGGCTGTCTGCTCCCATAGATTCGTAGCCTTGGAAACACCCATGATGGACAGTTTTCAGCTGAGCTTCCAGAATAAGATAAGGAAGGAGGAGAGGCAGAATACTTCTGAATGTTCAGCCACTGAAAAATCTTATGAAGATCAGAGGACCACTGTCAGACTGTTGTTAAGTACCGTGGAGTTGGTTCCGGCTCATAGTGACCCTGCACAGGATTTCTGAGGCTGCAAATTGTTACGGAGCAGAAAGCCTCATCTTTCTCCCGTGGAACCGCTGGTAGTTTGAACTGCTGACCCTGAAGTTAGCAGCCCGATTCATAACTGTCAGATAGCATTGGGATATTGTCAGATATAGTGCCAGAAGATGAGTCCCTCAGGTTGGAAGGCACTACAATTAGTACTAGAGAAGAGCTGCCTCCTCAAAGTAGAGTTGACCATGATGGCATGAGTGGAGTAAAAGCTTTCAAGACCTTCATTTCCTGAAGGAGCACAACTCAAAATGAGGAGAGACAGCTGTAAACATCAATTAATAATCAGAACACGAAATGTACTAAGTATGAATCTAGGAAAATTGGAAGTTGTCAAAATTGAAATGGAATGCATAATGGTCAATATTCTAGTCGTTTTTTAATCTGACAGTCATATGGTTTACTATGCTGGGGATGACACTATGAAGAATAATGCATTCACATTCATCATCAACATCATCATTCAAGATCTGTCTTGAAATATAATGCTGTCTGTGATAGGGTGATATCCATACACCTATAAGGAAGACCAGTCAGTACCATTATTATTCAAATTTATGCACCAATCACTGAAACTTTGTTGTTGTTGTTGTTAGTTGCCATCCAGTGGGTACTGATTCATAGCGACCCTGTGCACAGCAGAACGAAACACTGCCCGATCCTGGGCCAACCTCACTACTGTTGCCACGCTTGAGTCCATCGATGCTGCCAGCTGGTCAGTCATCTCGTTGGAGGTCTTCCTCTTTTCCTCTGACTCTCCACCTTACCAAACATGATGTCCTGACAATATGTCTGATGTATGAGAAACGAAATTTGGCCATCTTGGCCTCCAAGGAGCACTCTGGCTGCACTTCGTCCAAAATGGATCTATTGGTTCTTTTGGCAGCCCAGGGCACTTTCAGTATTCTCCTCTAATACCATAACTCAAAAGCATCAATTCTTCTACAGTCTTCCTTATTCACTGTCCAGCTTTCATATGCATATGATGTTATTGAAAATACCATGGTTTGGGTCAGGTGCACCTTAGTCCTCAAGCTGAAGCTAGTGATGATGAAGTTGAAATATTTTATGAATTTCTTCAGTCTGAAACTGATCAAACATGCAATCAAGATGCATTTATAACTGGTGATTAAAATGCCAAGGTTGGAAACAAAAAAGAAGGAGCAATAGTTGGAAACTATGGCCTTGGTGATAGAAATGATGCTGGAGGTCACATAGAATTTCCCAAGATCAATGATTGTTCATTGCAGATACCTTTCTTAACATAAAAGAGGACTCGACACATGAATAAGGAGCTCTGGTAGCGTAGTGGTTACGAATCGGACTGCTGACCTCAAGGTCAGCAATTTGAAACTACCAGCTGTTCTGCGGGAGAAAGATGAGGCTTTCTGCTCCCATAACAATTTGTAGTCTTGGAAACCCTGTGTAGGGTCACTGTGAGTCAGAACCGACTCCACGGTACTTAACAACAACAGCAACATACTCATGAATATCACCAGATGGCATACACAGAAATCAAACTGACTACATCTGTGAAAAGAGGCTATGGAATGGCTAACTTTGCTTGCTGAAAACGAAGAGGATTTAAAATGCTGATGATCAAAGACCATGGTATGGGTTGCAATTCAGTGTAAATTAAACAAAATCCTCACCACTGGACCAATAAATAACATCATGATAAATAGGGAGAAAAAATGGATTTGTCAGAAGCGTAGTGGTTATGAATCTGGCTGCGAACCTTAAGGTCAGCGGTTCGAAACTACCAGCCGCTCCGCGGGAGAAAGATGAGGCTTTCTACTCCCGTAAAGATTTACACCCTCGGAAACCCTGTACAGGGTCACTATGGGTCAGAACTGACTCGACGGCACTTAACAACAATAACAACAACAACAGAAACTATATTTGGTTGGGTCAACAATCCACACTCATGGAAGCAGCAGTCAGAAAGTCAGAGGATTTATTGTGTTAGGCAAATCTGCTTCATAAGATCTTTTTAGTGTTAAAAAGCAAAGAGACCAGTTTGAGGACTAACAATGGCGCCTAACTCAAGCCATGGTACTTTCAGTCGCCTCATATGCTGCATGTGAAAGGTGTACAATGAATAAGGAAGACCACAGAAGAATTGCATTTTAATTATGTGTTTGAGAAGAATATAAAAAGTACTGTGGACTACCAGAAGAACAAACAAAAAAATCTGCCTTGGAAGAACTACAGCCAGAATATTTCCTTAGAAACAGGATGGTCAAACTTCGTCTCTCACACTTTGGACATGTTACCAGGAGGAACCAGTCCCTGGAGTAGGACATCATGCTTGGTAAATTGGAGGGTTATCACAAAAGAGGAAGATCCCCAATGAAATGGATTGACACAGTGGCAGCAGCAATGTGCTCAAATGTTAGTAACCATTGCCAGGATGGTGCAGATATCTTGGATCTCCTTCACTTGATTGAGGAAAAGTATAATTGAGGGGCAGGTAAAAAAGCAAAAATTCAAAACTTTCTAATTATTTAGTATACCTATGAAAATTGTTATTAGTTTCCTTGTGGCTTTATTATTTCTAATTTTGTATTCCTAGTAAGTTTTTTAAAGTTAGAAATTCTTAGTATTGGGATATGAATTCATATGAAGATCCTGGTTAAGTTATCTTTCTCTGAATCAAATGGAAGCATTAAAATTACTTATTACTTTGAGGATCTTTGAATTATGTGCTCAATTTATTGCAGATTAGAAGCCTGTCATATTGTCTCTTCCCCATTAATTTTTTTCCCTATTACTGGGACAATAAAGTGGCTTTTTGCATTGGGTTTAGATGGTTCATGGCCGACTTACCTCAGATCTCAAATCAATTACATTTGCCAGTAGGAAGATGTCAAAAACAGATATATCAGAACTTAGTATAAAGACTTCATACTTATGATTTGAGCAGGACTTTGGGGAGCTGCCTTCTATGTTTTACTTTGTATTAATATGCATTTAATCAGGCTATTTCATTAGTGTACACTACATGAAAAACTGAGTTCATGGTACCAGGCTACAAAAGAGCGAATTCATTTGTTCTCTTTCTGCATAGTCTCTGGTTCACCACATTTGCATTCACTGCACTTTTGTTTCTTTTCATGACAAGTGTTCATTCAGGAGCCACAGCATGTGACATTGCTATAGGATTGCCAGATCTTGTTTTGGCAGGTGTGGGCAGGGATAGGAGAGAGATTACATGTTAATTGTCCAGCCAGGCTCAAATACAATACCATTCTGCATCCCACCACAATTGCAACAAGATAGTGAAGTACAGGATCAATGTGTAGATGTGGGTTATCTGGAAACCGAAGTACCTCTAGAGTGTAGGCCCCTCAGCTCAACAAAGCCTGTGGAGAGGTACATTTGACACTTCTTGGTATATAAGGATTTCTACCCAACATAAAAGCAGTTCTTTGTGCTAAAATTGTATTGAATGTTATTTGGCAATATAGGGAAAACAATACATTTCTTAATGAATTAATTAGGATGAATGAGTTAGAATCAGCACAATAACAACTGATGACATTTCTATGCCATGGTATTAATAATATCAAATGCTTATATAACTCATGGGATCCCAGTGTGGCACTGTAGGTTTATGTGCTGGACTGCAAAGTTGGCTTGAACTGCAAGGTCTGTGGTTCAAGCTTCCAGATACTCCTTAGAAATCCTATGCAGGGTCGCTGTGAGTCAGAACCATCTCAACAGCACTTAACAACAACAACAACATATAACTCATACTCTGTACCAGGCACTATTGTAAGCATGTTACATATATTAACTCATTTAACCGTCAGCAACAGCCTTGTGAAATAGGTCATTACTGTTATTCCCATTTTACAGACCCTGTGGAGAGGTACCTTTGACACTTTTGTTGTATAAGGTGTTTTCAGTGGACATAAAAAGGTTGGCACAAAGAGTAACTTGTCCAAACTCACATAACTTCATCAGGGAGATTCAGGATATGAAGCCATCTTCATGCTCTTAATCACTGTGCTGTATGTTCTCTTTAAACTAGGATTAAAATTACCATCAAAAGTTGTACTATTATTATACTTAGAAATCAATGGACACTTTGAAACTTACCTTGCCTACTACTAAAACACTCGATATATCTTTTTTATTCTAGGGGAAGACTTTGCAGTTGTACAGCAAGAAATTATTATGATGAAAGACTGTAAACATCCAAATATTGTTGCTTACTTTGGAAGCTATCTCAGGTACACTGCTTGTTTCCCTTTCAGAAAACAATAATGATTCCATCCCCCAATGCATTTAACAAAATAAAATTCATTTAATATCTTTTCTACTTTTCATGTTTAAAAAATAACGTTATTTTCGTATGAATGGGGTTCTAATTTATGACTTGCTTACTATGTTAAATTTGTAAGCAGTATTATAGTCTTCTGTGTTGTTAATTGTACTGTTGGGAAGTCTGGATGTGGTTTCAGTGAGGAAGTTGGCAAGTAAGAACTGACTTTTATGGTTAGCCTTCTTACTGTGGGCTAGAGATCTAAATATGCCATTCTGTTGCCCTTTTCTTCTAGACTTGGGTGGATTTAGAAACCCAGGCGCATCCTTTCCTGGTATGTGTTTATTAGAAACTGGCTTCCCCCCCCCCTTTTTTTTTTTTTTTCTTTTAACTTCACAGTATTGCATCATTTCTTTCCTTTATTTTGCCTAAAGAACTAGGAGCTCTGATTTATTTCATGACTTCTTATTTTTCTAGGCACTAAATGAACTTGAAAGGGCTATGAATTTGCTTCCTCTTGTTTTATTTTGGCAGGACCAAGTTGGATTCCTTGGGGCATAATTCATGGGCTATAACCTCAGGGCCAAATATTGTTTGTTTTTCCACTTATATATGAAACTTGCATTCCTGGTGTGGCAATATAGGATGAGTTAAGGAATACAAGGTCAATTTGAACCACAAGGTCAACAGTTAAACTCAACAGCTGCTCCTTGGAAATCCTGTGTAGAATCGCTATGAGTCGGAACCAACTCAGCAGCACTTAACAACTACAATAATACAACTTAGAGGTGAACATGTGACCTCTTTGTTTTTATAGTTCCTTTCAAAGGGAATTTTGAAGAATGTTTTTATGGGTATTAAAAATTCATCCATTTTGTTCTGATATGCTAAAGTAACATTGTTGTTATTAAGTGCTGTTGGGTTGGTACCAATTTATAGTGACCCTGTGTAGGATTTCTGAGAATCAGCTGGTGGGTTTGAGCTGGCGACCTTGTAGTTCAGAGTCCTTTGGAGCTGCTCTGGCAACAGAAGGAGGTGAGCCAAGCAGATGCACACAGGTGACAGGAAAGGTTGCAATTCCTTCTTTTTCCCCCATGTCTCTCTGGTAACCAGAGGTGTGGCCAGCTCCCACCCTCATCCATTCATAGCACAAGTAGATTTTAAGATAAAACAGGCTATTTTAAGTAGGAAAAATGTTAATAAATTACTAAGAAAAAGTAATATGACTACAGATCTAAAATTTTAAAAAGAGGAAAATCAGAATGATTTAATAAACATTAACACAAGAGAAATGGAGATGTCAAGAAAGCCCAAAAACAGAATTAACTCGGCGTGGAAAATTATTTGGACCAGAGAAATCAGCAGCACTGCAAAAAACACACACAGAAAAATGACAGAAATCACTTCATACCTGTTGATAATTGCACATTTAATGGAAATGTTTTAAATGTACCGGTCAAGACACATAAAGAGCAGAATGGGTAAGTAAGCAGATCTTTAAATATGCTGTCTACAAAAGACACATCAAATAGATGGAGACAGCCTAAATGCTCATCAGCAGAGGAATGGTTAAGCAAAGTTTGGTACATATACACAATGAATGCTACACAACGTTGAAGAATAACTCACAACATGGATGAACCTGGAGGGCATTATGCTGTGTGAAGTTGATCAATCATAAAAGGGCAAATATTGTATGAGAACAGATGTTGTAAAAAGTTAAGACAAGGTTTACTTGATAGAAGAAACAATCTATGATGGTTGCATGGGGTTGGGGAGGGAGAGAAAATTATTCAAGGACTAGAGGATAGATGCATAAGGAGCTCTGGTAGCATAGTGATTACGAATCGGGTTGCAAACCACAAGGTCAGCAGTTAAAAACTACCAGCTGTTTCGTGGGAGAAAGATGAAGTGTTCTGCTCCCAAAAAGATTTATAGCCTTGGAAACCCTGTATAGGGTTGCTATGAGTTGGAACCAACTCTACAGCACACAGCCACCACCACCAGAGGATAGACAGACACATGTTAATGTGGGTGACAGGGCAGGCAGTATACAACAAGGAAGTTAACAAAGGAAAGATAAGAGTAACAGGAGACACAGAGAAGAATGTTATAGTTGAAGTTAATAGATACTATTAACTGTACATGGAGGGGATTTCAACCATTATAATGAAGCAAAGTGTATGATTTGTTGAATATCAAAGTAATGGTCTGCTCTGTAAACCTTCCCTAAATTAACAATAAAAAGTTAAAAAATAGTGCTCGCTTCGGCACCACATATACTAAAATTGGAACGATACAGAGAAGACTAGCATGGCCCCTGTGCAAGGATGACACACAAATTCGTGAAGCATTCCATATTTAATAAATAAATATATAAAAATAAAGACGATGGAACTTTTCCACAAACTTTTTGAAGCTCCCTCATATGCCCTGATTTGGCGCTGTGGGTTAATGTGCCAGACTGCAAAGCCATTTGAATTGCAAGGTCGTTAGTTCAAGCTCACCAGCTGCTTCTTGGAAACCTTATACAGGGTCTCTAGGGGTTGGAATTGACTCGACGACAGTTAACAACGACAACGTATGTCCTAGCAACCACACTTGACAGAGTAGAATTGTCCCATAGGATTTCTAAGGTTGTAGTGGTTATGAATCGGGCTGTGAACTATAAGGTCAACAGTTCGAAACTACCAGCTGTTCCGCGGGAGAAAGATGAGGCTTTCTGCTCCCATAAAGATTTACAGCCTCGGAAACTGACTCCATGGCACATAATGACTACCACCACACTTTGATTGGAACAGATGCCAAGTATGTTCTCCCAACAAGCAGGTGGGTTTGAATCCTTGATCTCTTGGTTAGCAGTTGAGCACTTTAACTGTTGTGCCACCAGGTCTCCTCACACAGACATAACAAATGGAAAAGATTGAAGAATTCTACATTGTTGTCTTTTCTGCTTGTGAAAGCGAGCCTATACCAGTTCTTGGTTCAGCACCCTTGAGCAACTTCAGTTGCCTTGTACTATTAAGGTCATGGGTTTAATAGACAACCCTACTACATTAACTGACCCTTTTCAAGTAGGGCCAGGCACTACCTAAGGTCAGTGACTTTTATACATTTTGAATGAGTTCCTTTAGAGTCAATTGAAGACTACTTAACTGGTGAGTGTTCAACCACAGCACCCTAACAGTGTCTGTATCAATTTTTGCTTTATAGTTAAGAGCACAGTTATAATCATCATTTCAAAAATGTTTGTTTTATTGTGATTGGCACAATAAAATAACCTAACTAAACTTTATTGGGAAGAGTATTTAAAAGTTTTTGTAGACAGTTTTGGTTCTCCCTTAGGAACATCGGTCTAAGACTCTTTCTCTAGCCTGTCCGCATCTTTCAGAAATCTGCAGTCATTCCTAAGACTCACCTAGTGTTCCAGGCCGACCCCCATGCATTTATATAGCAGTCTTAGAGTATGGTGAAATAAGCATTAGTATGGTGAAATAAGCATGGTCTTTTTGCCAGGCAGACAAGAAAACAAAACATAAACCAAACTCACTGCCGTTGAGTCTATGGTGACCCTGTAGGACAGACTGGAATTGCTTCCTAGGGTTTTTGAGACAATAACTTTATCCCGGGTTTGAACTGCCAACTTTTAGGTTAGTGGGAGTCCTGGTGTGGCACCCTCGGATAATGTACTAGACTGCAAGTTCGGTTTGAACTGCAAAGTTGGCAGTTCAAACTCATTAGCTGCTCCTTGGAAACCCTCTATAGGGTCACTATGAGTCAGAACTGCCTCGACGGCACTTCGCAACAAGACTTATGCTTAATCCACTGCATCACCAAGGTTGATTTTAGACAGACATGGTGTATTTTAATAGTTAATAGCTTGAGTGCTATAGTCAGATTGTCTAGGCATTTTGGCTCCATATTGATTTACTGGTAGCTATGACAGATTACTTAACCACTCTGTGCTTCAGGTTTTTTGATTATGAAATGTGGGTGGTAACAGCAGCCATATCAGGAGATACTTGTTAGGATTTAATGCATAAATACATGGAAAGTGCTGCACTGCTGCAGTGATTTATTTACTGTGGCTTTTCTAGTCATAATCTTTGTATGCCCACCAAACAACAATTACATACTGTACCGCAAGATCTAGGTATACAAAGCTTTTCTCTGGAAGTTTAAAATTTAAAGTAAAAAGAGCTAATTTGGAAGTCTGCCTTTATCTGTGTATTTGTATGTGTCTATGAGTCCTGGAGCCCTGGTGTGACCCTGTATAATAAGCATTCGACCTCAATGTCAGTTTCAGCCACAAGGTTGGCATTTCAAACTCGCCAGCAGCTCCTTGGAAACTCTATATAGGGTCGCTATGAGTTGGAACCAACTCAACGGCACTTAACAACAACAGCTCCTGATGTGGTGCGGTAGGATTAGCACAGGACTGCTAACCATAAGGTCGGTGGTTAAAACCTACCAGCTGCTCTTTGGAAACCCTACATAGGGTCATTATGAATCTGAACTAACCCAATGGCTTGTAACAGCAACAACAGTAACATATTTTTAAGACAATAGAATTAAATCACTGTGTTGTTATTAGGTGCTTTGAATCAGCTCTAACTCAGAGCACAATTATGCAGTCCTATGCCCTTCTCACAGTTGTAATTATGTGTGAGCCCATTATTCCAGTTGCTGTGTCAATCTATCTTTTTCCTCTTTTTTGCTGACCTTAATCAAAAGTCAACTTCTCCAGGGACTTTTCCCTCCTAACCACATGTCCCAAGTACAAGGGACCAAGTCTCACCATCTTGCCTCCTGTACTTTCTTTCAACACAAAGTTATTTGTTCTTCTGGAAGTCTATGATACTTTCAGTGTTCTTCTCCAGCCATAATTCAAATGCATCAATTCTTCTGTGGTCTTCCTTATTCAGTTTATATGAGACAATTGAAAATACCATGGCTTGGTTCAGGGACAGACTAGTACTCAGCGTGATATCTTTGCTCTTTAATATGTTGTTGTTGTTAAGTGTCGTCGAGTAGGTTCCGACCCATAGCGACCCTGTACAGGGTTTCCGAGGGTGTAAATCTTTACAGGAGTAGAAAGCCTCATCTTTCTCCCGCGGAGCGGCTGATAGTTTCGAACCGCTGACCTTAAGGTTCGCAGCCTGATTCGTAACCACTATACTGTATGTTAAGGAGGTGTTAATGCAGTACATCATTTGATTTCTTGACTTCTCCTTCCAAATACGATTAAATACTTGACAATTTCTATTTTTTTCTGTTTACCATGATTTTATTTATTAGTCCAGTTTTGTTTTCTTTACATTGAGCTATAATCCATACTAAAGACTATTCTTTGATCATCAGTGCTTCAAGTCCTCCGTGCTTTCAGCAAGCAAGTTTGTGCCATCTGCATATTGAAGACTGTTAATGAACCTCCCTCTAATACTAATGTCATGTTCATCTGTATATAGTCTAGCTTCTTGGATTATTTGTTCATCTTACAGATTAAATAAGTGTGCTGAAAGTGTAACTGTGATTCACACCTATCGTGATTTAAAATCACTCAGTATCCCCTTGTTCTAATTGAACTACCACCTCTTGGTCTAGGTATAGGTTCCAAATGAGCACAGTGAAGTGTTCTGGGATTCCCATTCTATGCAATGCTATCTGTATTTTATTATGATCTAGACACTTGAATGCCTTTGCATAGTCAATAAAATACAAGAAATCATCTTTCTGGTGGTCTCTGCTTTTAGCTAAGATCCGTCTGATGTCAGCAGTGATACCCCTCATGCCATGTCCCCTTCTAAATCTGACTTGAATTTTTGGAAGCTCCCTGTTTATACACTGCTGTAATTGTTTTTGAATTTATTTTAGTATAATCTTCCTTGAGTGTGATATTAATGGTTATTGTTGCTAAGTGCAATCGAATGAGTTCCAACCCATAGCAACCCTATATAGGATTTCCATGGAGCGGATGGGGAGTTTCAGCTTCCGACCTCATGTTTCAAACTGACTTTGCAGTCCAGTGCATTAGCCCACAACACCACACCAGGGCTCTGATATTAATGATATTGTTCAGTAATTTCAACCTTATGTTGTTAACCTTTCTTTGGAATGGGAACAATACTGATTCTTTCAGCTAATTGACTAACTAATTTTCAAATTGGCATAGACAAGTGAGTGCTTCCAGTGCTATATCAATTTATGTAAACATTTCAATTGGTATTCCACCAATTCCTGGTGCCTTGTTTTTAGATGCTACCTTCATTGCAGCTTGAACATCTTCCTTCATTTTTGTGTTTGATCCTCAGTGTTCATCATTAGCATTTTTTCAAAATCTGATATAGAGCTCACTCACATTTTTGCTAACCTTGTAGCTTTTATTGAGCAGATCCTTTAGCAGTTTGAGAATCTTTCTCTTTGACTTGGAGGATCATTGTATTTGTCCACTGTGACATGCCTAGATTGAGAGCAATAGCATTCACTGATGTTCCACCTTGTTGTTGTTTTTAAGTGCTGACGAATTGGTTCTGACTCATAGTGACCCTGTATGTGATTTCCAAGGAGCGGCTGATGAGACTGAACCACTGACCTCGCTATTCAAATCTACTTTGCAGTCCAGCACATTAGCACGTACTGTTGTTTAATGACCCTGTGTTTGACTTCCAAATGAATACTTCTCGGCTTCTTGCTGCTGCTATCACTGGCATTGGTTTTGCTGTTTGTGGGCCATGGTGGGTTTTTCGTGGTAATATTTTTTAAAGAAAATTAAAAAGATAACAGTTTAACACTCTAGACTCGGGATACATGAGATTGGATGCTGCCACCAATAAGCTGAAACATACACACTGTTATTCGGTAAACTTTTTAGATAGAACGTATAGTATAGTACATACATAAGCTATTTGTAGGCATTTATTTTGAGGCACAACTTGAAATGACAAGAAACAGCTGTAAACATACCTTAATAATCAAAACATGGAATGTTCAAAATATGATTCTAGGAAAATTGAAACTTGTAAACAATTCAATGGAGTGCATAAACTCATATCCTAGGTATTAGTAAGCTTAAATGGACTGTTATTGACCATTTTGAATCTGACAATCACTTGGAATGAAAAATTGAAGAGGAATGGCATCACATTCATCATCAAAAAGAACTCATCAAGGTCTGTCTTGAAGTACAACGCTGTCTCTGAAAGGATAAAGAATAATATCCATATATGCCTACAACAAAGATTAGTTAACACCACTATTATTCAAATTTATGCACCAACCACTAAAGCCAGTGATGATGAAATCAAAGAATTTTATCAACTTTTTCAGTCTGAAATTGCTCAAACATGTAATCGAAGATGTATTGATAATTACTGGTGACTGGAATGCAACGGTTGGAAACAGAGGAAATGATCTGTTGTTGGAAAAATGGGAAAATATGACCTTGGTGATAGAAACAATGCTGGAAATTGCATGATAGAATTTTGCAACATAAGTGATTTTTTCTATTGCAAATACCTTTTTTAAACATCATAAAAGACAACTATACATATCAACCTCACCAGATGGAAAAAATGAGGAGGTAAAAGAGCTAGATAGAAAATTTCAAAGAGAATCATGAGAAGACAAAGTCAAATAACAAAATATGCAAAGACCTGGAGGTTGAAAACTAATAGGAAAGACCATGCTTAGCATTTCTCAAGCTGAAAGAGATGAATAAAAGTTGAAGCCTTGACTTTCAATACCGAAGGATTCTATGGGCATAATATTGAAAACATCAAAAGAAGATGGAAAGAATACACAGACTCACTGTACCAAAAGAAAAGATCAGTGTGCAACTATTTTAAGAGGAAGCATATGATTAAGAGCCAATGATCAGTTATAGGCTGAAGATGGGCTTACAGATTTTCTGTAGTCATGTATCCCGATACTCCTTTCTATCCCACTCGTGTCTATTTTACAGTAGTGGGCAAGGGAAACCAACATTCATAAGACAGTCAAGCATCTTAACATATTTCTTCTCTTTTACCCATTCAGACTATGCCTTCCTTGATCCCTGTTTCACAGGGCCCTGTTGGTCCCACGTTGAGCATACATCACTACCCATTAGCCCATGCAAATCTGCCTTAATGTTGCATTGTCTGCCTTGTTCTTCCATCCCCTTTCTCCTTCTTGTGTATTGCCCTCGCAATGCTCGAACTATGATGTGTCTATCCCTTAACCTGTACTCTACTGTCCCCTCCCTGCCACCCTTGATAGCCAACAAAGAATTTTTTTTTTCTTTTTAGTATGGGATGGGTATCTTTTCTTAAGCTTCATATTTTTAATGTTTCCATGTTCTTTTTGGATTATCATTTTCTTGGTATGTTGTGAAGTATTAATTTTCTTTGCAGTTACCCTGTTATCTATTAACATTTTCCTCCATTTAAAACAGTCAATTTTACCCTGAAAACTATCTGACCTCCTCATCACCTGGATCTCTGTTCCTATATTTTTACCTTCTTTCATATCATAATTGTTTTGATCTTATGCTGACCTCCTAGATCCTCTGAATTTGTTCTTGTAGTTACATTCTGTTCTGGACTCTTCCATCTGTCAATTGAGTTCCTGGTGGTGTTGCCACCTATGTCAGTCTCTGGTTGTTGTCTGTTCTTCTTGGTTCTCTGTCCAAAGAACTCCCTTTAGGATGTTTTGAAGAGCTGGGTTGGCTTTGACAAAGTCCCTTAGCTTCTGTTTACCCTGGAATGTTTTTATTACCATGTCCTATTTGATTGACAGATATGCTGGGTAGTCATTTCTTGGTTGGCAGTTTTTTTCTTTCAGGGTTTTATATATGTCTCCCCATTGCCTTCTTGCCTGCATGGTTTCTGCTGAAAGATCAGAGCTTAACCTTATTTGCTTGCCTTTGTAAGTAACACTTCTCTTTTCCCTAGCTGCTTTTTCAGGATTCTCTCCTTATGTTTGATTTTGGATAGCTTGATTATGATGTCTTGGTATTTTTATTTGGAGTCTATCCTTTCCTGGGGTTCAGTGAACTTCTTGAATGCTTTTCGTTTTTCAGGATGTTATGGAAATTTTCTTCCAGAAGCTCTATCTCCTCTGTGGTCTTCTGTGATTCTTCCTATTCCAGAATACCAGTAATTCTTAAGTTATTCCTCTTCATGGTGTCACACATGAATCTTAGACTTTCTTCAGATTTTTTCATCCTTTTTCTCTGCTTGTTTTTCTGTCTTAGCAGTATTAAGAGATTTGTCTTCCAAATCTTCTATTCTGGCTTCTGTCTCTTCAGTTCTACTCCTTTGCCCTTTCGGTGTATTGTCCATTTCTGATATTTTATTATGAAATTGTTTGGACCTCTTTTTACAGGTTTTGAATTGTTTCCAATACTATTTCTGTTTTATTTGATTGGTCCTGTAGTGCTTTCCTTACTTCTTCCTTATTTTTCTCAATCCCTTTGTAAAGCATTCGGATATACCTTAATATCATTCTCCTGAGTTCCTTCTGAGGCACTTCCAAAACCTGCCCTCTTTCCAATGGGAAGTGTAGGTCTACCTGCAGCTCATTTATTTCAGTTACTCTATCTTGTTTCTGGATATGTGCCAAAATCATATACTGTCTCTTGGGCATCTTTAGTAAGTATATGTGTTTTCAGTAATTAGATGAATGTATGTTGTTGTATTATTAAGCTTTCTGATTGCCTCCAGGTAGTTGTGACCAGGAGATGGGCTTTCTTTTTCACTTTTCTTGTTTCTCAACTCATAGTAGCTGTAGCAGGTGTTGGTTTTCTATGTGGTGCATAGCAGCTGGTATTGGTTCTTGCCTTGATGGAGGGTTTTTATACACTGGGCTATGTGACCACAATTGCTGCCTTTTCTTGGAAAACATAGGGAGAGAAAGCCCATCCCCCAAGGTAAAATAAATAAATAAAACCACAATAGCAAAATTAAACCCATATTGGATATCACAGTCTATAATCACACACACATACACACACACAATATAGTAGCAAAAATATGAGTAGGATTTTAAGCCCTTTGCTCAGCTGGCTAGAATTGTTCTGGGAGACTGTTCCATTTTAAGCAGTTCCTGTTGACCTCTCCCCGTTCTTAGATTCTGCATGCTGTGGTCTTTGATGAGCAGCTCCATGCACATCCGTAGTAGAACCGCTCCTCTACTGTAAGGGTAGCGCATCCACTTACTCCGGCACCCCCTCTTATTGAACCAGAGTGGAGGTGAACAGACATTGAAAAACCAGTGATGAACAAGAAAAAAATGTTCACTTCTTTATTGCCGAGGATTGGTCAGACCTGTGAGGTGGGAGCGCTTCTCTGATCCTACTCCTGCTCTGACATGTCTAAGATGGCTGCTCCGCCACCGGCTAGCAGCCGCAGATCAAAAAATGCCACCTTTCTTGCTTCTGCTACAAATCCTTCTAGCAGTAAGCCTTCAATCCTTCTAAAAATCCTTTATATGTGTTTTGAGTTCTGGGACTGTCCCCTGAACCTACTTCACTCAGTATTCTCTGTTATTACTGTCAGAGGTCTGCCCTGTGCTTCTCCCTAATCTGCCATCAAGCCCCACTCCGCATTTGATTTCTTGACTTCTACTTCCATCAGTGTTGATAATTGATCTTAGCAAAATGAGGTCTTTGACCGCTTCAATCTTTTCTCCAATTATATGGATGTTGTTTATTGATTCTGTGCTAAGGATTTTTGCCTTCTTAACATTGAGATGCAACCCATACTGAAGGCTGTTGTCTTTGATCTTCATCAGTAAGCATTTTAAGTCCATTTCCCTTTCATCAGGCAAGGTTGTATCATCTGCATATCATGGGTTGTTAATGAGCCTTCATCCAATACTGATGCCACATTTTTCTTCATGTAATCCTTCTTCTTGAATTATTTCAACACCGTAGAGATATAATAAATATAGTGAATGAATACAACCCTGGTACACATCTTTCCTAATTTTAAACCATTAGGTGTTCCCTTGGTCTATTGGAACAACTGCCTCTTGGTCTATGTACAGGTTTGTTATGAGCTTGATTAAGAATATTACGTATTTAAGCAAGAAGTAAAACAGGGCCAATAGATTATCGTCTTTTGGTGGTGGTGGTGTGCCTTAGAGTCAGTTCCAACTCATAGCAAACCTGTGTAGGGTTTCTGAAGCTGTAAATCTTATGGGAGCAGAAAGCCCTCATCTTTCTCCCTTGGTATGCCTGATAGCTTCAAACTGCTGACCTTCAGGTTAGCAGCCCGACTTATAACCACTATGCTACCAAAACTGCTTCAGCTCTGGTAGAAGATGGTATTATATCAAAATATATATATAAAGATGCAGAGTACGGCTTTCCTACATCCATTTTCTCCACCAACGAAAACTGTATTTAAACTAAAGGTTAGAAAAACATTATTAAGAAGGAATTGAAGCATACAATAAGTGAGTAGATAATTATAGAGCAGCTAGTCACTTAAATGAGTTCATATGTTTAGATTTATAGAAATTGTATTTCATTATACTGGAAGTAAGCAAATGTGACTGTCATCTATTGTCAGTTGAGTGTCCTTTGACAAAAGAGATATCAAAAGGTTAGAGATCTGTAAATGACTAATATGCTAAGTGAGATTAAATGCACAGTATTAAACCTGAAATTAAGTGTTCATACCCAACAAGGATCCTGGGAAAATTATTAATCAGGTAATTGGTGAGCACTTAAAAGTAATTGTTCATATGGCTCTAATGAGAAGTCATGTCAAATCAACCCTTCTTTCTCTCTTCTTTTTTTTTTTCCTTTAAAAAAAAAAAAAAAGCAAAAGTCAATTTTATTAGCTTATACTTTTAACAAGTTGTAGGAACAATTTGAGTAACTTCTATAAATACCCTATGAGATAAATTATAACAAAAGTAGTAGAAATCAGGCTACATTTATTATGCTCAATTTGTTGTAGATCCTTCACTGCCATTATTCATAAGGTAGTTCATTAACCTTTACAAAGAGTTTTGTATTTAGCAAGTAGACTCCAAAACAATCCTTCAGCCTGTTTTTATAAGCTGAAGTCCTAGTTGCCAGTTCCTTAGCTTCTTAGCACAGGATCTCCCACTTCAGCAGATAGTCCAGTGAGCATGTTTCACCTGAGAGAGAGCTAGTAAGGTGCCTTTGAGGGAACAAAGGGATAAGAATCAAAGCTGCTGCTTTTTTTTTTTTTTTAAAAAGGATGAGATTTAAGAAATAAGAGCAAACCTCCTTCCAAGACTAAGACTCAAGGGGAATACACGATCAGACATGCTCTCTGACTGGTGACCATGTTGGTTACAGATAAGGGGAAGTGAGGGAAAAACAGCAATGAAGCTGCGAGCTAAGCCCTACAATGTTCAATAGACTTCTGTGAACCCAGGTGGAGACCTGGTTGGCCAGCAGTGTGTGGCAAGACATGGGGCCTCTTGGGCCCAGAGTCAGTGACATACCCACATAGAGTGGAGAGTGAAGCGTCCAGCTGATAAGAAGACAGGGCATATGCACAAGAACACCCACACTTGCAGATAATATCCACTTGACCTGGCTTCAGTGACTGGATGATCAGAGCTCAACTAGAAGAGGGAAAAAAAGAGTAATCTTATACAGTTTGATGAACTTGACCTACACCTATAGATGCAGTAGCTCAAAAAAGGAAACAAATCTTTACAGTGAGGGTCATTCCCACCCCCTCGATACACAGGATAGATAGTGATGGGCAACTTGGACATTGGCTACCCAAAGTGGGTGGGCTACAAAGGCAAGAAGTGACTGGCTTACAAGCTTTCAAGAGGGAGTTGAGTTCCAGAGGATGCAGGGAAAGGTAGACTCTCCACTGAGTGGTTTCCAACCTGTCTGGACAGGGCTGGTGAAAGGAGATGGGTGTGAGACTCTTGTGGCTCAATAGTGAATAATTGCTGTCAGGACTAACTCTGAGAGTTGCAAATGTAAAGGTAGTCATTGTGTAACAAAATGAGGGGAGTGGTTGCCAGGGAGAAGAGAGGAGAGTGGGCGGGGCCCTATCCAGAGAAGCAGTGACTCCAGAGATGGAGACAGAGATGACGTGGTGAGATGGAGCGGCTGGGGACTCTAGACCCAGAGAGGGAGAGGGCCTGTGTGCTGACGACCAAGGGGCAGGCTTGATGATGTATGGAGGGGATTGTAACCATGACAATGAAATGATATTAGGGTGAATGTAAAGCTAATGTTCTGTCCTGTAAACTATGACATAATTCACTATAAAACATTTTTATTAAAAAAGAGAAAAAATGGGAAGTCTTGTGCTTATTAATCCAGTGAGTTAGCTTCAGTACAGATATGAAGCTGAAAAGAATACTGTTCTGACGACTTTTTACATATAAAAAGATTCAGAGGTTTTTGTAAATTACAAGCTGCAAATTTAATGTAGTTGCTAAGAAACTAGAAGTAGCCTTAAGCCAAGACAATAGATTTATAGTGTTCAAATAAAGAAGATAATTGCTAGATTCTCTGGGGGGATTTAGACTTCTCCCTCTGCAGTCACTAGTCAGAAGTACCCTTTTTTCGTTTGGACTAAAACCACACACCTGCCAGACCCAGACACCCATTCTGAGAGTTCTTAAAACCATGCCTCAGGGACAGCTAGCTCATATTCTACATCATCAATTGCCATGCCTCAGTTTCATCTGTATGGCTGCCACCTGCTTATAGCAGATCCTGGTAACTTCAGATCTCATTGGGCTTCACTCTCTTCAGATTTTCTTTCTACTCCGTACTCCCAGTTACTTACCTTTCACTGATAGTTTGTGTTCCCTTCTGTGTACTGCAGCTAACCAAGTCAGTTTACCTCTCAGGATTGACTAATCCTACCACTACTGCCCACCCCGACTGCTACTTCACTTGTTAATGCACTTTGTGTTCTACTCGTACAGTCAGAATAGTGCTTGATTCTCGATGCCATATTTTAAGAGTGACAGTAACTAACTAGAGTCATTTAGATGAAGGTTACTGAAGTGAGAGGAGTCTGCAGAGCAGGCATTGTTCACGTTGTGACCCCAGCATATTTCAGCCTCAGTTCTTGCCATCGTCTCTTCGTGGTCCACTCATGCTGAAGCACCCGCAGTCTCTCAAATAAATATGGCTTCTTCTTTAAGGTTTGCTTTCTTTATGCACAGGCCTCTTTCCTTCCTTTCCCTGGTGAATTCTAACTTCAATGTTGAAACCCATTTCCATGAAGCCTTTCCTTATCTCTCCTATGTATTCTGTCTTCTGGGTTCTCACAACACTTTAGATATGCCTGAATTATGCATTAATGAAGCTATAATCCTAGAGCTAACCAAGTTTTTTCTGTAAAGGGGGGCCATATAATAAATATGTTAGACTTTTAGGAGACATGTGGTGCACTGTAGGATAAATACTGGATTGCCAATCTCAAATCCACTGATGCAGACCCACCAGCCGCTTGTCGAAAACACTGTACAGGGTCACTGTGAGTCTGAATTGACTCAACAGCAGTTAACAACAACATAGATAACTTAGAATGTGATGGTGTGAGAGAAATTAATTCTCAAGTTATTGTTATAAGTGCCTTTCAGTCAGTTCTGACCCATATCGAGCCGTACAGGGTTTCTAAGAAATGGCTAGCAGGTGTGAACTGCCAACATAACAATTAGTAATCCAATGCTTGTCCTACAGCACCATACCAGGACTCTCAAAGACCAGTGAATGATGTATTTTAACAAAGATTATATTGGAAAGATCTTTGTTAGATCTATAAATATGAAAGTTTACATTCAATCTGTCTTGTTGATGATAGTCACCTCTGCTAATCAAAATTATGCATTTTGAATGTATTACCATTATTTTTTGTCATGATACTTGTACATAAATTTTTATGAGCCTTTTAATTAACCTCAAGTTTTATCATGGGTATAGTGGATAAAACGTGGGAGATGTTTTTAAGTGTAGGAAATTTTTCTCTTGTTATTTACATGTGCTTAATTACAGCTTGATATTCTGTAAGTGGTATGTTGTATTAAAGCCCTGGCTTGTGTTATAGTAACACAGTATAAGTAATTCACCTACTCAGAGATTAGTTAGCTGTTTTTATGTTTTATGGTGTGGTTTTTTTTTTTTTTTTGCAGGTACATTACAGTTAAGTACTTTTTCAGAATTAGAATACAAAACCTTAAAATATATATTAAGTCACAATTTTAGTCTTGAAAATGTGATACATACTTACTTTCTTTTTATAGGCGAGATAAACTTTGGATTTGTATGGAGTTTTGTGGAGGTGGTTCCTTACAAGATATTTATCATGGTAAGATTTTTATAGGAATTAAATAGAATTTCTTCAAAATACAGCTGTTTATTAAAACATTAACATTGCTTGAAGAAAAGAAAACTATTATTTTATTACTATCTTATTTAACTATATAAAGATACTTAAGATATACATTGTTGTTGTTAAGTACCATAGAGTTGGTTCCAAATCAGTGACCCTCAATAGCATTTAAACTAGACCTTCAGAAAACATGCAAAGACCTTGACCGCTAACACTGAGCCAAAAGAACATCTAGATGATAAATGAGTAGTGATACTACAAAGATAATTGAGTTGACTCTCATGTCAGGAAGCGTCAGTTGCATGCTTGTTCTCAGATAGTGCTAGATTCTGGGGAATTAAAAACATGAGTAAAGCATTTTTCACTGGAATTTTTAATGGTGAATATAAAAGAGAAAGAGTCTCCACTGAATAGTTTTCATCTTGTCTAGATGGGTCTGGTTAAAAGAGATGGGGATAAGATTCTTATGATTCAGTAGTGAGTAATTGTTATCGTGACAAATTGCGACTGTAACAATTGTAAAGGTAGAAGTTTTGTAACAAAAATGGGGGGAGGAGTAAATCTTACAGTCCAGAAACAAAGAAACTGGCAGCCAGGAGGGAAGATTTGTAGAATGTGCCCTTTGGCGATGTGGATTATTGTATATACCTGAGTGTTGTTTTTTTAAAAAAGAAAAAGGACCTTAAACAAATAATAAATAAGGGGAAATCTGATGCAGACCGTGCAGACCCAGTCAGGAGTTCAAGTCCCTGTGGGCCCAAGCGTTGCTGACCGTCCAAACCATAAGCTCTGAGGATCAGACTTTAGCCACCTAGCAGACATAGCAAAATGTCCCTTATCTGATTATTCAGTTATGCTGGTTAGTAATTCCATACATGAGCCCTGGATACCCACAGATAAATGTAAAAACCTTCCCTAAAAGCCGAGACTGTAAATTCCAAAAAGGCAAAGTTTTTCCCAAAAAAAAAGCTAAAGAGGATAGAGAGAAACTCTGTTAACTGATGGCATGTGGAGGGGATTATAATCAATGTAATGAAACAAGTTATATGAATGTTTGAATGTGAAACCGATGATGTGCCCTGAAAACTTGCACTCAATCCACAATAAAAACCTTAAAAAAGAAAAAGGAGAAATGCTAAAGTGAATAGAGAGAAACACTGTTGGCTGATAGTGCATGGAGGGGATTATAATCTTTGTAGTTAAACAGGGTGTATGACTTGTTGAATGTAGAACTAGTGACCTGCCTTGTAAACGTTCACTCAAGCTACAATAAAAACCTTAAAAAAAAAAAAAAAAACTTTGACAAAAACTAGCTAATCCTATACTGTATGCTTATTTCTTGTAACATATAAGTTGTTGTTGCTTATTGCTAAGTGCTGTGGAGTAGGCTCTGACTCATAGTACCCTCCGAGCGATGGAATAGCTGGTGGGTTTGAACCACCTACCTTGTGGTTAGCAGTTCAGTGTTGATCCTACAGCACCACGCCAGAGGTAATATTAATCATTGAGTTGTAAAACACGAAACTGTAATTAACTTCAGATGCTCTTTTGGTCATTTCTTCATTAATATTTTTTTGAGCAGCTATTTTGTATCAGACACCATTGTAAACACTGGAGATGCAACAGTAGACAAGTCAGGCAAAAAGCCTTTCTCTTTTAAGCTTATATTCTAGTAAAATTTAGACATGTTAAATATATTGCTAAATGGAACTTTTAAAACAGTCTTATTGTAAAAAAATTGCATTGACTGATTTTTTTTTTTAAATTAATTTTCTTCTCTTACAGTAACTGGTCCTCTATCAGAACTGCAAATTGCATATGTTAGTAGAGAAACATTGCAGGTAAATCAACTGTTAATTAAAATTCAATATTAAACTAAGGGTTAATATATTGTTCACTGGTTAATAAATAAGTCAGGATTAAATATTTTTATTTCTTCAAAAGAGCTTTAATAAACTTTATTTGTGTAATGAATTCAAAACTATATTTACAAATAAATACTTTAAAGCCTAAGTGTGATAATATAAACTTCTAAAATCCAATCAGTTAGAAATTGTTAGTTTTTTATTCTTCCTATTACCAAATAAATATTTGAAAAATATGTAGTATGATGGAAATTGAAACTCATTAGGAAGTACTGGATATATATACATTTTTATAAAAACTATTTTAAATTTATTTCAGAGTTTACTGCAAATTATTTATATTAGGAAAATTAGTTGGTCTCACTGAGCTTTGCATTGCTTGCTTAATTCTGTTTCCTTTTAGGATGTTTCAATAAAATAAATTAATGATTGCTAGACTTCTGTAATGACTAAGAAAAAAACAAAACAGAGAATAATATTCAGCTGACTCTTTGTAATCCCAGTGTGTGCTCTGTGGTAAAATCATATTTATTTTTCTGTTTTTCAAAACTCCAGGGATTATACTATCTTCACAGTAAAGGAAAAATGCACAGAGATATAAAGGTATATATATACATCATATTTTTAACCTATTAACCCTCTCTTCATTTGAAAGTACTCTGATCAAATGGTTAAGCAGAATTGTTTTTATTTGATGAATTTATTGATTGAAATATAACGTATTACTATAATAACATTGGTACTCTAAGGGTTGGATTAAACTTTTTAGTGACTGGGTTCAGATACCATTCACATACCATAAAATTCACCCCTTGAAAAGTACAGGTATGTATTGCTTAGCTTTTACAATACAGTCTGTGAAATAGGACCATATTGTATGAACACCATATTGTGTACTAGCTGTTCCTGTGTAATCCATAGTTAAATCTCTGTAAAGCTTGTTATATTAAAACATTATGGAATCTTGATGGACAAAGCCTGAGAGCTGTATACACTAGATACAAGAGGCTAGCATTTTGGGTGTGCAACTGGGCCAAGCAGGGGCTGCGCTGGCAGCCACATCAGGACTTTGTACCTATCCAGGGTGTTAGGCTTGGGGAGGACTGATGAAGTGACCATGGGACCAGGTATGCAGGTGGCTGCTGCTACTGCTAGGGACCCGTGAGCATCCGTGGCCCGACTGAAGCTGTGCTGTGTCAGGAGTGAAAAGCTGCATCACTGCTGGACGGGTGAATGAAGGCAAGAGGGAGAAGTGCAGGAGGAGACAGTTTTAGGACTGGGGCGTACCAGAGCTCTGCTGCTCATTCACTCTGGGGAAATAACAAAAGAAGAGCTGCGTTTCCTTAAACAGACACACACACACTTTACGGGATTCACATGTGGTTTGATATTGACTGAACATATATTAAGTAACACATAACTGGTGTACAAGTTAGTGAATTAATGCTTTAATGACTCATTTTAACATGTAGTTATTTATTTGGGAATTGCAGATTAGGTCCATGGCTTCCATCAGTTTATAGTATTACGGAAGTTTTATGCTTTAAATATTATTGTAAGCTTTATCCATCTCAAGATACTTTCATTGATAATGCAGCAGTATGGGTACATTGTTGTTGTTAAGTGCCATCGAGGTGGTTCCAATTCATAGGAATCCTGTGTAGGGTTTCCAGTGAGCAGTTGGTGGGTTTGAACTGGGTACATTAAACTGTGATACTTTCTGATGGTAGTTCATTAAGTGACAGAAGAGAACAATTGCATCAAATGTGCTTGGTGAGCTCAGTGATGAACCAGATGCTGTGGTAGGACCCCTGAGGTTATTTCTAAAGATACTACCATCTCCCTAACTTAAATAGTTCCCCTTTTTGTTTATTTTTCTTTTCTGTCTTTTCTCCTCCATCTTCCCTTCTTTTCTCCCCCTTTGTCTTACAAAACTTTCTCTGTCATAAAGGCTCATAACTTTTTTTTAAATAGTGTTCTTTGAGTCCGATGAAAGCCATGGACTTTCTCAGAAAAATGCTCTTAAGCACTTGTCTTGAAATTTCAGTGAATTCACAGATTATCTGTTGAGATCCCTTTGTTTATGTATTTTTCACAAAGACACAACTTTGGAATTCAAAGGTAGAAGAGACCATAAGAAAATGAAATCAAGAAAAGTTTCATGTTATGGGTGCTTAGATGATTTGGAAGGATTGATGGAGTTTTGTCAGAAATGGAGGTTAGAGTGCATTCCAAACCGAAGGTACAATGTGAGCAAAAGAAAGATACAGAGATCAGAAAGTGGGTAGTTTTAGAGAACAGAAAGCCACCATATTATTGAAATGGAGAGAATGTATGAAAATGATAGGAGATAGGGTTGGCAGAGGTGGTTACGTGGTCCATCATATAAGGCTTTAAGTACCAGACTTCAAAGTAAGGGCCAGCTGGGTAGAATTCTTATGGTCACTCCTGTGTCTACCCTTGTCTAAACTACTGTACCAATTGAACTTCTGTAATACCTTTGTAACTGATTTTCTTGTTTCCATTATTGTAGTTCTTCAGTCCATTACCCAACTGGCAGACAAAGTTCTTTTAAAATCAGATCATGCCACTCTCCTGCCTGTAAACCACCAGTGACTTCCCTTCAAAACCAGTATCAAATCCAAACAGTTTTACCATGACTGACAAGGCTCTACCTGATCCAGCCACTATTTCTCTCACATCTCATGTCATACTTCTCTCTATTTTACCCATTCTGCCTTGTATGTCTTTAGACTTTGAATCATTTGCTGATTTATTCATTCATACATGTATTCACTTTCATAAATTATTTTATTTGAATATAAATTCCTTGAGAGCTGGGACTAAGTTTTATTCGATACATTATGCCTAGAGCTTAAAATAGCACCTGGCTACTAGTAGTCTCTCAGGCATGGATGGTTGGATTGGGAGACCGGCAGGAGATTGGTAGGTTGGACATGTTGACAGGTGGATGGGTGGAGAAGAAAGGAAACATTAAAGGCCATAATTTGCAAATTATGTGATATAAACTGAAACTCTGGAAATGTAATTTGAAACTGGGTAGAGAACAAATTTAGGACTCGAACAACACTCTAGATAGATAGGTGCTGTTGTTGTTATGTGCCATGAAGTCGGTTCCAACTCATAGTGACCCTGTACAGGGTTTCCAAGGCTGTAAATCTTTATGGGAGCAGAAAGCTTCATCTTTCTCCCGTGGAACACCTGGTACTTTCAAACTGCTGGCCCTGAGGTTAGCAGCCTGATTCATAACCACTGCACTACCAGAGCTCCTTAGGTAGGTCCTAGATTAAATTAAAATTTCTCCTTTATTCTCGTCTGTGTCCTCTTCCTTTCCCCTGTTTCATAGAGTTATAGCTTCATGGGTTGTTCTGTTCCTTTTTGAAAGTGGCGTATTAAAATCTCCCACTATAATTGTAGATTTATCTATTTCTTTCTTCAATTCGAATAAGGTTTGATTCATATATCTTGGTGCTTTTTCATTGGGAGCGTAGATATTTATTATGGTTATGTTATCCTGCTCAATTGATCATGAGATAGTGTCCTTCTTTATCTCTTATGCTGGTTTTTGTCTTAAAGTTTACCTTATTAGAGATTAGTATTGCCACTCTTGCTGGTTTAGTGTTGCAGTTAGCTTGGTGTATTTTTTTCCCATTCTTTAACTTTTAGTCTGTTTTTGTCTTTGTGTGTAAGGTGTGTATCTTACAGGCACTATATTGAAGGGTGTTGTTTTCTTATCCATTCTGCCACTCTCTGTCTCTTCGCTGGTGCATTCAATCCATTGAGATTCAATGTAATTATCAATAGGCATGAATTAATTGCTGCCATTATGTTAAATTTTTGGTAGTGCTGTTCGTTCCTTTGTTCTGCATGTCTTCTTGTGAGTTTGTGTTTTTTGTGTTATTTCTTATTGGTTTTTTCTTAGTTTTCAAGTTTGCTTGTTCTGTTTGGAAGTTAATTTTCATGGTAAGTTGTGAAGTATTAACTTTCTTTGGGGTTACCTTATAGTCTATTAACTTTTCTCTTCATTCAAGACAATCTACTGTATCCTGTAATCTACCTGACCTCCTCACCACCTGGATCTCTCTGTGTTCCTACATTTTCCCCTTCTTTGACACTGATATTATTTTGATCTTCAGTTGACCTCCCAGCTCCTTTGAATTCGTTTTTGTAGTTTTGTTCTGTTGTGGACTGTGTTGTCGTCTGAGTTTCAGGTGGTGTGGCCATGCCTGTCAATCTCTGGTTGTTGTTTGTTCTTGATTTTCAATCCAAAGAACTCCCTTTAGAATGTTTTGATGTGCTGGATTGGCTTTGACAAAATCCTTCGCTTCTGTTTATCCTAGAATGTTTTGATTGCACCATCGTATTTGATTAACAGTTTTGCTGGATAGACGATTCCTGGCTGGCAGGGTTTTTTTTTAGGGTTTTGTGTATGTCTCTCCATTGCCTTCTTGCCTGCATGGTTACTGCTGAATAGTCAGAGCTTAATCTGATTTGCTTGACTTTGTAAGTAACATTTCTCTTTTCCCTGGCTGCTTTTAGAATTCTCTCCTTGTCTTTGATTTTAGAGAGCTGGATTATTATATGTGTTGGTGATTTTCTTTTGGGGTCTATCCTTCTTGGGGTACGTTCGGCTTCTTAAATGTTTATCTTCTCATCTTTCAAGATATTAGGGAAATTTTCTTCCAGAAGGTCTTCAACTATTTCCTCTGTGGACTTCTCTGATACTCCCTGTTCCGAAATGCCAGCAATTCTTAAGTTGCTCCTCTTCATTCTCCAGAATTGACCATGTGTTAGGTCACAAAGCAAGCCTCCATAAATTTACAAACATCAAAATACTACAGAGCATCTTTCAGACAACAATCTCTATAAAACTAGAGATCAACAACAAGAAGACGAAGACTAGCCATTAGAGAAATGCAAGTCAAAACAACAATGAGATATCATCTCACACCAGCAATAATAGCAAACATCAAAAAAGTAGAGGAAAGTAAATGCTGGCAAGGATGTGGAGAGACTGGGACTCTCCTACATTGTTGGTAGGATTGCAAAATGATCCAACCACTATGGAAAGCAATATGGCACTTCCTCAGAAGGTTGGAAATAGAAATACTTAATGATACAGCAATATCTCTACTTGGTATTTACCCACAAGAAATACGAGCCATAACACGAGTAGATTTATGCACACCAGTGTTTATAGCAGCACTATTTACAATAGCAAAAAGATGGATACAGTCTAAGTGCCCATCAGTTGAAGAATGGATAAACAAACTGTGGTACGTGCACACAATTGAATACTGTGCTACCTTGAAGAACAACAAGGAAGCTGCAAGCCACTGCAAGAACCTTGAGGACATTGTTGTTGTTAAGTGCCATCAAGTCGGTAACGATTCATAGCAACCTTATGCACAGCAGAATGAAGCACTGCCTGAAGCTGGGCCATCCTCACTACTGTTTCCACGCTTGAGACCATCGATGCTGCCACCTGGCCTCTCCATCTTGTTGAGGGTCTTCCTCTTTTTCTCTGACCCTCCACCTTACCATACATGATATCCTTCTCCAGTGACTAGTCCCTCCTAACAATATATCCCAAGTATGAGAGATGAAGTTTGACCATCTTGGCCTCCTAGGAGCACTCTGGCTACAGTTTTTCCAAAATGGATGTATTGGTTCTTTTGGCAGCCCATGGCACTTTTAATATTCTCCTCCAAC
>NW_006408542.1:7311465-7348593 GCF_000296735.1 Chrysochloris asiatica | reverse complement strand
AGTAGACTAGCCTGGAACAGCCAGAAGAACAGAAGATACTTGTGAAAGAAAGACCTACAGGAAAAATCCGAAACAATAATGGCAGTCTGATTGATTACTACAAGAACAAGTAAGCTGTTCGCCCAGGAGCCATCAAGTCAAGTGGTTGGGACCCCTCAGAGCAAACTCCCATCCAAGACTAAGACTCAAAGAGAATACATGAGCAGGTAGGTGGTCTGGCTTGGTGACCACATTGATCACCAATAAGGAGAAGAGGGGGAAAAAACAGCAATGAAATTGCGAGCTAAGTCAGACCAAATTTAATAGACCCCTGTGAAGCTGAGCGGAGACCTGGATGGCCAACAGTATGGAAGACCCGGGGACTCCTGGGCCCAGAGGCAGTGATATGGTCAAAGAGGACTAGAGAAGAGCGTGAAGCATCCAGCTGATATGAAGTGAGGTGAGATGCACAAGAACACCCATACTTGCAGATAGTACCCACTTGACCTAGCTTCGATGGCTGGATGATCAGAACTTGACTAGAAGAAGAAAGAAGAGGGGAGGAAAAAAAAAAGTAACCTGCTACAATTTGATGAACTTTAACTATACTTATGAATGTAATAGCTCAAAAAGGGAATAAATCTTTACAGCGAGGATCACTCCCAACCCCTTGGTTCCCAGGGTTGACAGGGATGGGTACCTTAGACATTGGCTACCCAAAATGGGGGGGGGGGTGGTGGCTATAAAGGCAAGAAGTGACTGGCTTACAGGCTTTCAAGACTAAGCCTAATTCCTGATGGGGCGGGAGAAGATAGAATCTCCACTGAATGATTTTCAATCTGTTGGATCCTGGCTGGCGGAAGGAAATGGGGATAAGACTCTTGTGGTACAATAGTGAATAATTGCCTTCAGGGCTGACTGTGAGGGTAGGAAATTCTAGAGGTAGCTGTTTTTTAATAAAAGGGGGGTAGTGATTGATTTTGTAGCCCAGGAGCAGAGGTCCCTGGGACCATAAAGTGAGTAGAGCAGAGAGTGGGACCCTACCCTCACAATAAAATCTTGTAAAAAAAAATCACATAGCAAAAGTTTAAAGCATAATAAAAGCAATGGAAAATGTCATTTTAAGGTATCATTTTAGTGATAGAGTTATCTTGTTAAAAAAAATAAAGTTTTAGTTGAAAACAGATATGTTACTTTCTTGTTAACATACATATTATGTTAAATAGCAGTTTTTGCCTTTTTGGAAATACAGAACCATTTCATAAGGATAGCCAAACGCCAAAAAAAGTAATGGTAAATTTTTATGCATACAGTGATTTAATAATGGCCACACTTTAAATTTTAAGTACTTGTAGATCTAAGGATTATTTTAGGTTTTATGATTATTTGTTATCTAGGTTTTGAGATTGTTTTGAATATGTATATTTAATATATCTGTCCTGATAAAATGTCTCTTTCCCACTTTTAACTAAAATGTTCTCGCTTTAAAGGGAGCTAACATTCTGCTAACGGATAATGGTCATGTGAAATTGGGTAAGTAAATAAAAATTTTGTCATTTGCAGAAATTTATTCCAAAACATGTTTCTCTCGGTAGGCTTAGGCTCCCTTCCGTTACAACAGCATCTATGTATTTTTAGGTGTGAATCTAAATATGGAGCGCATGTAACATTTTTTTTTTTTATTTCTCAAATGAGGATAAAGTCTGCCCTTCACATAGGATTTGTTGTTAAGTGCCATTGAGTCAGTTCCAACCCATAGGGTTTCTGAGGAGTGGCTGGTGGTTTTGAACCCCTGACCTTGCAGACCAGTACATTATCGTGCAGCGCCACACAGGATTCCTCCATAGGATACATATACTTAATGTCAATTGCCATTATTTGAGGTCGTGTTGTTAAGTCACTTCCAACTTAACAGTGCCCCATATAGGGTTTCCAAGGAGCGACTGATGGGTCTGAACTGCTAACCTTGTGGTTATCAGTCCAGTGTTTATCTTACAGCTCCATACCAGGACCCCATTTGAAGTAGTATAATGTATAAATATGTCACCATGAACACTGAATTACTGAATACTGAACCTTTGTTCCTAAGGTAAATATAGAGGTAGAGTCTTTTGAGCCTCTAAGAAAATTAAGTCAGTTTTGCCAACCAATCAGTATATACCAGCTGTCATCGAGTAGACTCTGACTCATGGCAATACCATGTATGTTCGAGTGGAAGTGTTCTCCAGAGGTTTTCATAAGTAGATCACCAGACTTTTAAGCGTCCTCTAAGTAGACTCAAATTTCTAGACTTAGTTAGCATCCAACTGCATTAACCATTTGTACCACCCAGGGACTTCAGTCAACGCATAACCTCGTGTTATTTGTGTTTCTGTTTAGAAACAGTTAGCATATAGCTCACATCTAACTGCACTACAACTCAAGTCTGAAAGAAGTTTATCAAACACATATTTTCTCGTTAAAGCACATTATAGCCTTCTTGCTCTTAGAATGCTAGACTGCACTTAAACACTACACTAAATATTAATATACTAAATACTAAGGGCCATTTAAGCAGTTAAATCACCAATAAAAAGCCGAAAAATGTGACACTAAGTAGCCAGCATTAAGGACATTTGTTTTCAGTATTAGATTGAAACAAGAAGATATAATTACCTTGTCGGATCTCAGCTGAGAACGTGTGCATCAGGTAACTCACCTTTTTTGCCACTCTGCACATGTCTCTGAAAGACCAGAAAAGCACCATAAGTATTGATTTTCAGGTTATATATAAATTATATTGAGTAGACGAATTTACAAATATGGAATCTATTGATTAATGAGTTGTTGTTGGTTTGTGTCGTTGAGTCACTTCTGATGCATGTATAGTGTTTCCAAGGGTGGAAATATTTGCTGGAGCAGAAAGCGTCAGCATTCTCCAGCCATAGTGGCTGGTGGGCTCCAACTACTGACCCTGTGGTTTGCAGTCCAGTGCTGAGAGTTAACTTGTAAATGGTATATTTTGGGATCTTCTTTCATCTCTAACCCTGGGAATGTGACTTCTAGTAAGAAATCAGTACAAAACTACCCTGTAACCAAAAAAATAAAGGCAAGCAAACAAAGACCAAAATAACAGTAACTCCAAAATCCTGTGTTGTTTATGTAAGCCTTTAAAATGAAATACAGTATTCATTATATTAGAATATAGTTTCCATATTGTGTTGGTTTATTTTAGAGCATAACTTCCATTTGATTTTGTAACTCCAGTTCATTCAGGTTATGATTAAAATAGAATTTGTAACATATTGTAACTTAATTTGAAAATTTGAGATGGAAAATTTTAATATAGTAGTTTTATAAGCAAAGTCATGTTGTTAAATGCCATCGAGTCGATTCTGACCCATAGCAACTCTGTATAGGGTTTCCAAGGAGTGACTGGTGAGCTTGAGCCACCAACCTTGCCGTATAAACGACTTTGCAGTCTGATGCATTAGCCCACAGTGCCACACCACGGCTTCATAACCTACAATAGGACTAATTTAAAATATATTTTTTAAATCTATATTTAAAATGCATACCTAATTGTTGTTGTTGTTAAGTGCTGTCAAGTCGGTTCCGACACATAATGACCCTCTGCAGGGTTTCACATACCTGATAATTAACGTATGATCAGTTTATCCTAATTGGTCTGTAAATGTGATAAAAGCAGAAAAGATTGATTTTAGTCTTTGTAGCTGTCTGGATGGCTTAGTGAACTATTCCTATCAGCAGTTTAGTATTTTGTGCCATGCCACTGTTATGCATCTCAAAAGCATACTATATGAGAAGGCTTCAAAAAAAATTGGAGGAAAATTCCATTGTCTTTGAATTTCATTTTTCCACAAACTTTTTTTAGTCTCCTTGTATCTGCAAGTTGAAAAGAGAGCTCATCAATAATAAACTGGAAAATATTAGAACTTGACTTATCTTGTTGACTCGTGTTGACCTTGTGTAGAGTTTCCAAGGAGTTCCGGGTGGGTTTGAACCACTGACCTTGCCCTTAGAAGTCCAGTACTAATCCTATAGTGCCACACCAGGACACCACTTATCTTAGTGGAAAGTAACAAATTCTACATACAAAATAAAATTTAAGATTGTTATTGGAATGAATTGCTGAAGTGAAATTTTAGAAATACTGTATTTGGATGTCTTTTCAAGTTAAGATGGATTTACCAGCAGATTTACTGGTATCTTGGATATCAGTCTCTAGTCATTATGGGTGTGACAGCAAATGGATGAGGAATTTGATGGGCCCTTCAGGGATATTCCTCGAATTTTAAGTTCCTGGGAATTGTTGTTGTTGTTATGTGCTGTGGAGCCGGTTCCAACTCATAGCTCCTGGGAATTCGAACTTAAAAATCACAAAGTGTGGCAATGTAGAGTCTCTCAGCTGTCTCTTTCTCATCAGAATTATTTGATTGTGAACTTATTTCTCATTTGATTTATGTTGGGAATAGGGAAACATGGAAATCTGTTCGGCACTGTGTTGTGATATTTTCATGTTGGTCCATTAAAGTTTAAACCTTGTAACTTGGTGTTCCGGAATACCTCAGATGTCTGTGAAATTAATTATTCAATGAAAATGATTTGAAGTACCTTTTTGTGTCTTTAAAGAATTTTTTTTTTTTTTTTTTTTAGTTTTGTTTTCATACTATTTCTTATTTTTTAAACAGCTGATTTTGGAGTATCTGCACAGATAACAGCAACAATTGCCAAACGGAAGTCTTTCATTGGCACACCATACTGGTAATTGTATTTTAATTTACATTTAATTTTTCACTGTTGTATCATTCTTACATGCAGTAGTTCTAAAAGCTAGACTAAATGGACAGAGTTTTTAGGATTAAAACTGGTTAAGAAGAGGGCCATCTGTGTGGTAAGCTAGTTCCTCATATACACATGCTGGCGGTTTATACAGCCAAAGAATATTCCACTATGTTCATTTTCATTCTGCAGAAAAAGCTTTAAAGGGTCGATATGACTTTCAGGAATCTTGGTTTCGTTTGAATTTTGCTAGTATAGTTCCAACTTTGCTGAGTTTTGCTCCTATGCACATCACCTGTATTTTCACAGGTTTTTCAGTCATACCGCTTTTCCAGTCAATATTGTAATTAATCATGTTTTAACATTATGTTTATTGACAGCAGAACTTGGCCTGTCATGGTTACCTACAAGAAGAGATCTCCCTCTTCTACCTTAATTCCAAGTAGTCTCCTCTGCAGATCCTTTAGTTTAGCCTTATCTGTCTGCCAGGTATTCTCTGACCATCCTGTATAAACGGTCTAATTCATTTAGTCACACACTAAATGTTTTTGACTAGTTACTATGTATTAGATATGATATGAATAACTATAAACATAGTGTACTGCAAGTCCTACCATGTCCTCTGTTTATGTGCCACCACTACCCTGACGCCCTCCTAATCTGACTTCTCAGCATCTGTTCCACTTACTTTGGTCTTTCAGATATAATATATGTTATTTTATGTTGATTTGTCTTTTTAGCAAATACGTGTTTTTGCAATGGTACTAAAATTACTTACAGCAAAAACTCTTAGATGTGTCTTCTGCCATCACTAAAGTCACACATGATTTTTATTCCTTAATTCTTTTTCCTGAATTTAATAATTTCTTTATTCCCTTAGATTTTTCTCAGAATAATCCTTACTAGAACCATCCTTCCTTCTGTTCCAACCTGAATTGTTTGTTCTCTTTGCTCTGTGATATGCTTTTTTTTTTCATTTTACTCCCTGGCTAACATTTTCACATAGTCATATTTTACAATTGTGACAAATGGTTTTATCTAGTTTTCCACTCTAATGGTGTTAAGTGCTATCAAGTCGGTTCCAACTTGTATCAGTCCTGTACAGGGTTTCCAAGGCTTTAAATCTTTGGAGGAACAGATAGGCTAATCTTGCTCCCTGTGAGTGGCTGGCAGGCTCAAAACATGGACCTTGTGGTTTGATGTCTATTGTTTATCATATATGGAGCCACTGTGCTCCTTTCTACTTGGTTTGTTGTTGTTACATGCCGTGGAGTCGGTTTTGAGTCACAGCAACCCTGTTGTAGGATTTCCAAGGCTTTAAATTTTCAAGGGAGCAGAAAGCCTCATCTTTCTCCCGTTTCACTCTATGTTGTTGTTGTTCAGTGCTGCTGAGTCTGTTCTGACCCATAGCAACCTATATAGGGTTTCCAGTGAGCTGCTAGTGAGCTTGAACCTCCGACCTTGCTATTTATACTGATTTTGCAGACCAGCTCATTAACCCACAGCACCACACAGGACTCCGTTCCACTTATAAAGTCTGTCAGATTATCCATCAGCCCTGTTTCTGTTTTTGTTTTTCTTTTGAATAATTCTTCCTACAACCTGCCTTCCTTCCTGTTACAATCTGGAATGTTTATCCTCTAGGTCTTCTTGCATAGCTTTTCCCTGGGTTGTTTTCATCTTCATCTGGGGAATATAAGCTTTCTTTCTTATTTTTATCCTCATTTTGTGAAATGAATGTTTTGGTAATTTCCTGAGAACAAGTACATGGGGAATAAACTTTCTGAAAGTGCATATCTAGCCTCAGATTTGGTTGATAATTTGGGTGAGTATACAATTATAGGTTGGAAATCAATTTCCTTAAAATTTGAGATAATTCCAGATCTCTAGAGATGGGAAATTTCTACTTGAAAGGACAAGCAGACCAGCCTGGAACAGCTTGAAGAACAGAAGAAACTTCTTGAAAGAAAGACTGACGGGAAAAATACAAAACAACATAGGTAGACCGACTGTTACTACAAGAACAAGCAAGTTGCTTGCCCAGGAGACATCAAGGCAAGTGGTCAGGTCCCCTCAGTGTAAACCCCCTTCCAAGACTAAGACTCATTGGCAATACACGCTCTGATTGGTGGCCACGCTCGTCACCGATAAGGAGAAGTGAGGGAAAAACAGCAATGAAGCTGCAAGCTAAGCCCTGCAATGTTCAATAGACTTCTGTGAACCCGGGTGGAGAACTTGTTGGCCAGCAGTGTGGCAAGACCTGGGGACTCTTGAGCCCAGAGTCAGTGACATACCCACATAGAGTGGAGAGTGAAGCATCCAGCTGTTAAGAAGACAGGGCATATGCACAAGAACACCCACACTTGCAGATAATACTCACTTGACCTGGCTTCAGTGACTGGATGATCAGAGTTCAACCAGAAGAAGAAAGAAGAGGAACAAAAAGAATAGTCTGATACAATTTGATGAACTTGACCTACACCTGTGGATGCAATAGCTCAAAAGAAGGGAACAAATCTTTACAGCAAGCGTCATTTCCACCCCCTCCATACACAGAGTAGACTTGGACATTGGCTACAAAGGCAAGAAGTGACTGGCTTACAAGCTTTCAAGAGGGAACCTAGATCCAGAGGGCATGGTGGAAGGTAGAATCTCCACTGAGTAGTATACAATCTGTCTAGGCGGGGCTGATCAAATGAAATGCGGATAGATCTCTTGTGATACAATAGTGAATAATTGTTATCAGGACTGATTGTGATGGTTGGAAATGTAAAGGTAGAGGTTTTGTAGCAAGGAGAGGAGTGATGAACTTTTCAGCAAGGAGCGGAGGTCCCTGGGACCATCAGGGGAGAAGAGTGGAGAGCGGGACCCTACCCAGAGAAGCAGTGATGCCTGAGATGGAGGCAGAGATGATGACGTGGAGAGATGGAGTAGATGGGGACTGTAGACCCAGAGAGGGAGAGGGGTTGTATGCTGACAACCGGGGGGCAGGCTTGTAATGTATACCCTTTGGTTGGTTGATGATGCATGGAGGGGATTGTAACCATGGCAATGAAATGATATATGACAGGATGAATGTAAAACTAATGTTCTCCCATGTAAACTATCACATAATTCACAATAAAACATTAAAAAAAATTTTTCCCCAGATATTTCTTTTGTAATGCTAATGAGTATCCCTTGAGTGGCCCTGTAGGATAGACAATGGACTAGTAACCTCAAGATCAACAGTTCAAACCCACCAGCTGCTTTTGAAAACTCTGTTGAGGGTCACAAGAGCACTAATGAAAAGTCTGGTACCATTCTGATACACAATCCTTGTTAAGGAACCCTCTCTACCCCAGAGGTTTTCTTGATGTTTGATATTTCATGGTGATGTAATGTGTAAAAACGTCCTCAGAACATGTTTGTTGCTTTTACTTTCTTGTTTTCGCTTTCTGTAAGAGCTTCTGACTTTGCTTTTCCAATCCTTTGTCTTAAGCCTTTATTTCAGCTATAATATTTTTAATTTGTGTTCTTTCGTATTTTTCTGAATGCTTCTTTTATAGTATGTCGTATTCTATTTAATAGGTGTAGTATCTGATCTTGTTCTGGGTTTTTCTCTCCCCACCCACCCCCTTCTGTACCCTGCATTGTCAAAGAACCTTCTTTTCCTATTAATTCATTGTAGACTCACTTTCATGACAGGCTTCCCTCACATGTGTATTGATCCTTAATCTTTTGGTTTATATTAAAGGGCAAAAGCAAGGCACTGATACCTAATTGGTACATGGGAAGTACAGTGTAAGCCTGATTGCTAGTGATATAGAACTGAGCAAATGAAGGAATCTGAAAAACAACTATTTATGTCAGTCTTTTTGCTCAATCTCATCCTCTTCTCCTGCTCCCATTTGTTCTTGATATCTCTGAATCTGAAGCTATTTTCCTTCAGTGTTTCTTGGTGTCTTCATCCAGTCAGAATGGTAAAGAAGTAATTGCTAAGCCTTAGTAGCTGAGTGTAGGAATCTGGGATTATGATGACTCCTTTGATAGATTTGACACTCCTGTTTGCCACCCCAATCTCAGCCTCAGTTTTGTTACTTGCAATTCTAATTCCTCAACCTTCGTGGGATTATTTGGGGTCATTTTGCTTGCTGGTATTGGTCATTTCATCTTCATCCACTTGAGTATATATAGCCTTCCTCCTTTTTGATCCATCACTTAATATTCTTCCATGTATTTCAGTCTTTTTGAGTTACAGTTCAAGGTAAGCTATGTCTCCTGGATTTTTCAAATATGGTATGTGTGTTTGTATTTCTCTTTATTCTTTTCCTTGTTGTTTTGGAGTCAGTTCTGAGAGAAGTAAAGACTTTTAAAGAGCTACCTGCCATTATTTTTAGGCACTCTGTCTCCTTAATTTGACTAAATATCTGAAGACTGTTCATAGATGTCATTGAATGTCCAGAATCTAGCATTGTTCTGTTATACATACTAAATGTTTAATGAGACTGATCTGCAACACCAGCTTCAGAAATTGCAAACTCATGCCATTTCTTTTCTAATAACTTAGGAGTTAGTGTGAGAACATTTGAGATTGTGAATTAAGGTAACATTAATTTTTAGAGCTCTTCCCCTCTGTTTTTTCTGCTCTTGGTCTTTCCTGTTTAAACTCCAGGGATATAGAATAGAATGGAATCTCTCAACATAATAAAGACTGGAAGTTACTCATTTGATTTAAAAAGGTTATTCAGGTGGCAAATCTAAAAATAAATACATAGGCATTTTATTTGAATTTCAGACATAGAAATGCATATTCACTAGTCTTGATAAAGGATCAAGGCCTTTTATTTGAGCATATCACAATACAACATTCCATTTAATAATACATCAATTATATTTCCTCATTCACATTTTTCTATAATGTAATATAAACTTAGACATATAAAGTGTGTAACTTTTTGGTTGTTTGGAGGGCAAGGATGATCAGGTTTGTAAGAGTATGTGTTTACTCTTTAGATGTTTATTTCTATGATGTTGAGAAATTTGTGCATTGTGGTGGTGAGAAACATTATCACAAGATAAAAGACTATTGTTCACAAGTTTCCTTGTGTCTCTTTTTAGTACAACTTCTCTTCCCATTTCTAGCCTCTGATCTGATTTCTGTTTCTATAGTTTTGTCTTTTCTAGAAAGTTAGACAAAGGGAGTCAGAAAGTCTCTAGCTTTGTTGGTCTTTTAAAGTTATCATACCTTTTACTCAATTTTCAGGGCTCTCTGTTTTTAGAAATTGATCTTTAACAAGTTCTGCTCAAGCTATCAATTTAATTTTCATAACAACTTACTCTGTTTACCTTCATTGTAAATCTGTTTTGCTAGTATTTAATTAAATTACATATTTATAATAACAAATATAACTGGAATAAACAAGTCCAGAGATAAATCCATGCGATGGTGATAAGCACACAGTTGAGAAGAAAAAAGTGCACTATGGAGAGGCCAACTAGTTTGAGATCATTTCCTCCTAGTTTTTCTGTTTAGGGTTTCAGCTCATGCAGTGTTAGTTAAAGGGAGGCCAATGAGAGCTTGCCATATTACAATAGGGCATTTCCACCAGCCAGATGGAAATTAATCATGATCAGGGTGATAACTGGCATATTTTAAATTTTATTTTTCTTTTGGGTGTGCATTTCTATAAAACCTGCCTTGTGATAAAAATATTTTAACAACAAGAATTCTGAACATTAATTGGAGGGTTTTTATTTTCTTACTTTCCGGATTTACTTGACTTTCCTGAAATCATACCAAGAAAGTAAGGCAACCATTTAAATCACTCATGCAAATTTAGAAGACAAAATTAGAATAAGTAATTTTCTTGTAGTAAAATTAAAACAAACAAATTTAGGAATAAATATATTTTTAAGAAGTAAGTACTCATTTTTGCAGGATTTCCAACATTATACTACTAATGCTTAAAATGCCTATTAAGTTTGTAAAACATATGAATTAAGTACTACATATGAAGATTATTGGGGCACTAATGAATAGTTTTGGTGAAATGAAAAGAGATCAGATTGCAGATTATTGCTCTGAGGAGACAGAGCTAGAAACTACAGACTGTTTTTTTGCAATGGATTTTTTTGGAATGGATTGTCGGATGGACAGAAGAAGGAAGATTAGAACATGGATGGATTTTGGGCATGCTGATCTATTATAATTGTAAATTTTTATAAATCTCCATAGTAAATAGCATAACAGAGTAATACAGAAATCATTCATAGGAGATTGGGATGGTAATGTTTGATGAGATGTCAAGTCAAGGTCTGTGGTAAAGATGGAATGTTTAAGTACTACATACTTATTTCAAAAATTAGGACTCAATAGGTCTTAGCTTAAGGTTCTTTGTACCCTGATGGGAATATGCAGGAAAATATAGTAAACATAGGGTTTTTCTTTTCTGGAATTTTTCCTTCAGGATGGCTCCGGAAGTTGCTGCTGTTGAGAGAAAAGGAGGATACAATCAGCTCTGTGATCTCTGGGCAGTGGGAATCACTGCCATAGAACTTGCTGAGCTCCAGCCTCCTATGTTTGACTTACATCCAATGAGGTCAGTGTGTCATAGTTGAAGAATCCTATGCTAGAATCAAGGCTCCCTTTCCCCATCTCCCCAGTATTATTTATTATGTCATAAAGAAATGCTTGATTTCATTTGGGAATAAATACTAATATAAGTTGCATAACATTAAATATTAAAATGCTATTAAAATGTTAAATTATACTTTTTTTTCCCAGAGCATTATTTCTAATGACAAAAAGCAATTTTCAGCCTCCTAAGCTAAAAGACAAAATGAAATGGTAAGGATTTTTGCACTACTTATTTTAATGGTAAGATGAGCAACAAAGAATTGAAATTAAAATTTTTTCATTTAAACAACTTTATAGGTCAAATAGTTTTCATCATTTTGTGAAAATGGCACTTACCAAAAATCCAAAAAAGAGACCTACAGCTGAAAAATTATTACAGGTATGGTTGTCCCCCCTGAAATACCCCTGAAATATGATATGTATGGTATATATGTGTGTGTGTGTGTATGTGTGTGTGTGTGTGTGTATATATATATAATTTATTTTATTTATTTATTTATTTATTTTTCTTCTCAGAAGATCATCTATCACTCAGTCAGCTCTCTAATAAGTGTTCTGTATGGTATTATTTTAATAGCACCCTTTTGTCACACAACCTCTGACACGGTCTTTGGCGATTGAGCTCCTGGATAAAGTGAACAATCCAGATCATTCCACCTACCATTATTTTGATGATGATGATCCTGAGGTAGGAATTGTTTATGTCAAATACTCTCTGTATGTATGTGTGCTTATAGCTCAAAATCAGTTTTCTGAATTTCTGGGTCTACTTTAAATAAAACTCCAGTTTAAATTGAAAAACCCTTGAGACAACACTAAACTCTTTGAATTTGTCTGTCTCAGGGAGTCAAATGCTAGAGTTTTCTTACTGACTTCTTTTAAGTGACTGTTGCCTGATAATAACAAAGCAGAATCATCTAATCCTTTTTTTTTTTTTTTTAAATTACTGTAGTTATTTCAAACTAATCATTTTAGATGAAATTGACTAATCCATTTTAAAAGGGAAAGCAAATTGGAAGTACCCAAACAGGATGCTAGAATAGACTCAAATTTTCTATTCCATTTATTTCTCAAAAAGAATGCATCCTGCAAGTTAGAAGTCAGTAGAAAGTTTAGCATTAACTTTCTTGTTGATTACAGCCATATTCGTCTGCCATGTAAATGTTTAAAAAATGAGCCAAAAGTTGATAGAGGATAAAATATCCCTAATTTGATGGATACACTGATAGTAAAGAAAACATCACTTCTGTGGTTGTCATTAAGTGCCAGTATTGGTTCTGACTCAGGGTGACCCTGTATAGGGCTTCTGAGTAGCAACTGGTTGGTTTGAACCACTGACTTTGTGGTTAGAAGTTCAGTGCTTATCATATTCTTAACACAGTTATAGAGCCCTGGTGATGCAGTGGTTTGAACGCTGGGGTTCTAACCGAAAGATTAGGAGTTTAATCACCAGCCACTCTGCAGAAGAAAGATGAGTTTGTTTGCTGTGGTAAAGATTTAGAACTTCAGAAACTTGCTGGAGCAGTCCTGCTCTCTTATAGGGTCATTATCAGTAGGAATGGACTCGAAAGCGGTGAGGTTTTTGTTTGGGGGAGGTTGCCATAGCCAACAGTTGTGGAACCTGAAATAAACTCAGTATATATGACCCAGCTTAATTCAGTTATTGGGTCTCTGACCGAGAGTGATGGCTTTGGATTCGATGGACTTAATGGAAGTTATTTTAAACAGTGTAAATTTCATTGATGATACTGAAGGAATGCAAGATTTCAGTAGTCCAGAAAGAATCTTTCCACCCATCATTTTTTCCATCTTGCTGTCTTTATGGTACTGCGATAAAGGAGTTATTTGTGCCTTTGTTAAGGGTCTAGAAAGGAATTTGGGAACATAAAACATTTGGGACGTATAAGAGTATTGACTTTTTAATTATAATAGGAAGTAAATTATTATTCTTTTTTTAAATGTTTTATTGTGAATTATGGATAGTTTACATGGGAGAACATTAGTTTTACATTCATCCTATCATATATCGTTTCATTGCCATGGTTACAATCCCCTCCATGCATCATCAACCAACCAAAGTGTATATGCTGCAAGCCTGCCCCCCGGTTGTCAGCACACAGCCCCTCTCCCTCTCTGGGTCCAAAGTCCCCAGCCACTCCATCTCTCCACATCATCATCTCTGCCTCCATGTCTGGCGTCACTGTTTCTCTGGGTAGGGTCCCGCTCTCCACTCTTCTCCCTTCATGGTCCCAGGGATCTCTGCTCCTAGACTGCAAAGTTAATCACTCCCCTCCTTGCTACAAAACGTCTACCTTTATATTTCCAACCCTCACAAGCAGTTCTGATAACAATTATTCGCTATTATATCACAAGAGACCCATCCACATTTCCTTTCATCAGCCCTGCCTAGACAGATTGGATACTACCCAGTGGAGATTCTGCCTTTCTCCATGCCCTGTGGATGTAGGTTCCCTCTTTAAAGCTTGTAAGCCAGTCACTTCTTGCCTTTGTAGCCCCCCCCTCCCACTTTGGGTAGCCAATGTCCAAGTTGTCCATCCCTGTCTACTCTGAATGGAGGGGATCAGAATGATCCGTGCTGTAAAGATTTGTTCTTTTGAGCTACTGCATCCATAGGTGTAGGTCAAGTTCATCAAATTATATTAGATTACTTTTTTCCTTCTCTTTCTTCTTCTGGTTGAGCTCTGATCATCCAGTCATTGAAGTCAGGTCAAGTGAGTATTATCTGCAAGTGTGGGTGTTCCTGTGCATATGCCCTCTCTTATCAGCTGGACGCTTCACTCTCCACTCTAGTCCTCTGTGGCTATGTACATGACTCTGGGGCCCAAGTGTCCTCAGGTCTTGCAACACTGCTGGCTAACTAGGTCTCCACCTGGGTTCACAGGAGTCCATTAAACATTGTAGGGCTTGGCTCGCAACTTCATTGCTGTTTTCCTTCCACTTCCCCTTGTCGGTGACAAACGTGGTCACCAGTCAGAGCATGTATTCCCACTGAGTCTTAGTCTTGGAAGGGGGTTTGCTCTGAGCGGATCCAACCACTTGCCTTAATGTCTCCTGGGTGAACAACTTGCTTGTTCTTGTAGTAATCAGTCAGTCTGCCTATATTGTTTTGTATTATTCTTGTCAGTTTTTCTTTCAAGAAGTATTTTCTGTTCTGGCCACTCCAGGCTCATCTGCCTGTCCTTTCAAGTGGAAATTTCCCACCTTTGAAGATTCTGGATGCTGTTCAGGATTTCACCTATGGTTCTTATGCAATGCAGAGGCTCCGCAGGAAGCATCCTTCACTGGGCACGTTGTAGCCCCATTTTAGGTATTCCAATCAGTTATAGGCAGAAGACAGACTTACAAGTTTTCTGTGGTGATATTTCTGGCTATTCCTTTCTCTCCCCCTCAAGTGTCTATTTTATAATGGTATGCAAGGGAAACCAAGATTCAAAGATAGCCAAGCATCTTAACATTATTTCTCCCCTTTTCCCCATTCCAACCATGTCTCAATCCTTGTATCTCAGAGCCCTTTTGTTCCAAGGTTGTGCATACATCATTTATCTCTGTCCCACTTAGCCCATGCAAATCTGCCTAATTGTTCTCACATCCACTTTGTGCTTCCATTCCTTTCCCCCTTCTTGTGGATTACCCCCCTCCCCAGCATCCAAACTATCCTGAGTCTATTCGCTGCCCTGTGCTCCACCTTCCCCACCCTCCCCTCACCACCACCCCCATCCCAGTAACCAGCAAAGAATCATCACCCCTTTAGTATAGGTTCTTCTTCTTAGTCTTTTATGGTAGTGGTCCTATGCTATTCTGTTTTTAAAACATAAGTTTTGTTTACTCTTATAGTATATTCAGTGTGCATACAATTATTAGACAGCAATATAGAGCCATACGAGAGCGCAGTGGTTCCACATGATAAACAGTGGACTGTGAGACACAAGGTTCGTAGCTCGAGTCCACCAGCCACTCTGCAAAACAAAGATGGGAATTTCTACTCCCGCAAAGATTTAAAGCCTTGAAAACCCTATACAGGGTCTTTGTGAGTTGGAATGGATTCCACAACACTTAACAACAACACCATGGAGCCATAAAAATCACTATGCAAGTGGGAACCACATAAAATAGTCTTTACTATTAAATGAGAAAAATTAGGATTGTTCTGTGATCTTTTAACTTTTTTTTTCTTTTTTAATTAAAAGCTCATATTGCTGCTGTCTATAAATGTCTGTTGTTGTTGTTAAGTGCTGTCCAGTTGATTCTGACTCATTGTAACCCTGCATAGGGTTGATGAGGAACAGCTGGTTATTTGAACAACCAATGATCTTGCAGTTAGCAGACCAGTGATTATTGTACAGTGGCACACCATGACTCCATAGGAGGCCTGGTAGCGTACTAGTTTACACATGTAGCTGCTAACCACAGAGTCAACAGTTTGATCCACTAGACGCTCCTTGGGGAAAAGAGGAGGTTTTCTGTTCCTGTAAAGTTAAATGTGGAGTCCTGGTATGGCTCTGTGAGTTCATGCGCTGGACTGCAAAGTCGGTTCAAACTTCAAGGCTGACAGTTTGAGCTCATCATTCGCACCTTGGAAACCCATTGCAGTGTTGCTATGGGTCAGAACTGACTTGATGGCATTCAATAACAACAAAGTTAAATGTATAGTAAAATGGAAAAAAATGCAAAATTAATATTTATTTGGTGGTGGCTGTGTGCCTTGGAGTCGGTTCCGACTCATAGCGACCCTGTACAGGGTTCCCAAGACTGTAAATCTTTACGGGAACAGAATGCCTCATCTTTCTACCGCGGAACAGCTGGTAGTTTCGAACTGCTGACCTTGAGGTTCACAGCCCAATTCATAACCACTACGCTACCAGAGCTCCTTAATATTTGTTTAGTACACAGTTTTATTGAACTACTGATGTGGCACTGTGGGTTAATGTGCTGAACTGCAAGATCAGTTTGAACCACAAGGTCGGCAGTTCAAGCTCACCAGCTGCTCCTTGAAAACCCTATACAGGGTCTCTATGAGTTGGAAACAACTTGACAGTACTTAGCAACAACAAAACCGTTTTATTAATTTAAATAATTGAAGTCTTCCATGTTTTGGTTTAAAAACCAAACACTGATCATAAGTAAATTGCATAGCACTTGCCTTTTCATCATAAAACTTTGACACCAAGCAAATATCTTTTCTGTGCCTTAGCAGTGTCAGATAACATCAGTAATCTGTTTATACCTGCTCAGGTGCCTCCACCTATAATCCATACTTAACTGGTTTTCCAAATCCACATTCTCTTAAGACTTCATCATAGTGTAGCCAAGAATCTTGTCTTAGTTATTTAATGCTGCTATAATAAAAATACCACATGTGGTTGGCTTTAAGAACCTGAAATTTATTCTCTCACAGTTTGTTGTGGTTGTTAAGTGCCATCGAGTCAATTCCGACCCATAGCAACTCTATATAGGGTTTCTAAGGAGCAGCTGGTGAGCTTGAACCACCAACCTTACAGTTCAAATGACTTTGCAGTCTGACACCTTAGTCCACAGCACCACAGTTTAAGAGGCTAAAAGTTTAAATTCAGAGTGCTGGCTCTAGGAGAAGGCTTTCTTTTTGTTGATTGTGGGGAAAGGTCCTTTCTTCCTTTCAGAATCTGTAGGCTTAGTATTCTATAGAGATATCCACAGGTCCTGGCATCAATCTTCCCTTGGATCTAGGAACTTCACGTACAGGGAACCCAGATCCAAAGGATGCACTCCACTCCACACCATTCGGTTTGGCTGTGGTAATAGGTTTCTCTGAGCTCTGCTCATTTCTCTCTTCTTTCTTAGCTCTAGTGATTGACTCAGTACACAACCTAATGCTATAGATTACATCTGGCCTCATTAATATCATAGAAGTGAGGGTTTACAACACAAAGGGTAGTTAGATCCCAGCTGATCACATCCTCTCACATCATGGGAGTGATTACATCATCTTAGCTCTCATCTTGGAAGTGGTAGCTACATCTTAAATGCTAACCCCCTGAGATCCTGACCAAGCCAAGTTGACACAAAACCGTCACTATCACAAACCTTTGCACCTATTCACAAATGAGAGAAAGGACATGTAACCCAGTCACACACCAGCCCTGCTTCAAAAGACCTGTCTTTGCTTAAATGACAATTTTCCAGAACCTGTTCCTATTCCCAGTGAATGTCCTTTAAACTTTGCATAAAAGGAGACTTCTGTCTTCCTCAGGTTAACCATAGGTGTCGCCTCTTGAGTGTCAGGCCTACAAGGTTGGCTCAGCTTTCAGCACTTTATCCCTTAAACTTTTCAATGTGCGCAACTTTCTCATGTTCCCATCATGGAGGAAGTGTTATACAAAGCATCACTTTGCCCAGGACATGTTCATCCTTTCTTCAAAACCACTTTCTCATTCATGTCACTATGTTTCTCTGGTTGTCTATTTATAGTCTCTAACAGCTGTCATATCAACTTTATCAGTTAGCTATTTCTTCTATAACTCTTTTCATTGGAAATTTATTTTATTGTGGCACTTTCGTCTCTGTTGGCTAGTTAATTCCCTCTTTCAGTTACACATTTTTGAAAACTGCCACGTAAGTTTATTATCACTAGGAGATAAGCAATATAACTACATACTTTGCTTTCTGTGACCAGTCACTCACAGACATGGAAAGAAATATGACTGGTCACTGATCATGCTGTACTTCTGTTATTTAAATAGGTCTTCACACTTAGTGTGGTGTTGTCCCTAACCATACTGTTAGTGACAGGTATTATTTAAACTGTGGCAAGTGAAATTTATGTATATCAGAACTGTGTAAAGTGAGGACTGCCTCTACACTCTCAGTCTTCATAGTCTACATTGGTTTTTAAATTTTATTACAGATTATATTACACGTTATACATTCTGGAGGAGTCCTGACATGGCGCTGTAGGATAAGCACTTGACTTCAAAGTCAGATTGAACCGCCAGATTGCCGGTTCAAACTCACCAGCCACTCCTCAGAAACCCTGTACAGGGTCCCTGTGAGGCGGAACCAACTCAATTGCCTTGACAACAACAGCACACACTGTGAAGGAAGAGGCTTAGTGTTTTTATGTGGAGTTCCCATGTAGTTTCTATATTATAAGTATTACACACTGGCATCACTGAGTTCTGATTAATACGTAATATAATTTTCTTCTCCTATTTGTTAGTCCTTTTACTGTGTACAACATTATAAAATTTAATCACTTCGTAGTTATATGGGAAAGTAAAATTTTTCTCACAGATAATCATGGGTTTCATCCATATTCACTGTTTACAACTTGTGACAGTAACCTGTTGTAGCAGTTAATTTTTGCTTGCATATGTTACATCTAAATTCGGGATTTTCTCAGCTTTGCAACTTACCAGTTGAATGCCCTGTCACTTGATTTTTTTGAGTCAAGTAGTTTATTAACTTGTAAGCATTATGTGAAATTAAATACCCAATATTTGAATTCACTTATGCTGCTGTTTCACTATCAGTATTTTAACATTTGGATCTTGTAGGTTATTTTATCTTTATTTCCTGACATGTCTACACTGGAAATAATTAACTTGGGTCCTATTCTTGATCTGCCTCACTGAATCTTAGGAATGTAAGCTCAACTATTTATGAATTGCATTTGCCACGGAGATATTCCTAAGACTATAACCTACTACAAAGGTAGCATTTTCAAAGGAAACACACTTTGTTAGATGTTTGCAATAACCACTTGAAATAAGTGCTTGTCTCACCTTCTAATGTGACACCTCAGGATATTTAGAATAGAGCTTCAATTTTTTTTTTTTTCAAACAGTAGGAGGAATGTCCATAAATTAGCAGTTAAAAGTTATCAGTCCCATTCCACCCACCCCAAAATTATTTCTTTCTGTAAGTGGCAGTATACATGTCATTGTTGTTAAGTACCATCAAGTTGGTTCCAACTCATAACAACCCTGTATAGAGCTTCCAAGGTGTGGCTTGTGGGTTTGATCCACCGACCTTGTGGTTAGCAGTCCAGTGCTAATCCAGCAGTCACAAACCAGGACTTTTTAGAATGGTTTTAATTAAGTTGTTTTGTTGTTAGGTTGAGTTGTTTCCTATTCATGAAGACCCTAAGAACAATGGAACAGAAAGTTCCCTGGTCTGGCGCATCCTCACAGCTACTACTGTGCTTGTGTTCGTTATAGGAACCACCGTGTCAATCTATCTCGTTGAGGAGCTTCCTCTTTTTTACTAGCCCTCGACTTCTCCAAACATGATATCCTACTGCAGGAACTGGTCCCTCCTGGTAACTAACATATACAAAGTACCTGAGGTAAACTTCATCATCTTTACTTCTAGAAAGCATTCTGGCTGTACTTCTTCCAAGACAGATTTGATTTTTCTGGCGGTCCTGGTATAAGGGACTTCAAAAAGTTCATTGAAAAATTACATTTTTTAATTCCATTTTCCATACTCCTTTTGAAGCCCTCTTGTATGTTCAATATTCCTCTCCAACATTATGATTCAAATACATCAATTTTTCTTCAGTCTTCCTTATTCATTGTCCAGCTTTTGCATGTATATAAGGCTGTTGAAAATGCCAAGGGTTGGGTCAGGCACACTTTAGTCCTCAGAGTGACATCTTTGCTTTTTAACACTTTGAAGAGGTCGTTTGCAGATTTGCCAAATGCAGTACAGAATTTCATTTCTTGACTGCTGTATCCATAGGCATTGAATGTGGATCCACATAAAATGAAATCCTTGACATTTTTCTGTTTATCGTGATGTTACTTAATGGTTGAAGTATAAGAATTTGTTTTCTTTATGTTGAGATATAATCCATTCTGAAGACTATACCTTTGATTTTCATCTGTGCTTCAAGTCCTTTACAATTTCAGCAAGCAACGTTTTTCTATCTGTATATCACAGTCATTCTCCAATTCTGATGTTGCATTCTTCTTTCTATAATTGAGCTTCTCGATTACTAGTTCATCATACAGATTGGATAAGTATGGTGAAACCGTACAACCCTGAAGCACACATTTCCTGGCTTTAACTACAGAGTTATCTCTTGTTCTGTTCACACCACCAGTGCTTCTTGGTTCTGCATGAGCACAGTTAAATGTTCTGGAATTCCCATTCTTTGCAGTGTTCTCCATAATGTATTTTGACTCACACAAATGAGTGCCCTTGCATAGTCAATAAAACACAGGTCAACATCTTTCTGATATTCTTTGATTTCAGCCAAGATTTGCCTTACGTTAGTAATGTTAGGTCTTATCTGTTCCATGTCCTCTCCTGAATTTGGTTTGAATTTTTCGCAATTCTTGAGAAGTTCAATGTACTACTGCAACCCTATTTGAATTACCTTCAGCAAAATGTGTTTGTGTTTCATATTAATGATATTGTTAGATAGTTTCTACTTTTTGTTTAATCATCTTTCTTGGTGCAACCCTATTTTAATTACCTTCAGCAAAATGTGTTTGTGTATCATATTAATGATATTGTTAGATAATTTCTACTTTTTGTTTAATCATCTTTCTTGGGAAAGGGCACAAATATGGTTCTCTTCCAGTCAGTTGGCTCGGTAGCTGGCTTCAGTGCTGCATCTCTTTGTTGAAACATTTTATCTGGTATTCAGTCAGTTCCTAGAGCCTTGCTTTTCACTAGTGCTTTCATTGAACTTGGACAACATCTTCTCATGGCTTCATTTCTTGAGCACATACTGCTGACTGAAATGGTTGAGGTCAACTAATTCTTTTGGGTACAGTGACTGTGTATTCCTTGCATCGTGTTTGATGCTTTCTACATGGTTCATTGTTTTGCCCATAGAATCCTTCAGTATTGCAACTTGAGGCTTGGACTGTTCCTTCCATTCTTTCATGCTGGAAATACTGAGCATGTTCTCCCCTTTTTGGTTTTCTAACTCAGATCTTTACATATTTCTTTAGGACACTTTGTCTTCTTGAGCCACCTTTTGAAATCTTCTGTTCATGCTTCTTTTTTCTTACATTCACTTTAACTTCTCTACATTCAAGAGCAAGGTTCAGAGCCTCTTCTGACATCCATTTTGGTCTTTCTTTACTGTCTTTTTAATGATTTTTTGCTATCTTCATATAGCATGTGCTTGATGGCATCCCACAGCCTGTCTGGTTTTCAGCCATTAGTGTTTAATGATGTGTCAAATCTGTTCTTGAGATGGGCTCTAAATTCAAGAGGACAATACTCAGGGTCATACTTTGGTTCTTGTAGACTTGTTTTAATTTTCTTCACCTTCGACTTGAACTTGCATATGAACAGTTGTTAGTCTGTTCCCAGATAGCCCCTGGTCATTGATGATGTTTAAACCACTATTATGATTTCCCATTTTACGTAAAGAAAAATACTTACAAAGCTGTTGTATTTTGTTCCTATTTTCACTTTAAAATAAAGTATCTTTTCATATTTGGGTAATTTTATGAATTAAAAAAAAAGTCTGACTTGATTATCCAGTGCCACATATTGTTTGTTTGTTCTTTTTGTAGCCTCTTGTTGCCGTGCCACATAGAATTCACTCAACAAGTAGAAATGTGAGAGAAGAAAAAACACGCTCAGAGATAAACTGTAAGTATACAATATACACAGTTCATAATCTAACAGAGGTACTTAAGGTTTCAAATAGCTATTTAGTTATGATTACTTTTGTTTTGTTTTCTTCCAAATACTTTTTCTTACTGAACACTTTTAAGAGTAAACTTTAATTAAAAGGCAGTAAGATTTGTATTTTCCTTATTCCTGGGAATTCTTTTGTTGATGGGGGTTTATTTTTGTTGTTAATGTTTGGGTGGAGGAGTAAAATTCTTGGAATAGGTTAGATACAAATACTACAGAGCAGTGCTTCTTAAACTTTAATGTGCGTACAGCTAACCTAGAGAGCTTGTTAAAATGCAATTTCTGAATCAATAGATCTGGGGCGTGGGTCTTGGAGTTCTTTATTTCTAATAATATCACAGGCTTTGTGGTTTCTGCTGGTCCAAGGACTGTATCTTGAGAAGCAAAGAGGGTTGTTGTTTGTTAAGTACAGTCCAGTTGATTCCGACTCATAGCAACCCTGTATAGGATTTCCGAGTTTCTGCTGGTGAGTTTGAAATACTGACCTTGCGATCCAGTGTTTATCCTATAGTGCCACACCAGGACTCCAGAGAGGTTGTAGTGGTTGTTGTTAAGCACCATTGAGTTGGGGTCCAACTGATAACAACCCCTGTATAGGGTTTCTGAGGAGCAGCTAATGGGTTTGACTTAGCAGTGCAAGCTGACCTTGCAGTCAAGTGCTTTAACCCACAGCACCACAGAGGTCTATAAACTTGTTTATCTATGTAGGATTCGCAGGCCCCACATCTCCACAGAACCTATTTTAGTAAGTCTTACATAGATCCAGGAAGCTACATTGAAATAGCTCCTCAGGTGATTCTTACGGACTGCCAAGTTATGAGCCCACGGGCCCATTGGACCTGATACTATCATCTCATCTAGCAATCTCTAGAATAGTGCTTTTACGTTTTGCTTTCCTTAGAAGGGTTTATGCCCTATGACTTAGAATGCTAATCAGGCTTTTATGATAACACTTTTGAGTGATTTAAACTCACATCCTGAGAGACAGAAATCCAATATGGCCTTACTGAAATTAGATAATGTGGTAACATGAGAGATGACTACTGGTTAGGATCATGTTGTCAGTTTGGGACTAAGTTAGTAATGATGTTGTTGCTGTTGTTGAGTGCCACCAAGTAGATTCTGACTCACAGCGACCCTATTTAGGGTCGAGGAGCAGCTAGTGGATTTGAACTGCCATCTTGCAGTTCAGACCAACCTTGTGGTCCAGTCCAGTGCATTGTCCTGTGGTGCCACACCAGGACTCCAGTGAAGATAACGTTGCTGTGGTTCAATGCCTTCGAGCCAGTTCCAACTCGTAGCTACCCTGTACAGGGTTTCCAAGGAGCGGCTGGTGAATTTAAACTGCTGACCCTATGGTTCAAACCAACCTTGTGATCCAGTGCTTATTTAACAGTGCCACACCAGAAATGATATAACAGTAGTATAGTGCATACTTTAGCTAAAATGAATCCATCTCATCATGTCAAAAACTGGACAAGATGGTGCAGATTCACAGAGCACATAGCCACCAGGCCAGAATTAGACTAGCAGGAACCTTCATCCTTGGCCACTCTGGTCCTAACAGACCCTGAAGCTACCAACCTGCAGGGACTCCGCAAACTGCTTCCAGATGGGGTGCTCTGAACATAAACATCACCTAGTCCCATAGGTACTTCCTCTAGCGCTGAGAACTCAGCTGGCACATCCCTCTTCCACCCACCCTCATGGGTTCCTTGGCTGGCAGGAGCCCCTAGAGTTGTTTTCTCTCTGGCTCAAACAACTGTACTATTTTTTTGTTTGTGTGTTTAATTTTCCTTTCATTGTTTCTGTTTGTTTATTCTTTCTTTGCCTTCTTTCTCTCTTTCCCTTCCCTAGATTGTTATCCTTTCTATCTCTACTTTTATTTATTTTTTTCTTCTTTTCTTGATTCTTATTTTCACCCTCTTCTCCTTTGTTTCCTCCAGATTTTTCTTTACTACTCTCTGGTCTCTGTGTTTTTTAAAGAATTTTTCTCTTGTACACCTCTATTTTCTTTTCTCTCTTTTCTTTTTTTTTTCTACTCATTTTTGTTTTTGGTTTTCTCTCCTTTATTATATTCTATTTTGCTGTTGTTTCCTCTGTGTGTTTTCTTCTCTTTATCCCCACCAACAAGAGACAGCAACTGTGCCCATACAATTCAGCCACAATTCTGCAACTCCACCAATTGAACAAGAGCCAACACCAGCTCTTATACCATCTGATCAATGATAGACATCAGCCAACACCAGCCAAACCCACCCTCAGTTGATCTGCACAAACAGAAAACGGTGCACATCTTTCCATTCTCTAATCACACCCACCCAGAGAAAGTTGGTGAGCGCCTAAGAACAACCAGCATGCAGTCATCAATTAAATACAAATACAGTGGCGTAGTAGTTACAAATCGGGCTGCTAACCTTAAGGTCAGCAGTTCGAAAGTACCAGCTGTTCCGCAGGAGAAAGATGAGGCTTTCTGCTCCCATATTTACAGCCTCAGAAACCCTGTACAGGGTCACTGTGAGTCGGCACCAACTCCACATCACATAACAACAACAACAGTGACATCACATTGTTTCAGAGACAACAGGAGAGTTTAGCTCACACAGAGAAACAAGAGAGAGTGCCTCAAACAAATGGCCAAGAAGCAGACCTAGAAAATGTTTCTGAGGAAGACAAATGAATGGAACTAACTTAACTGAGAAAGAATGATATATTTAGGTACCTTCATGGATTGACCGAAAGATAGAGGAAAGTAAAGAGAATCCAGAAAAAAAACATTAGAAGAATTTTGGAAAACACTACAAGAACAAACAGACAAAATAAATGCAAATTTTGAAACAATACAAAACCTGAAAAGAGAAATCCAAAAGGTTAATACTAAGATCTCAAAAATGGGCAATGCATTGATAGGGCAAAGGAGTAGATTTGAATCAATGGAATCCCAAATTAGTGACCTTGAAGATAAATCTCTCAATACTGGTATGCCAGAAGAACAATCTGAAATAAGTAGGAAAAAAAGCAAATGAAAGTGTGAAATTTATGGTGGGGCACCATGAAAAGGCATAACTTAACAGGTGATTGCAATTCCAGAATAAGAAGAGACCCTAAACAGCACAGAGAAACTTGTCAAAGAGTTGGTGAAAGAAAACTTCCGTAGCATCATGAAAGAAGCTGGGTGAAATGCAAACAGGATAGACCCCAGAAGAAAACATATCATAGTCATACTTTCCAAAACCAAAGACAAAGAAAGAATCCTAAGAGCAGCTCAGGAAAAAAAACCAAAATGCTGTCTACAAATAAGTTTCATTTTTTATTTTTTAGCAGAAACCAAGCAGGCAAGTTGGCAATGGAATGACAGGTACAAACCTCTGAAAGAAAAACCTTGCCAACCAAAATCATATGTTTCCCAAAGCTGTCCCTCAAATATAACAGTGAACATAAGGACATTTTCAAATAACCAGATATTAAAAGAATTTGTTAAAACCAGAACAGCATTAGGAAAAATACTAAAGGATGTTCTATGGGCTGAGAAACAACAAAAGCAGACGACAACCTGAGATTAACGTACATGACAGCATCACACAGAGATCAATCCAGATATTTTGTTGTTAAGAGCTGTTGAGTCAGTTCCAACTCATAGTGACCATTTACAAGGTTTCTGAGGAGCAGCTGGTGGATTTGAACTCTCAGCCTTGGGTTTCGCAGTCCAGTGCTGATCTTACAGTGCTATGTCAACATTACAGGTCTAAACTTACAAGACTAAAAATAGGGAACCAGAGATAATCAATTTATAATTGAAGACGAGCTGCAAAGCATAAAGGAGCTCTGGTAGCATAGTGTTTATGAATCGGGCTGCTAACCTCAAGGTCGGTAGTTCGAAACTACCAGGCGTTCCATGGAAGAAAGATGAGACTTTCTGCTCCCGTAAATATTTACAGCCTGGGAAACCCTGGCCAGGGTCATTATGAGTCAGAACCAACTCCATGGTACTTAACAACAACAACACAAAGCATAGGTAGCTTATGGTCAAGAGCCATTGATACTGAGGGAAGAAGTTCAAGGTGGAGAGGCATTGGCAGAGAACAAGGCACCAGGAGTTGATGGAATACAAATTGAAATGTTTCAGCAAACTAATGCGGCACTGAGGCACTCACTCATCTAAGCCAAGAAATTTTGAAGACAATTACCTTGTCAGTGGATTGGAAGAGATCCCTATTTGTGCCCATTCCAAAGAGAGGTGACCCAATGGAATGCAGAAATCATCGAACAGTGTCATTAATATCATGGGCAAGTAAAATCTTGCTACAGCTAATACAAATACAGCTGTAGCCAAACATTGATGGAGAACTTAAAGAGGGTCAAGTCGGATTCACAAGAAGACGTGGGGCAAGTGATATTGCTGATGTCCAGTGGATATTGACTGAAAGCATAGAATACCAGAAAGATGTTTACCTGTGCTTTATTGACTATGCAAAAGCCTTTGATTGTGTGACTCATGGCAAGCCATGGGCAACATTATAGAGAATGAGTATTCCAGAACACTTAATTGTGCTCAAGAGACAACCTGTACATGGACCAAGAGGCAGTTGTTTGAACAAAACAAGGGAACACTGAATGGTTTAAAATTAGGAAAGGGTTGTATTTTTTCGCAGTATTTATTCAGTATGTATGTTGAGCAAATAATTCTAGAAGCTGGGTTATATGAAGAAAAACGTGGCTTTAGGATTGGAGGAAGACTCATTAACAACCTGCAATAATGATACAACCTTGCTTGCTGAAAGGGAAGAGGACTTAACAGTGCTTACTGTTGAAGATCAAAGACCCACAGCCTTTGGTATGGGTTACACCTCAATGTAAAGAAAACAAAAATCATCACCACTGGACCAATAAACAGCATCCATATAAATGGACAAAAGATTGAAGTCGTCAAGACTTCATTTTGCTCAGGTCAGCCATCACCACTCATGGAAGTGCAGTTAGGAAATCAAATGATGTATTCCATTCAGCGGATGTGCTATATAAGACCCCTTTAAGTTTTGAATACCAAAGATGTCAGTTTGAGGAGTAAGATGCACCTGATCCAAGTCATGGTATTTTCAGTAATCTCATATATATGTGAAAGTTGGACAGTGAATAAAGAAGACTGTTAAAGAATTGATGCATTTGAATTCTGGTGTTAGAGGAGAATATTAAAAGTACCAAGGACTGCCAAAAGAACAAATCAGTCTGTGTTGGAAGAAGTACCGCCAGAATGCTCCTAGAAAGTCAGGATGGTCAGAGTTCAACTCTCATACTTGAGAAATATTATCAGAAGGGACCAGTCCTTGGAGAAGGATATCATGTTTGGTAAATAGAGGGTTGGAGAAAAAGAGAGGAAGATCCCCAACTAGATGGATTAGTGCAGTGTTGGCAGGAATGGGTTCAGGCTTAGCAAGGACTGTGAGGTTGGTGTGGGACTGGGCAGTATTTTGTTCTGTTGTTTATAGTGTTGCTATGAGTCGGTGTCACACAGTAACATGAATCAAAAAGAGACAATAGTGTAGATAAAAGAAATTCCAAATGGTAAGGAAATCAAGTTAGATTTGATATACAACAGACTACTTAAAATGTGAAAAAATTATTAAATTACAGTGTAACCTCAAAGAATATTAATTCATCACATAAAAATTAAACAGAGGAAAATCAGAAAGATTTTGTATTAAAACAACAGCAATGAAGAAAATGAAAACCCACAAACAAATTGAATGCAGCACAGAAATTTATGTGGAGCAAAGAAACTAGCAGCACCTCAAAAAACACACACAGCAGAATGACAGCAGTCACTTCATACCTACGAATAATTACACTAAGTGGACTAAATGCACCAGTCAGTAGACAGAGAGTAGCAGAATGGATTCAAACTTTGGTACATACACACAATGGAATGCTATACAATATTAAAGAATCATGACAAATCTGTGAAACCTCATTACGTGGAGGAACCTGGAGGACAATATGCTGAGTGAAATTAGTTAACAACAAAAGGGCAAATACTGTGTAAGACCACTGTTGTAAAAAGTTAAGAAAAGGTTTCTTGCAAAAAGAAACATTCTGTTATGGGTATGAGGGCTTGAAGGGAAGGAAAAATAATTCATGGGGTAAAGGGCAGACACATGTTAATTTGGGTGATGGCGAAGACAATATACAAGCGTGAGGGTGGTGCAGGAAAGATGAAGGTAGTGGAAGACAGGGAGGTGTGTAAGAGTTAAAGTGAGTATCATTGTGATGACACAGAGTGTATGCTTTATTAAATGTGAGACTGATCTATTCTGTAAACTTTCACTCAACTGACAATTAAAAGTTTATTTAAAAAAAAACACAACTGGGTAAGAAAAGTAGTTGTTGTTAAATGGTGTGCATTCAGTTCTGACTCATAGAAACCGTGTTTAGCGTTTTTGGGACTTAAAATCTTTGCGGGAGCAGAAAGCCTCATCTTTCTCTCGAGTGGCTGGTGGCTCAACCCGCTGGCCTTGTGGTTCTACCGTGCTCCCTAGGGCAAGTGATAATCACCATTTGTTAGAAAATAAATATGAAATTCAGAAAGAAAGAGATTTCCCTATGGGTTAGACTCATACACTGGTTTTAACAGTAAGTCCTACACTCTTGCCTTCCAGTCAAGTGGTATTTCATAAGCACTGCTCCATTTCAGTAACCACCTCAGTACAATTGAGTGACATTTAGACTAGAAAGCCTTTGTGAATCTTCCCATTTTCTCTGGATCTGATGCTGTATATTAAGGTCTTAGTTAACTGTTGTACTATATGTAGCGGTAGTGCATACCACTATATATAGTCTATACTAGCAATTCTCAAAGTGTGGTTTAGGAGTCCTGGGAAGTCTTTGCCACAAGGGTAAAACTGCTTTCATAATGATCCTAAAACATTATTTATCCCTTTTGAACTTTCATTCTCTCAGTGTTCAGTAGTGTTAAGGAAGCTACACAGTGTGTGATGTGCCAACTGATTGAATGCGAAAATGTGTATGGGAATCCAACTGCTCTGTGTTAAGCCAGACATTAAAGAAATTTACAAAAATATGAACAGTGCCACTCTGCATAATATTTTTGTTTCTTCAAAATATAAAGAAATTAAACATGCTTAAAGATTTAATAATTATATATATATAGCTTTTAACATCTAGTATGGTAAATATCTGTAGGTTTAACCCATGTAAGCTCAAATCCTTTAATTCTTAAAAATTTTTACTGTGAATTAAGTGAAGGTTTACAGAAAAGATCATCAGTTTTACATTCAATAAATCATACACTTTGTTTTATCTCAATGGTTGCAGTCCCCTCCATGTAACAAGGGGTTATCCCATTTCCTTCCTGTGGTTCCTGTTTACATTCTACCCATCTTCCCATCCCTCCTCAACTTTGTCCTTAAGTAAACGTTGCTCTTTGATTTTGAATGGTTGATCATTCCTTGGTGAGCATGCTTTCATGTGTTGTTATCCCCCTTATATACCTATCTACTTGCTGACTGAAATTGGGAATTCTCGTTCTCCACAATGCTGTCCTGGTCCACACAGTCAAAAGCCTTTGCATAGTTAATAAAGGCACAAGTAAACATTTTTTTTGGTATTCTCTGCTTTTAGCCAAGATCCATCTGATGTCTGGAGTGATAGCCCTCATTTCATCATCCTTATCTGATTTTGGCTTGAACCTTTCGCAGTTTCTTGTCAATGTACTGTTGCAGCCATTTGTTAATTATCTATAGCAAAATTTTACTTGAATGTGATATTGTTATTGTTTGTTGATACATTCCATTGGGTCATCTCCATTTGGAATGAGCACAAGTATGGATCTTTTCCAGTCAGTTGGCCAGGTAGCTGTCTTCCAAATTCCTTGAATTGTTCATCAGTTTGCTGAGAGATTTTCAGTTTGTGTTCCATCAATTCCCAGAGCCTTGTGCTTCATCAATGCCTTCAAGTACACCTTGGACTTCTTTCATTACCAATGGCTTTTATTCATATGCTGTCTCTTGAAATGGTTCTGTTTTGTATAGTGACTCTGTATTCTTTCCATCTCCTTTTGTTGCTTGCTGCATCAGTCAGTATCTCCCCCGTTGTTGTTGGTATGTACCATGGAGTTGGTTCTGACTCATAGCGACCCTGTATAGTATTTCTACAGAGCACCTGGTGGGTTTGAACCACCGGCCTTTGTGGTTTACAATTTAGCTCTTATCCTACAGAATCACACCAGGATTGCCCATAGAATCGTTCAGTATTGCAGTTGAGGCATGAAATTTTTCTTCAGTTCATTCAGCTTGAAAAATGCTAAGTGTGTTCTTCCCCTTTGGTTTTCTAACTCCAGGTCTTTGTGTATTTCATTATAATACTTGATTTTGTCTTCTAGAGCTGCCCTTACCATTTTCAGTTCAGCTCTTTGCTTCTTCTTTTCTTCCATTTGCTTTAGCATCTCTACACTGGAGAGCAAATTTCAGAGTCTCTTCTGGAATCCATTTTGGGCACAGTAGTGGACTATTTGCAGAGAGATGAAGATGCCTCATGTCATCTTCATTTTATGGTATATCAGTATGCTTTTAAGGAAATGGATAAGTAAACATACTGCTGAAGCTCTCAACCAGTGAAAATTTTATGTACTTCTACCCTGAGTTTGAATCCAAGGTGGTGCAAGCAGTTAGTATGCTTGGCTAATGGGATCATCAGGCATGTTTGCATACAGGTAGATACTCAAGACAACCCTTGTGTAATTGTATTGCAGATTGAACTTTGCAATTTGATGAGGATCATAGGCCTCAGTCCTGATGTGGTGCTCTAGGATAAACACTGAACTGTGAACCACAAAGTCAGTGGTTCAGACCCACCTGCCACTCCTCTGAAACCCTATAGAAGGTCTCAGTGAGTTAGAGCTAACTCCGCGTCACTTAACAGCAGCAGCATCAAGGTGATGCATGTGATAGTTTCAATGTTATTGAAGGTTATTTTGTAATCTTTGGTATGTTGATTATATACAAACTGGTATGTGGAACTCATTCTTAAAGAACCTGTTTATCTCTAAAGGTCAAAATTTGATATCTAAGTTATAATAACTGTATACACTGAAACCTGTTTGGGGATCTTACTGAGTTAACACTTCTCAACCTTTTTTTATTTGCACATTGTAGTGCTTAATTTTCAAATCCCATGGTCTCCTTTCATTGGTATTAGCATTGCAAAATAAATTATACATGCCAAGTTAAAAATGAACACAGTTACAAAAGTGATTATGCTTTGAAACCTTACTGTTTTTCCCATGTTGGTTGAGAATTGCACTTTTGACTTGGTAAGTAAACTTTAACATATTTGTGATTATTTTTCTTCATTTTAATATTTGTGCCTCTGCTTTTATCTCTGTGCTCTTGAATTCTGTACCCTGATTATAAAAGTACATGATAATAATGAAATATTAAAGGTAAAATTGGAGATAAAGGTGGTGAAACATTCACTGCATTTGAATAACAAAGGAAAAGGGGACTAATACAGTGAATGTATGTCTGCTTTAGCTCCTTTATTCATAGCTGTAGTCGATTGTTGTCTATTAATGGCTATTTAACACATTACTCCATAACTTGGTGACGTCAAACAAACATTTATTATTTCACACAAATTCTGGGTGACACCAATCCAAGGCAACTTAGTTGGTGGTTTTTACTCAACCTCTCTCTCACATGATTTTGGCAAGATGTCAGCTGTTACTGCAGTCACTTGAAGGCCTGAGTAGTTGGGAGGATTTGCTTTTAAACTTACATACATGTTCAGCTGGAAGCTTCAGTTCCTTGCTGTGAGGCTGCTTCCAGAGCAAGTGATCTAAGAGAGGGAGAGAGAGTCCCAAAGCAGCAATTTCATGGAAGTGATACACCATCTCTTCTATGATAGTCTTTTTATCACACAGACCAACCATGGTATGAATATGGAAGCGACCTACATATTATATCATATTTCATATCTCAGGAGGCATATTAATGTCATATCCCAGGAGTCAGGAATCATTGGGGCTATCTTGCATGCTTTTTTCCACAAGTACCCCATCAACTGCTGTCTGTCCACCTACACCCCAAGTTAAGATGATCCTGCTTTTATACTGGGTCACAAAGAAGTAGCAAGCTAGAGCTAGCTGGATGGTGACATATACATAATTTTTCTAATCATACTCTTTTTTACTATGGAAAAGGCCTAGGTTTAATGTTGTTTTAACAGCCTGTAAACTTTCCTGAGCTTTTTCCCAGCTAACATGTTTTTATTTAAATTGTTAGATTATTATCAGATATTTGATAGATGATAAAATGAAGTATATTTTCCTATAGAGTAACTTTTTAAAAAGTAAGATCATTGAGAATGTAGAAACATCCTGAATTTTATTTTTTAGTTGGTCAAGTGAAATTTGATGCACCCTTAAGGAAAGAGACAGAACCACATCATGAACTTGTAAGTAGTATAATTTTAATGCTGGAAATATATGTCTTTGTAACATGTTTGTGCTGTCTAAAAATCTAGTTATTGATATATTTTTAAAGTATTTGGGGGACTCAAAAAGGTAAGTGATTGTAAAATGGATAATAAATAAATCTGTGTTGCTGAAATACATTATTTTCAACAAAATTTTAGGTGAATATTTTGCCATTCTTTGATTAGATGACTTTTTTTTTTTTTTCTGGGGCTTTTTGTTTATATATTTATTAAGATAAATACTAATGTTTTAAACTGAACACTGTACATCTTCCCAGGAAATTTATGGGTAGTCTTTTAAGAATATAAGCCAGTTTCTGAAACATCAGGGTAGAATAAAATGTGCCTAAAGTGTTAAAATTCAGGAGAGACTAGGCATGCATAGTACATCCAGTTTGTTTACTGAGCATTATTTTTCATGGTCCTTGTGTTATTTTTTTCATATAAGATTTACATATGTGATAATAGGTTAGATATATCCTAGAAGCAAAATGCTTTCCAAATAGATGAAATGTTAATATTCTATGGAAGAATTTAAGAATGAGACACTGAAAAACATAGATTAAAATTAAATCTAATGAAATTGCTTTGCCAGAGCTCTAGATTATGTGTTTCATTTTGTTATTTTTCTATTAATGAGAAGAGACTATTAATAAATATTAAGAATTTAAGGTGGGAACTTTTTTCTTCAATTGAATGTTTATTTAAACCCACTTGATTAGCTTAAATTAAAGGTATACAATGACAATCTTTAGATTATTAGGGTTATCCTGATTCAGTGTGTCAGTCTGGAAAAAGAGAAAGTTAAAGGAAAAATCTTCAAATTCAGATTAGAATACTTAAAAGTTGCCATTTATATACAGACATGGAAAAAGTCAAGAACAGGTAGGCTTGAGGTTTATAAATGCTCATTGTATATTTTAAGGCAATTTGAGTTTATTTTCTGTTTTTCTTTTTATGGTCCTTTGCATGTGTTTAAATTCTATACTAATTTAGTAACCACATTAGAGAGCAAGTGTTGTAATGTTGCTTTTTTAGAGCCTGCTTAATATTATTTGACTTGATATTTGCTTTAATAAGATTATGTTCGCAGGACTTACTCCATTTGTGAACGTTTCCCTTTGTGAATGTGGCTTTTAGTCTTAAGTGTAAATAACTTGGGTTTTTTGGTCTCTGTCTGCTAAACAGCCCGACAGTGATGGTTTTTTGGACAGTTCAGAAGAAATATACTACACTGCAAGATCTAATCTGGTATTTCTTATCTTCTGATTTTCTTTGTCAGCATTGATTTATTCTTACTGGTTTTGTTTTTGTTTTGTTTTTTAAAGATCATTTTGTCCAGTCTTAATGAACTATTTTAAGCATTGTTTTATAACTTTTGCTGTCCTTTTACAAGGTTACATGTGTTAAGTATTGTATTTTTTGTAACAAGTTAAAAAATACACCTACTCTGTATGTGATAGTGGAGTCCTGTGGTGGCGCTGTGGGTTAATGCGCTGGACTGCAAAGCTGTTTGAACTGCCAGTGTCGGTGGTTCAAGCTCACCAGCCACTCCTTGGAAACCCTATACAGGGTTATATGGATAAGGCGCTGTGGTGGTGTAGTGGTTACGAATTGGGTTGTGATCTACAAGGTCAGTAGTTCGAAACTACCAGCCGTTTCGCGGGAGAAAGATGAGATTTTCTGCTTCCGTAAAGATTTACAGCCTCGGAAACAGGGTCGCTATGAGTTGGAACCAGCTCCACAGCACATAACCACCACCACCATGGGTCGTAACCAGCTCAATGGCACTTAACAATAACAACATATGTAAGAGTGCTATAGTAACAAAAGGGATTTTCTTTTAAATTTTTTAATTCGAAACATTATTATTTAATTATTTTACTCAAATGTGGGTTTTTTCATTATGTTTCCCTGTAATAAGAATGTCCCATTGTAATGCAATTTGTTCTAATGAATTAGACACCATATATATATAACTTTAAAGTAAAATGTACCTGTAAGTTAATAAAATTAGTCACAGATGAACTTTTAATTTGTTGTTGTTGTTAAGTGCCATCTTAATTTTGTAGCATTGTATATATCCAAAGGTTTCAGGGCAAAATTTGGATTATACAGCATTCCTGATCTTATGAATATTAAGGTCTTCCTAAGTATGCGAAATTAACTCTGATGACTATTAAACAGTACTTTTTATTTTCTGTAGCTTGCCAGAGCACCTAGTTGCCCCTATATTTACTCCCAGATTCTACTTTTATGTCCTTTAAATGGATTTTTTCTATAATTTCCTTCCTCTCTTCCTTTATAGCATCTCTTTCTATTCTAGTAGATCTCATTAATTCTTTATATGAATACTTAAATTTATACCCTCTAAAATTTATAGAAAATAAAACAATTTTTTGACTAATTTCTTTCTTTAGGGAAGTTGCAGTTTTGCTGGGCAGAACGGCTTACACATATAAATTCTTAGCCATGGACCAAAATATGTAATGAATTGTTTCTGTTGATGAGTAGAGGCTAACAGTTTGTAATACTTAAAGGAGGTCAGAGAAAGATAACAGTTTGGGGGCTAATGTGGCTCATCGATATTCTGGGAGGAACTAAAACTGATTTTAGTAGTATGCAGGAAACACTATAGGTTTTTCAAAGAAGAGACAGAGAGATGCCTCCTAAGTTTCCTAGAAATTAATGTAGGCACAGACCACAGTTTTGAGAGGTATGAGATGAACAGCTGGAATTATGAAACTGATACACTATTGGAAGTGTAGATTTAACTCCGAAGAGCTGGATTTCTCATCAAAGAGGAAAGGATACATGAAGCCCATTGCATGTGTTCTCCGTAGTTCAGTTTGAAAGAGGATGACAGAAGATTGATTATCATATTGGTTGGTGCCTGTGTTTAGTAACCAGAGGTAGGAACAACATCAGAGGTGAGAAAGAAACCATTGAAAAGCTAAAAGAGTCAGTAGATGAACTGTCACAAAAGAAAGTGAGCTATATCCAATGGCTAGAAAGTATGAGGATTGAGAATTAGCCATTGTTGTTGTTAGGTGCCATCCAGTCGGTACCGACTCATAACAACCTATGCACAGCAGAACGAAACACTGCCTGATCCTTGGCCAACTTCATTACTGTTGGCACACTTTAAGTATGAGAATTAAGAATTAGCCATAGTAGCAGACAAATGAGATGGAATGTTATAAGAAAATAGTGATTTCGGATTAACAAGTTCTTCAGAGTTAGATGGCATAAGGGTTAAGCACTTGACTGCTGACTGAAACATCTAAGGTTCAAACCCACCAGTGGCTCCACAGGAGAAAAGCCTTGGTGATCTGTTCATATAGGATCAATAATTTCTGGCTATATTTCTTCCAAGACAGATTTGCTTGTTTTGTTTGTTTTTTAAGCTTTTATTATGAATTGAGTGGTAATTTCCATGGCAGAACATCGGTTTTGCACTCAACCATTTGTATTTTTTTGCAATGATTACAGTCCTCTCTATGCGCCATTGCTTTGTAGCATTTGCCTCTCTATTCCCTCTTTTTCTTTTTTTTTTTTAACGTACACAAAAACACGCAGAAATATATAATCATTTAAACAACCAAAGGGCACATTTTGCAAGCCAGCTTCCTGACCACCAGCACACAACGTTTCTTTTTCCATAAGTCTAGGATCCTCAGCTGATCTATCTCTCCATGCCATCACCTCTTCCTCTGTCTCTGGTGTCACTTCTTCTCTCTGGTTAGGGTCCTCTGTTCCTAGACTATAAGATTAAATAACTACTCCCCCCTTTTTGTTATATATGTTTTACCTTTACAGTTGTGACAATCATAATTAGTGATGATAACAATTACTACTGAATCAAAAGAATCCTATCCCTATCTCCTTTTACCAGGCCCATCTAGACAAGAGGAATACTATTCAATGGAGAGTCTACTGCCCCACCCCACTGTGAAACTAAACTCCCTCTTGAAAACTTGTAAGCCAGCCACTTCATGCCTTTATTGCCACAACCCCCTCCCCCCAATTTTAGGTAGCTGGTGTCTAATGCCACTACCTCCCATCCCCCCACATTTTAGGTAGCCATTGTCTAAGTTGCCTGCCCCTATCCACCCTGTATACTGAGGAGATAGGCTTGATCTTTGATGTAAAGACTCTTTCCCTCTTGGTTTGTATTTTGAGTTATTACATCCATATGTAAAGGTCAAGTTCATCAGATTGTAGCAATTTACACTTGTTTCCTGTATCAAACTTCTTTATCTTTCTCTAGTCAAGTTCTGATCATCAAACCATGCAAGCTAGGTCAAATGGGTACTATTTGCAAGCTTGGGCATTCTTGTATGCCTCCTCCCACTTCGTATCAGCTGGATGCTTCACTCTCAGCTCTAGCCCTCTGTGGCTAGGTCAGTGTCCATGGAGTCAGGAGTTCCCAAGTCTCCACAAACTGCAGACCAACCAGCCCTTCATATCTTCATTACTGCCCTTCCCCCACTTCCACTCACAAGTAGAGCAGTATGGTCACCAGGTAACTTACATGCCTGCTCATGTGTTCCCTGAGTTTCAGTCTTGGAAGGGGGTTTGTCCTGAATGGCCTTGATGGC
>NW_006408542.1:7308976-7311300 GCF_000296735.1 Chrysochloris asiatica | reverse complement strand
TATACTCTACAAAGGCTCCACAAGAAACTTGTATCACTGGGCAAGTTCTAGAACCCCTTTTTAGGTATTCTAGTCAAGTATAGGCTGAAGACGGGCTTATAAGCTTTCTGTAGTCATATTTCTTGATGTTCGTTTCTGTCCCACTCAAATGTCTGTTTTACAATCATAGGCAAGGGAAACCAGTATCCATAAGACAGTCAAAAATATAAACATTTTCCCCCTCCTTTGCCATTCAGATCCCTGTATCTCAGAGCCCTGTTGTTCCAAGATTGAGTATACATCACTATTTACCTCTGTCCCATTTAGCCCTTGCAAACCTAACCTAAGTGTTCCCCTGTCTTGTTTTTCCACCCCTCTCCCTTGTTTGGGTTCTTTTGGAAGTCTGTGTTATATTTAGTATTCTTCACCAACACGATAATTCAGAGGCATCAGTTCTTCCTTGGTCTTTGTTATTTATTGCTCAGCTTTCACATGTATGTAAGAGTAGTTGTTCGGTTCCATCTCATAGCAACATTGTATCTAATAAAACAACACTACCCAGTCCTGTACCATCTTCACCTTCCTTACACTAGTTGCTATGCTTGTGACATTGTTGCAGCCACTGTGTCAGTCCATCTTGTTGAGGGTTTTCCTCTTTATTGCCAACCCTCAGCAATGTCTTTCTTCAGGGACTGTCCCCAGTAAGTGAGCTGAAATCTTGCCACCCTGCCTTTTAAAGGAGCATTTGAGCTGTATTTTTCCCTAGACAGATTTGTTCTTTTAGCTGTCCATGGTATATTTAGTATTCTTCACCAACACAATAATTCACAGGCATAATTTCTTTCTTGATCTTCGCTGTTAATTGCCCAGCTTTCGCATGCATTGAAAATACTATGCTCAAGCACACCTTCTTTCTCAGTCTCTTTGCTTTTAAACACTTTAAAGATGATTTGCAACACATTTGCATGCAGTATACATTGATTCCTTGAACGCTGTATCTGTCAGTGTTGATTGTGGGCTACCTTTCTTGGGAATGGGCTCAAATTTGGGTATGTTCTAGTTGGTTGACTAGGTTGCTGTCTTCCAAACTTTTTGTCACAGATGAGCAAGCACTTCCAGTGTGTCATTTGTTGATACATGTCAATTGGAATTATGTTAATTTATGGGGCTTTGTGTTTCCCCAGTGCCTTCATTTGCACCATGGACTTCTTCCTTTAGTATCATTGCTTCTTGATTTTATGTTGCTTTCTAAAGTGGTTGCACATAAATCTGTTCTTTTGGGTACCTTGACTCTGTGTATTCTTTCTAGTTAATACTTTGTGCATTTTTTCAAAATTTTGTCAGTAGAACCCTTCAGTATTGCAACTCAAGGACTGAATTTTTTTCTTCAGTTCCTTCTGCTTGAGAATTGCTGAGGGTGTTTTTCTTTTCTGGTTTTCTAACATCAGGTCTTTATATACTTCATTATGTTCCTCATATTTTACTCTTTCTGAGCCATTCTTTGAATTCTTCTGTTCAGTTCTTGTATTCACTACATTCAAGAGCAAGTGTCTTCTGACATCTGTTTTGGTCTTTTCTTTATTTCTTGTTGTTTTAATGATACACAGGAATCAAATTGAGTACATCTGTGGAAAGAGAGATGGAAAAGCGTTAATATCATCCCTCAGAACAAGACCAGGGGTTGACTGAGGAGCAGACCATCAATTGCTATAAAGATTAAAACCTAGGATGTCCTATGGACACTTGTACTGTAGTCACATAGGGTTGCTATGAGTCAGAATCAGTTTGAGAGGACAGAACAGTAATAGACTAAACAGACAGTAAAATCAGTTATGGAAATAAAAGACCACAAAATAAGACATTTAAGTTAACTCTGTTTTTATTAGTATTCTACATGCAGGAAAGCAACAGAGCTGGCTGGGTTTTGACCCAAGCTGCCTATCTCAGGAATTCACACTTGAACCCCTGTGCCATAGTGCTTCTATCCAACATCACCACTGTATATGTTTCTTCCACTAGTAATGTGCTGACAGAGCTCCTCACTGTAGGTCTATCCCAGCCACCATCTTTTCAATAGAACTTAGGAAAAGCTCAAGGAGGATGGTGCTAGAAGTCTGAACCACATATAAAGGAATATTTAGAAGCTTGGAGGGCTTACAGCTAGGGGAATTTGTAGCAGAATCAAGAAATCCATTGCTGTATAATTCAAGACACTCAGCTACTCCCGGAGCCACCATCTTGGGAGAGACTAAGTGGGGGAAGGATCAGAGCAACCACGAATACCTGACAGAACTGGGGGGATACAGGTGTGGACATTTCTTTTTGGTATCTGTTCATTGGTCTCT
>NW_006408542.1:7278217-7299323 GCF_000296735.1 Chrysochloris asiatica | reverse complement strand
ATTGCATGGAGGGAATTGAAACCATGGCAATGAGATATGATATACAATAGAATGAATGTAAAACTAATGTTCTCCCATGTAAACTTATCACATGATTCACAATAAAACATTTAAGAAAAAAAAAAACAAAAAACTAAATTTAGAATATTACATGTTAATTTTTTTTACTAGAATAGATTTTTTTTTCAACCATTAAAAGTTCAGGTAATCAATATATGAAGCCAGAAAAATAGCTAGCTTTGTCCTAATGGCAACCCCACTAAGTTAAAAACCCAAATAAAAATTCACTGTAACATGATAATTAAGTTGTAAGAATTTGGTCCATAACCGTAAAGATCAGTTAGATTATATTACAAATCTGACTTTGTTGATGCTGTTCTTTCTTTTAATTTCCCCAGTTTTACTGGGCATTTGTGTATACAGCTATGAAAAACATTGTAAGTTAATTACATAAAAAAACGCTGTTAATTGCTATGAAGGAATATGAAGTATTAGTAGCACAGTCATTGTTCTGAAGAAGTAAGTGTCATCAACTTGGTCTGACTCAGCAATCCTGTACAAGGTTTCCAAGGAGCAGCTGGTGGGTTTGAACCACCAACCTTGGGGTTCAAACCAGCCTTGCAGTCTAGTGGTTTTTATTACAGTGCCACACCAAGATTCCATTTAAATTCTAGTTAAAGCAGTATTACATATCAGAAAGATATACCTGATTAATATTATGTAAGAGTACTTTAAAATTCCTTGTGAATTGGCTCAAAATTGAAGAACCACAGATTTATTCTAGAAATGAAGTAATAAATGCCAACTTCTTGGTTTATTTAAAGCTGTGAAATTAGTTGTATAAAATTTGTTTTGTGGTTACTTTCCTTAATTGTGAAGAGAATAATTTCAAAGGCTATTTCATTTCAGAATTGCATAATGATAGACCATTTTACAGAATGTCAAATCTAATCATGAAGTTATTTTCCAAGTTTACAGCACAAAATCTTGTTATTCAGTTTTAGATTCATTTCGTGTTCTGCTTTTACTAGTTAAATTACTGCACGCACAAACTTCTCTGACTTTTTAAGAGATACCTCTTTTTTTTCTGACTTCACTCCTTGATCACCAATCACGATGACAGGTATCTCACCTCACTAGCAGCTTGAATCAGGACTTAATTTTCTCATTTTTAATGAGAAAAATATTTCTCTTCCAGCTTCTTTTTTTCTCAATTAAGTTATAAGTGTAAAGCTTTTTGTTTTGATTTGTTTTTCTTTTATATTGTTTTAGCAACTAGATCAGTTCTATTGACTGAGCTGTTTTCACATCAGATTCTGATGAGATTTAAATAAACCTGTTATGAGGTTTTATTGACTGCAGATTTTCCTTTTTCAGTGTTACTCTGTACCTATATTGTTATTTTTCAGCTCTTACACCTTGTTTTCTTAGAGGCTTCAGTCCTGGGTTTAGAAATACTACCTCATCTTTTCAAATGAACCACTGAAGTTGGGACTCTCTTCCAAAAACTTTTATTGGGCTGGGATAACTGTCTTGAACTTTTGTTTCAGCATTGCATGTTTTCAGTCCATGTTCTGACTTACTTGACTTTGCTGTGTCATTGTTCATTAATAAGTTGATGTATGATTAATGTTATTAATTTTGTTTTCTGTCCTAGCATGTTCAAGTTGATTTTTTCCCCCAAACTTTTTATTGTGAATTGAGTGAATGTTTAACAGAGCAGATCAGCAGTTTTATATTTTGTTTCATTTCAGTGATTGTAATCCCTCATATGTATTTCAAGTTTAGTTTATTTTGTTGTTGTTCTTGAGCAGTACATGAATAAATTTATCAATTTTTACTTGTCAGTACGTTAAATGTTTTCTTCAAGTACGCAACCATTCTTGCTCTCGTTTTCTGAATTGCTCCTCCACAATTAACTTAAAATCACTGCCTGCTAAGCTTCCTCCCAACCTTCCAGACAACAGTTTGATCCCTTATAGATAGATCATCAAAAAGCACAATACTGAAGGCAGACATGCTTTGCTAGGTAAGCTAAACTCCTGTTTGGTTTTAAGAAGACTTTAGGGGAGAGTTTTGGTTTAGGGTTTAAAGACACTTCTTTAAACAAACCACAATAAAAATAGCTTTTTCAGATATGTTGGTGATATTCTTAGATTCTTCAAAAACAGCTTTTCTTCTCTAAAATTTTATGTGTACACTCAAGCTTGAGTTTGATTTTTAATAACACAATAGATTGATCTGTATTAAATGGATTCTTACTTAGCTTATAAAGGGTGGTCACGTGATACTACCATCTAGATGTTTTGAGTGCTTTTCTAAGCTTCTAAATTCCTTTTGGAAAAGCATTTTAGATCAGTCTTTCATAAATTGCCCAAAAGCTATATAAATGATGATTTGCTAACATAGGGTAGCAACAGTTGTAAGGATGATACACGTTGTGTTGTGCAGAAGGTCGCTATGAATTGGAACTGATTCTAACAACAACATAATCCCTGTTTCACTTTTCTTTCTTTTTGATTTCTTCTCACTGTCCTTAGTCTGATTTACAGTTGTCTGGATTCATAGGTGCTTGATAAAAACTTACTAAAGTAAATGAGGTGGTGGTTAAGTTCTGTAGAATCTGTTCCAACTCATAGCAGTCCTATATAGGGTTTCTGAGACTGTCTTTGAGGGAACAGAAAGCCTCACCTTCCTCCCATGGAGCAGCCAGTGGGCATGAACTACCGACCTTGTGGTTTATAGTCCAGTGTTTATCCTGTGGAGCCACCTTGCTTCCCTATGCGAAGTTGTTGTTTTTAAGTGCCATAGAGTCAGTTGTGACTCGTAGCAACACTGTATAGAATTTCCTAGGAGCAGCTGGTATGTTTGAACTGAAGACCTAAGGGTTAGAAGTCATGTGCTTATCCTACATACAGTACCACACCCCAGGACACCTAATAAAATGGTTTAGTAGAATTCTTGATGATGTGCCTGGAACATTGTTTCTGGTTTTGTTCCATGGTTGCTAAAGTGTAACTTGATTTAAGGACAAGGCATTGTTAAAAAAGAATGAACTCCTTACAGTTGTAGCTTTCCTGGTAAGTCTTCATGTTTAATCATCAGACTTGAATTTATTTTAAATGTTTCTCCTGGCTCACTTGTATATATGCTTAGGCTCAGATTTCTATTAAAATACTCTTTTAGTTAATGTTGACAGTTCTGTACCTTTCTAAGTACATTGCTGGTCTCAGTTGTTGTTTTTTAATCATTATCATCATGTAGCTGGTTGACAGGAGTTCAATGAGCAGCCATTATTATGACATATCTGTGTTTATACGTATAACAGAAGTCCTAGCCATGCAGCACAGTGCTGTGCTTTTGGAAGCTCTTCTTTGACGTAGATATAAGTTTATATTAACTAGAGAGAGAGCTGGCTTGGTAGATATCTCAGTTAACTATAGTCGAAGAAAACAAGCTTTGATTTAGAAGTGTAGCCATAGACATTTATACTTCTCTTTACTAAATACCAAATTTTGAAGGTTTCTTTATCAAGTCAGAGAGCCCTGGTGATGCAGTGTTTGTAAGTGCTGAGCTGCTGACATGTGACCACTTCTTGGGAGAAAAATAAGAAAAAATTAAAACAACCCTACTGCCATTCATTTGATTTGCACTCCTAGTGGCCCTAAGTACAATTAGCACCTGGGTTTCCAAGGCTATATATAAATCTTTACAGAAGCAGACAGTTAAATATTTTCTCCTATGGGGTTCAAACTGTCAACCTGTTGGTTAGCAGCCAAAGTTCACACTGTGAAGGCTCCTCTCCATGAAGATTGCAGCCTTGAAAAACCCCTTTGTAGCAGTTCTACCTTGTCCTGTAGGATTGCTGTGATTTGGAATCTACTCAATGGCAAAAGGTTTTTATATCAAGTCATGGCCACTTCGGTTGTTAAATAAAACAATTAAAGTGCCATCAAGTTGGTTCCAGAGTAACCCTGTGTAGAGCTTATAGGAAGCGACTGGTGGGTTTGAACCACTGCCCTTGCAGTTCAAAACAACCTTACAGTCTAGTGATTATCCTACAGCATCACACTGTTAAAAACACACAATCTGGTTAAAATGCACTGATTTTAAAATAAAATAAATTCCCTGTAAAAGAAAAATGAATCATTATAAATGAAAGGGAACAGGCATCCTTTTATTAAAACTTCATGTGAGACCAATGTGGCAGTCAATTAACTTTTTAAATTACATATTATCTTTTGTGCCACAAGTAAGACACATTTATTATTATATATAGCAATACAGATATTGAAGAAGACAAAATGTGAGTTTGGTCCAAAGCAGAATTTCCTTTTTTTAAGATGCTTTTCACCTCACTGTGTATTGCTTAAAATTTTTTCATTCTGGACTGTAGTATTTTTGTGGTCTGGAGTATGTTTTGTATCTTTAAAAAGTTGTAATGTGAGTTACCTATTGTTAGGAAATTTTTTAAATGGTAGTCAGAAAGCATTTCTTTAGGGTCTAGTTAGTGCCTGCTTGGCATCCTGCTAGACCCTGAGCTGGTGGAAAGTCAGGTGGAGTTATCCATTTCCCTTTAAGGAGCTTATTATAATCTGCCATGCAGCTTTTTTTCTAGCTACTGTTTTTACAAACTTGTAAGTCGGTAGTTGAAATGTAAGTAAGTGCTGAAAGATAATGTATTAAATGCTATGGAGAAATGGCAAAGGCCACAACCTAAGTCGGTCTTGGAAGACTTTTCCAAGAAAACGACTTTTGCATTATGTACTGATCATGTATCTGACAATATTGTTATTCTTAACTGCCGTCAAGTGAGTTCCGAGTCATGGCAACCACCATGTATAGGATTTCTGGGGAATGACTAGTGGGCTTAAACAACTAACCTTAGAATTTACCTTGTAAAAATCCTTATAAAAATTGAAGCATTTTAATTATATTATATTTTAATGAAAATAAATTTCACTAAAAATGTTGAATATTCTCCTGTATGGCTAAAAGGGGCCTTGAAATACAGTACCTTAAAAAACAAAAAAAGGCAACTGTGTACATCCTATGGTTGTTGGAAAGCACATTTGATTTCTAGAGAAGACGTTTGAATCTAGCTCATGTATTATTTATCTGTCTCCTTCAACTTGAATCCATAACACTCTTGCAGCATTTAGTGAAATTCCGATTAAATAGTTTAGAAACTACCTTAATAATATTGATTTGAAGTTTTGTCAGCTATTTACTCTTTTAAAAAATTATAAAAATCCTTCAGTACAACTTATAATCATATGCTTGTTCACATATATATTTTACTTAAAATAGCACCCCATTTTTACGTTTTTAAAAATTATTACCTACATGAAGCAACATAAGATAGGTATGAATATGCTTATATGCACAATAGGTATGAATATGCTTATATGCACAATTAATTCAGATCCTGTATACAAAGTCCTGTAGCATAGTGGATTACGAGCTGGGCTGCTAACCGCAAGGTCAGCAGTTCAAATCTACCATGGGAGAAAGATGAAGATTTTTGTTCCCATAAAGATTTACAGCCTCAGAGAAATCCTATACAGGGTTGCTGTGAGTTGGAACTGACTTGGTGGCACACAACCATCACCATTGTTCGAAATCAAGCCACGATTTTTGTTGGTTGTTCTCTAATTATTTTTATTTTGTTATAACTTGAGAGTAAATGTCTTAGTTAAGGTTTTTTAAAAAACAGATCATTATGTTAATTAAAGTAACAGTAACCAAAAATAAAGCTCATATATATTATATGAACAAATTTCCAAAAAAATACTGAACTTAAAATATAGTTAAATTAAATTTACAAACTTCTAAAAATCTTTTATTGTTGAAGTCTTTTCATGCCTTTTTTAAGAACTTAGAGCAATACAGATTTATTTGATGTCTGAAGTTTGCTTTTAAAAATAGTAGTCTACCATTATATGTCATACTACTATTTTACTGAATATTTTCTTCTGTACTATTAGGATCTTCAACTTGAATATGGACAAGGGCACCAAAGTAGTTACTTTTTAGGTGGAAATAAGTAAGTAAAGTTCTCTAAAAATTCAATTTAAATTAAAGAGTAAAATGAGTTGCCTGTAATATTATGTTTTATTATTGAAGCTGGTAAGTTGTATTGGACTGGTAGATATATTTTATAATATGCTTTTAATTTACTCACTTCCTACATTGTTAATCATTTCATTAATTGTCTTAATAGGGAGGGAGCAACTTAAATGTCCACATCCAGCAGGCCTAACTTGTTAGAGAAAACCAAATTTCTATCTGAAGATAAATACATGTTATTGCAATTTATTGATTTTATTTGTTAAGTTGACCTGTCTGTTCCACACAAAACTTGCTTTGGTATATCTCTTACATGTATGTGTTGGCTATTAAGAACAGCTAGAAATATTCACATTATTAGAAATTTTAATCTAAACTTTTTAGTTGTTAGAGTCTTTTTAAAAGTAGATAATAGTTAACATGTGTGTCTAATATCTTAAAAGTACCAGTTCATGCAAGAAAATAACTCAAGTTATTCGTTGTCTGGTCTACACTATACAGTGTCTAGAGAGAAACAGCCCAGTGTTTTGTTGTTGTGGTTGTTTAAAGGCACTTTACAAGCTGTAACAATTAAAATTATCAAGATATGGGAGAGAGGACTTGGCTATTCCCCATACACTCCCAGTTTGTGAATCGTGAATACATTATCATTATCTTTAACAGCTGGTTTATAAGAGAATGTCATTTAGATTGTCAGAATCTCCCAGCATTGTAGAGATTATTTTAATAACCAAAACAATTTAAAGTTTCAAAGTGAAATTTTCATTACATTAGAGTTTATATATTTTATAAAGCTAAATGTTTAAATATGTGTTTAAATAGGCTATGTTTTTAACAACACAGAAAATGACCTTGAAGCACAGATAACCTAGAGAAATACATTTGTTTTGATTTTAGCTGAACTTCAATGAAATACTATGAGTTTTTGTTGTTGTTGTTGTTGTTATGTGCCATCGAGTCGGTTCCGACCCATAGCAACCCTCTATAGGGTTTCCGAGGGTGTAAATCTTTACGGGAGTAGAAAGCCTCATCTTTCTCCCGCGGAGCAGCTGGTAGTTTCGAACCACTGACCTAATTAACCTTAAATATAATTTCTAAAATGGAAAATAAGTAAAATTTTCATAGTAGGAAAATGAGATTTCTTTCTAAAATATATATGCAACTTGAGTTGTAGTTGAGTGTTTTCAAGTCAGTTCAAACTCGTAGAGACCCTGTGTAGGGTTTCCAAAGAGCGTTTGAGCTGCCAACTTTGTGATATACTAGTGTTTACCCTACAGCTCCACACCAGAACTCTGTTTGCAACTTATAGCGTGCCCTAATTTGTTGTTGAATCCTGGCGTGGCCCTGTAGGATAAGCACTGGGCTGCTAACTGCAAGGTCAGGGTTCAAATGCACCAGCCTTGCCTTAGAAACCTTCTAAAAGGTCACTATGAGTCAGAAGCAACTAGACAGCACTTATCAACAATAACAATTTGTTAATAGGCAGGAAATTTTGTCTCTTGATGGGTTGTCAAATAATAAATTCATAAGTGTTTTTAATACCATCTAAATAGGAGCCCACAAGTTTTAAGGACCCTTTTATAGCAAGTTTCAGTGTAATTTTAAGAATTTGATAAAAATCAGTTCCTTTACCTTTCTTGGTTTGTTTTATTTAAGTATATTTTGTAAATTATGTACTTGAAAAACTACAGAATAATGTAGCTTATCACCAAACATTTTGCCAGATTCCTTAGTTCCAATTGTTTAATTTCTGATAGTTAAAACATTATCATATTTACTTTGGCTAGGTAAAATGTTAATAATTTGCCCAACCTTCATTTTCTGATTAATTGGATCCCTGCTTAAGGAACTGTATTCTATATAACGAATCCCTGGCAAGGTAGGTTAGCCAAAAGTTTGAAATTTGGCTGTGTTTTGTGTACAGGTATATACATACATGTGACATGAGCATGGATGTAGCACTTCTCTAAATGTATTGATATGTCTGCTTTATTCTTGTGACTAGGCAGTGTTTTAAAACTCACAGGATTTCCTGCTTTCTCCATAGGTGATCAGGCAGACAGATTTCCATTTGTGGGTTTCTACCTATTCCAGACCATGCAGGAACTGTCTAATTAGAATTTTTACATAGGATTTTTAAAACAAACAAGCATACTGGGTTGCCTTCAGTTGCCTTCTAGTGTCATAGGGGTTTAACTTTTCTGACCAATGATGTGAAACTGAGCAAAATAGTATTTTTAAAAGAAAACTCAAAATTACTTCTAATTCATTTTTCTTTTAAATTATAATGAAAAGAATCAATTTAATTTCATAATTCCTTGTACAAACGATAGAGTTAGTAGTACTGAATGCCAGGTGTAGACTCAGAACTGGATCTGCCTGTAAGTTACTTGACTGAGAATTGACATTAATTTTCTAATGTAAAACGGGAACTATTATAGTACCTGTGTGCCATCATAGTGTTCTAAGTGTGAATATTTATTCAGGAATAATTATTGTAAAGCATTTAGTACATTTAGGATTTATCATTGACCCTTGGACTTAAAGGAGCTCTGGTAGTGTATTGGTTACGAATCGGGCTGTAAACCTTAAGGTCAGCAGTTCAAAACGACCAGCTATTCCGCGGGAGAAAGATGAGGCTTTCTGCACCCATAATTCTGGCTCCCATAAAGATTTACAGCCTCAGTAACCCTGTGCAGGGTCGCTGAGTCAGAACCGATTCCACAGCACATAACCACTACCACTACCACCATTGGGCTTAACCATAACCACAGTTGTGAGCATGGTACAAGACCAAGCAGCATTTTTTGTTCTTTATACATTGGGTTGCTATGAGTCAAAGACAACTCAGCACCCAGAAACAAACACAAGGATTTAACAAACACTTATTAGTTGTCCTTTTTCTTGAAGAATAACTGGAATAATGACAACTGATAAATGATTACTGCAAGGGTCGATAAGAACGTATTGCTACTGCGGTTCCATTACATATGCGCAAGGGATTATTCCAAACAGAATGTGTTTAAGCATACCTCTGCAATCATTGGATGGCTGCAGACAAGTTCTTTGAGTAGTATGCTCGTCTTAGTCTCAATCGGATGCCTTTAAAAAAAACATAGTTTTTGTGCCATGAGGGGAAAAAATGATTTTGAGGTCAGGTTTAATAACAAGTTTTTAACAAAACTCAAGTGGACATCTTCCCAGATAATTGAAGCTTTGCAGCAAGTTTATGGGAATATTGTCCTACATAAAACAAAAAGTTTTAGATAGATACAGTTTTAAAGGAAGGTTAGGAAAATCTGAAAGATAAATTCAAGCCAGAGAGGTCAGCTCAGGAAGGTTATAGTGACTATTTTGGAGGATTCCAAAGAGGTAATCTTGATAGATTTTCTTGAAAGACACAGGGCGATTGTGGGGACTTATTCAGAAGAAATAATAAGAAAATTGAAAATTGCATCCGTGAGGAAAAGGCCAGGAAAATTGCACCATGGAATTTTTTTTCCATCACAGTGATGTACCTTCTCATTCTTTGAGGATAGTTAAGAGCTGTCCAATGAGAAAAAAATTCCTCATCCATTAATGACTGGATCAAATGCCACCTCTTTGATGGTGCCTTCTTTGTAGCATTGCGTGATTGCGGTCCTGAGACTTTGTGACAGCAAATCATTGCAATAATAGAACAATTTTTTTGTTGAGACTTTAGCAGTTTTTTGTTGAGAATCTATTAATAGCATTTCCCTCCCAAAAGTAGCTAATTTTTTCAAACGAAAATAGTTAGTTAAAAAAAAAAAAGTGGCATTCTTTTATTTTCTTTGCAAATCTCCTTATTGTCTAGCACAGTAGAAAACAGCTGAATTCTCATATTTGCTTCCCTTCCTCTGTTGTGATTTCACCCATCCTGTAGTCTTTGGAAATCTCAGTGTAAACTCAAATGAGGATGAGAGTGGGAAATACAAATGCCTTAGTATTATGAAAAGAATTTTGATCTTGCAGACCCCTTCACTGCAAGGAAGCCAGTACCACATTTTGTTTTGAAAACCACTAGTTTAAAGAAGTTTGGATTGTTGTTGTTGTTAAGTGCCATTGAGTTGGTTCCTACTCATAACGACCCTATGTAGGGTTTCCAAGGAGCGACTGATAGGTTGGAACTGCTGACCTTGTGGTTAACAGCCCAATGCTGATCCCACCGTGCCACACCGTTCTGAGTACTTTGCTATTAAGTGCTGTCGCGTTAATTCCAACTCATAATGACCTTGTATAGGGTTTCCAAGGAGTGACCCTTGTGCTTGAACTGCTGATCTTACAGTTCAAATGTACTTTGCAGTCCAGTGCATTAACCCACAGCTGCATACCAGGACTCCTAATTGAGTACTTACTGTGTTCTAAGTTATTCTTCTAAGCACGTTACCTATATTAATACATTATGTCATCACACAAACACTTCAATATAATATACTGTTGTAATTCCTATTTTAAAAATACAGAAAGTAGAGCATAGGAAAATCCAAATAAATTTTCCAAGGCTACTTAGCTTTACAACCGTGTTTCTGGCAGTCTGTGTGTCAAAGCCAATAATGAAGAGCCCTTAAAGGCCTTTGTGAATAAAGACAATAGACTTGATTGTGGTACCTCAGATTTTCTAGAAACAAAATTAGACGTACAGTTAGTTTATGGTTTTCCAATGTCATTTACCATTTCATCATTCAAAACATACGTTCTTAGGAAGCTGACCTTACAGCAGAGAGACGTACCATTCTATTTCTATGGTTATGTGTGTGATAATTTCAGGGGTCGTTTGTCCTGGTATATGTTAGACCTTGCAGTCCAGTGTTTATCCTACAGCACCACACCAGTACTCCTTTAGCATATACTCCTTTAATGTGTTAATATATAGTAGGAGGAAAATGTTAGCTAGTGAGCAGAGTGAATTTTCTGTTGGATCACTTTTACCCCCTGTAATTTATCCATAAACGTATTTCTCTCTAGCTCAGTAGTGTTAAGAAGGCTACTAGAGTTTTTATGCATGAAGGAGCATAATGTAAACACTATGCTACTATATTATGGTATGGCACTATAGCTTAAGCACTGAACTGCTAACCAAAAGATTGTGGGTTCAAACCCACCAGTCTCTTCTTAGAAACCCTATACAGGGTTATTATGAGTTGAAACCAACTCGATGGCACTTAACAATAATAGTGCTGCTTGAACTTGCAGTAAAAATGAGAAAACCTTAGAAATGCCTTGAGTTTTTTCTTATAATCCTGAAAAACCCAAATTTTCATACACTGTTTCTAATGGTAAAATCCTTGCACCTGGTCTGATATAGGCTTAGTTTCCCAAAAGTGTAAATGTGTTTGCCAGTACACCACTGGAGAACAAATACCCAGGTAAGTGAGTGTCTTCTGTGAAACAAAGTGCTACTACATTCATGTATTCACATCACATGCATGCATGCTTTTGCAGAGAGGTCCAACATGTTGAGCTTCATTTCGTAGGATTGCCTGAGAGCATGATTTTTATTATTATTTTTTTAAGAGTGTGTCACCTTCCTTATTTTAAGAACACGAAAATATAATTTCAGGTGTCAGGTATAATGTTCTGGGTGAAATTTTGTTCCTGGAAACCCCTGACTATGACCCTGCAATTATTGTTCTGTCAGTCCTATTGTGACATTTCATGGTGGGTTGTCTTCCGTTTCAATCCGTATTCTTCAAGTAAGCATTAGGATTAATTTTTGCTCATTTAAAATACATATTAGCTGTAGAAAATATCTCATTAAATATAAAGTGTTTTTGAGGTTCAGAAATGATTTTTGTACCAATTTTCAGTAAGTAGTGGGGAAATATATATATATATATATATTTTTTTTTTAAATATTCTATGATGTTACAGTAATGAAATAAGCATCTTAGTATTCCTTTGCTTATTTATTTATATTTGTTATTTTTTGGAATTTTTTTTAACAAGGAGTCTCCTGAAGTCTGTTGAAGAAGAATTACACCAGCGGTAAATTTAATATTTAATTGCACTTAAAATGCTGTATACTTAATATTGCAGATGAATAAAGTCAGTATGCCTATTTCTGTGAGGTAGCTTAAGGTCGTGTATGTTCTCAAGAAAAGCTATGTTTCATATCTAAAATGATATTAGCAGGAGGCAGATGAAGCTTTCTGCTCCCACAAAAGATTTAAATGTTGTTTGTTGTTGAGTTTTTAAAATTCTGAATCAGTGATATAAAAATGTAGAAAGAAGTCAAAGCATGTCGTACAGTAACCTTTTTTGCATTTTCTAAATTTTCTTAAGCTGTTTTGGTAAGGTCCATTATTGAATTTTCCTTTTTGATGTTTTTCTCCTTTTAGTGGACATGTGGCACATTTAGAAGATGATGAAGGAGATGATGATGATTCTAAACAGTAAGTTCTAGAGGCTTATTTAATTTCTGGTAAAGGGAAAGATCTCATTTTGCTTGGTTTTTATCTGTCTGACAGCTTAATATTGATGGTCATTTTCATATTGGGTACACAATATCATGAGTTGTGCCATAGTTTTCCTTTCTCTATTTCAGTTGATAACAAACAACTAAAGCGGAAGATAAACCTAGTTTATAAACTGATTGTATGAGCATTTGTGAAGACAGTAAATTTTCCTTGCGTTCAAGTTAGTGATTGGTAGCTGCTGTAATTATGACTGTGCCTGCAAAGACACTTGTTATATGGTTGATTTGATTCTGTTTAGCTTGATGTGTTTCAGATAAGCACATTTGGATATATGTTTTTAATTTTAAAGGAGGAATTCTTTTAGTTTAGTTTTTTTTTTTTTTTTTTTAAAGAGAAAGATGCAACTGCAAGGTAGAGTGGAAGAGTACATGACTTGTTACTGGAGACATAGTTATCCTTTCCACCTTACTTCTCTGTGGCCTTGAATCAGGTCACTTCACCTCTCTTGGCTTTCATTTCCTCGTCTGGGACATTTGTACTTAATCATCTTTTCATTCTTTCTACTTCTAAAACTCTGATTCTAAGTTGCAATGAGTCAGTTGAACAAATACTGTGTATAATTTATCAGAGCGCATATATAATTTTTGATGAGCTTCATCAAAGATATTTCAGTAACTTTTGATGTGATGTATTTTATGCTTTGTAATTTTACAGATTTTCTGTAAACAAGTTGTTGTTGAAGTTCTCACATAAATTTCCTTTCAGTTGGTATAAACCAGTATTGTGCTATTCTCTTCTCTGGTTTTAATTACAGTTTAGTATCGGAAACCAAGAAAATGTATCTACCTGGTATACTTCACAATAATACTTCCTTTGAAATAGTCCAGGAAATAATATGGAAAACTCGTAATCTAAGGGGAAAAAGTGCTCATTTATGCAGGTTTTCCTTCTATTATCTTTGAAATAATAATTATATCTTAGTAATAACTCATTTTTAAAATAAAGAGTTCTGATTCTAAATTTTTGTGATTTTCAGTTCAACCATGAAAGCAAAAATTCCGCCTCCTTTGCCACCAAAGGTAGACACATTTATTTTTCTGTTAAAATTTTGGATGGGTGGATATTGTTGTTTTGTCCCTTGAATACTATGTTGATAGTTATTCCATAACTTATTTTCATCTGAGATCTACAAAGAGACATCATGAAGTTGTTAGCCATAAGCATATGATTGTGACTATTTTTGTTGAATTTTTTCTTTTAATTATCCAACTTGTCATTTAGTGTTTATTCTAAAATGTTCCACAGATTTGTACATTACAAAGAATTGTAGTATTTGTTTGGTATTATTTTACTTAGAAAAACTAATTTGTTTTAGGATTTTTTTGTTTTCTCCCTAAACCTACAGTCTACTAGTAATTGATTTCCTAAGAATGGATTTATCCTTTAAAAAGTTTAAATTTCAGGTAATACTTTAAAAAGTAAAAATAGGAAATAAGACAATCATTTTCAAAATTGCTAAACAAAATCCTTGTATCAAAAATTTTATCATAAAATTATGAAATAATTTTATAGAGTAATTCCCACCGATATGTTTATTATGAGGAACTAGTAGACAGTGCTAATATAGTTTTATTCTGTAGCACATTTACTTAAAAGGAACAGTGAAGCTGTTTTAGGATTTGAAATCAAGGATTATGAATGAGAGTTACAGTCTCTACCAGTCTTGGTATCCAGTGTATTTTTATATTTCAATTCTGTTTTACATGGTTGAGAAAAATCTTGATTCATACAGGTAAATGATACTGTACTTGTTTACTAAGTTTTATATTAGCAGAAATATGTTGTTGTTGTTGTTAAGTATCGCCAGTTCTGTTCCGACTCGTAGCGACCCTGTATAGGGTTTCTTGTAGTTAGCAGTCCAGTGCTTATCTTACAGAACCACACCAGGACCCAGCAGAAGTATAAGGCTCTGAATTGAAAGAGATCTGGTTAAGCATCCTTCCTATTAAAGGGGACACATAATAAGAATTCTCCAGGCATTTAGATGGCTTCAGATTGCTACCATGTACACAGAAAGTTACTAGGGTACCCCACATTGCTGTGTTGGTATTCCTCAATGGTAGACAAATTAAATTGGCACCACTCCCAATCCGAAAGATTAAGAATTAACATAAAAGACATTAACTCAGCTAAAAGAGACTGTTTAGATTAGCCTTAATAAGTGGTTTAACTTTGTTTGACCTGAATGCTTTAAAAAAAAAAAAAAAAAGATTTGTTTGAACTTAAGGATATCAGAAAATTCACAGTACTTTAAAATTTTTATTTGATAAGTCTAAGTGGAAATGATTATACAAATATTAGCAGAAAGATATAGAGACCTCTTTGGGTGAGATAAAAGCAAATCCTGAGAAACACATCATTTTAGGATGCATTTTTAGAATATATTTAAATAATCTGATATAGTAATGTAAATCTGAATCAGATATTTGCATAATCTTACAACTTGTCTGGTGAATAATTTGAAACCAAAAGACTCTGATAGACAAGAAAAAGGTGAAAGTATTGCTCCTGAACAAATGGGTCATGTGAACATCCGTCTAAGTGACCCTGACATCAGATGAGCTTGCTGGTGCCTGGCTACCACTACCAATTGCTTTGAGAGATCACATTAGAAGGTCCTGGATAAAGTAGGAAAAAAATATAGAACCAAATTCAAAGTCATCAAAAAGGCCCGGTTTACTGATCTGACAAAGACTGGTGGACCTACAAGACTCTGGACCTTTAGTCACCTTTCAGTTCTGGACATGAACTCGCTCCCATGGCTCAATTTTCAGCCAAATAATAGACAGATCAGTAGGGGGAACAGTAACACTAGGGAGGTACCTAGAATAATCAACTGTTTGTCCTTTATTCAAGAACAAAATTCAGAAGTGTTCAGAAAGATGGTAGAATGAAAATAGGGAATAAAGAAAGGAAATGAGATAGTGATATTTACATTGAGGAGCAAAATCAATGAGATGCAGCAAAATGAATTGATAAATAGAAAACTGATCTACTCTGTAAACCTCACCCAGTTCACAGTAAAATGTTTTTTGTCTTATTTTGTTGCTGTTAAAAAGTATTGTTTCTAGGGTTCTAAATCATGCACAGATTTATTCCAAACAAAGCAGATTTAAACATGTTTCTCTGGTCAGTGGATAACTACAGACGAGTTTTGTCAGTAATGTTTTTTTGTGTTTTTTTTTAAGACTAGTTAGAGTGACTTCCAAAAAAAAGTGATCTAATCAAAACTGGCTTTCAAGTGAATCTGTTGGGCCAGTTAAATTCAAGACAGAGAGTTTAGCTCAGAAGGTTTCAGTGATATTTTGGGAATTCCTTAGGCTAATCTTACTAGATTTTCTGAAAGGATGCAGGACAATCTTGGGACTTTTAGGAAGACGTTTTAAGAAATTGAAAATCACTTTGCTGAGAAAAAGGCCAGAAAAGTTGCTCCAGGAATTTTTTTCCATCATGACAGTACACCTTCTCATTCCTTGGAGGATGTAGCAAGAGCTGTCCTCTGAGAATTTTGATGGGAAACCTTAATCCCATCCATTCTACATCCCTGATCTTGCCCCTTCAGACTTCTTTTTGTTCTAGAAACTCAAAGAACATGGAAAAATAACACGATTTGAATTCCTCTTGGAGTAAATCAAAGAGGAAAAGTTAGAGAGATGGAAACATCACCTTTAGAAGTATGTAGACCAAGTAAACCTAGGTGGAGGATATATGAAGAAACAGTAGCTTCGCATTTTGATATTTTTTTGTGTGTGTTTAATAAAGGTTTCTGTGATTTTGTAATAATACTTTTGGACTTACCCTCGAAAAATAATGTTTACTTGTGTAATCACTCGTTTCTTTTTCTGTATCATTTCAGCCTAAGTCCATCTTTATACCACAGGAAACTCATTCTTCTGAGGATGATAATCAAGGAACAATCAAGAGGTGTCCCACGTCAGAGAGCCCAGCAAAACCATCCCAAGTTCCACCTAGACCACCACCTCCCAGATTGCCCTCACAAAAGTCTGTTGTTTTAGGTAATTTGAGGAGGATAATATTAAGTAAAATGGAAGACATTTTTCTTTTAACAGATTTTTCAAATTCCTTTGAGGGAAGGGAAAGAGAAGACTGTGGCTATAGACATGGTTTCTGCTTTTTGCCTCATGTTTAGAAGGGTTTTATGACACCATTACCTTAGACCAGGTTTGGGATGTTTTGCCCATGGTTGCCATTTTATATCCACTTTCCTCTTTGGAGACTTGTTTATGTCCGATTCATCATTCAGTTACAGATAGAAACAATTAATGTAACTGTTAGCAAGCAAGGAAAATATGCTTTGGCTCTATGTTAGTTGTGTTTTAGAAAAGAAAATAATTTGTCTCTTCTTTTATGTCATGTCATTTTTTAGGAAAATAATTACTGCTGTGCACTAAGTATTTGTCTCCTATTTAATGCTAGAGGTTGCTGCTTTAGTACCATGAAAAGTCTTTTGTATTATCCCAAAGAAGTAATTTTATGAAAACAACTAAAGGTTTCTTGGATAACATAATATAAATTAACCCTTTCCTAAAAATAATTAAAAATACAATGTTTTGTTCTTTTTAACTCAACCATGTATTTAGAGACAATGTGAATTTAATAAGTTTGTCTGTATGCCAAAAATAGATAAAAGCAGAAAAACAAATTTAAGACTTCTAACTTCACTTGTAAATATTCTGATTTGGGGATCCTAAATGAAAATTGAAAATGTCTCAGAGTCAGTTAATATTTTTCTTTCCTACCTGCTAGCTTTCTAAATGACAACTTTCAATGACAATTAATCCTTTTTAAATCTTTGTAAACATCTCTTATTGAAGGAAATGGAGTGAATTCCTTCCAGTTAAATGGTGACCGAGATGGCTCCTTACATCAGCAGCAGAATGAGCACAGAGGAACAAACCTTTCAAGGAAAGAAAAGAAAGATGTACCAGTAGGTATTTTTCTTAAAATGCTCTACTTCTTTTTGCTTCCTTTTTCACTATTAAGTTAGTTTTTTCATTAATAGTTATAAAATTATAGCAACTTTGTATTTTACAATTAGTGTACGGATACTTTGTTGTTGTTGTTGTTATGTGCCATCGAGTCGGGTCCGACCCATAGCGACCCTGTACAGGGTTTCCAAGGGTGTAAATCCTTATGGGAGTAGAAAGCCTCATCTTTCTCCCGCGGAGATGTTGGTAGTTTCGAACCGCTGACCTTAAGGTTTGCAGCCTGATTCGTAACCACTACGCTACCAGAGCTTAGTATTTCTGTTATAATGATGACTTAGATAATTTAAATCTTGGGGAAAATCACTTTACTATGGTAAAACAAAAATGATGACTTTCTTTGGTTCAAATTTTAAGACTCATGTGTCATGTAGTGGCTTTCAACTTATAGGTAAGTATTTAATACTCTTTTGTTTGTTCAGAAAATAGCTTACTATTCTCCTTGGTGAGATGTGACTCTTAAAAGTTCTCTTTATAAAGTTTCAAGAAGTTAGGGAAGGAAAGACACAATAAGGAAAGCTTTAGCTTCTACAGAAAGACAAATTTCTAGCTAAGTTTACACAGTTAGTGATACTGTCGCTCTTACTCAAAAAAAAAAATAACAAGGGGAAAAAAACAAAGATTTTCTAGTGAAGATAAGAGCAAAATTAGCACCTATTATAAATTAGATAAACTATGTGACACAATTATTAAACATGATTATTACTTGTATCAGGGATCATACAAGTTAATAATTTTAAACATTTGTAAAGAGATTACCCTTGACTGTAAGAAGACATTAATAAAATGTCTGGGACTCCTTTACAGGCGTTCAAAGTAATGAGAAACACAGGAGTCAACACATTTTACTAATCTGTTCAATAATATTGTCTGTGAGACACAGTGGGAGTCCTGGTGTGGTGCTATGGGTTAATGCACTAGACTGCAAAGTAAATTTGAATCACAAGGTCAGCGGTTCAAGCTCACCAGCCGCTCCTCGGAAACCCTGCACTGGGTCGCTATGGGTCAGAACCATCTCAGCAGCATTTAACATCAACAGTGAGACTATGGAGTCCTGTTATACATTTCTAGTGGGTGTGATTGGATATGAGCACTCTGAAGGGCAGTTTGGCAGTCATTATCCACCAAAATATAAAAACTACAGACACTCCATCTAGCAGTTTCACATCCCAAAGTAACCCTAAAAAAAAAACTTTTCACATATGTGTCCCAAAAAGGCATCTGCAAGGGTGGTCATTCAGTATTGCTAAAGTTAAAAATGGAAAACAGCCTGAATGCTCAATAACAATTGTTGTCAAGTGCCGTCGAGTCAGTTCCAACTCATAGTGACCCTGTATAGGGTTTCCAAGGAGCAGCTGTTGGGTTTGAACTATTGACCTTGTATTATCCTTCAGTGCCACACCAAGACTCCAATAACAGGGAATAAGTAACTTAAGTAGGTTCTAGTTGTGTTGTGGCACTATAAGATAAGCACTAGACTGCTGATCCCAAGGTCAGCATTTCAAACGCACCAGTCATTCCTTGGAAACCCTATACAGAGTTGCTGTGAGTTAGAACTAACTCAACAGCACTTAACAACATTTATACTATACTGTGCTTAAATGAACCAGATATGTTTGTACTGACATAGAATGCTGCCTAGATTCCAATGTTAGGCAAAATGCAAACTGCTGTAAATAGTGCATAGCTCTTACCAGTTTAACACGATCATAGAAACAGTACTCTGTTTTCTATGGAGACGTGGGTATAAATTTATCCTAAAATATCGGGAAAGATACACAAATGCATGCATCCATATAATAATCTAAAGTGAATAGACACACACAAAATGATAAAAATGAATAGACACACACCAAACCGACTTTCTTTGGTGCTTCTCATAGGAATAAGTGGATTGTGAAGTGCTTATAGATAGGTAACTTCTGCCTTATTTATAATGTTCTGTTTTACAAAGAGAATGTGTTCATGTATTTTATTTGGATAAATGTATTGTTATGCAAAACAGCACACACTAAAATGTAATCCTGCATGTGTTCTTTTCCTAGAAGCCTATTAGTAATGGTCTTCCCCCAACACCTAAAGTTCATGTAAGTATGAAATACCACATAGGTTACATTTTCAAGCTAAATCCAATGTAAAATAATGGCTTAAATGTGTACTCTTGGTTAGATTTTTTGTGTGTGTGCCTGTTTTCAAGAGCTTCCATTATTGATAAAATGTATAAAGTTGCTAATTTAATACTATTTTATTGCCTCTGATATTTTAGCCTTACAAAATAAAATTATGATTGCTATAATTTGATGAACTTCACCTATACTTATGGATGTAGTAGCTCAAATTACTAGCAGAGAATGGAAGGAGTCTTCACATCAAGTATCAATGCTATATCCCCTTCCCCTCTTTACCCAGGATAGATAGGGATGGTCAATGTCTTAGTTTAGACATTGTCTACCTAAAATGAGGGGGCAATAAAGAGTGTGCAGGGGAAGATAGAGTCCCTACTGAATCGTTTTCATCTTTTCTGGATGGTTCTGGTAAGAAGAGATGGGGATAAGATTCTTACGATTCAGTAGTTAGTAATTATTATTGTGACTAATTGAGGTGGTCACAATTAAAAACGGGGGAGTAGTTAATCTTACAATTCAGAATCAGAGGACCCTAGAACCGTCAAGGATGAAGAGCACAAATGGAATGCGGGTGCCTATCCCGAGGAACAGCGACGGCAGAAATGGGGTCATGGAGAGAGGGAGCAGCTGAGGACTCTAGATTCTTGGAAAGAGAGGGACTGAGCCAGGAGGCAGACTTACAGAATCTGCCCTTTAGTGGTTTAAATATTATATATGCCTAAATGTCCTTAAAAAATAAAAATAAGAAACAGTTAAAGTAGATATAGAGAAATACTGTTATCTGATGGTACATGGAGGGTATTATAATCATTGAAGTGAAACAAAATATATGATTTGCTGAATGTAAAACTGATTTATCTGCCCTGTGAACTTTCACTCAAATCACAATAAAATCTTAAAAATAATAAAATTATGAATTATAAATTGAAAACACCTTGATTTTAAAAATGTGTTAAAATTTGCATCTTTTTTTAACAAATATGAGAAAGGCACATGGGTATAAGAGAAAGTATAAAATATATTGTTGTTAGATATCATTGAGTTGGTTCCAACTCATAGCAGCCCTCTGTACAACAAAGCAATGCCCGGTCCTGCACCATCCTAAACAGTCATTGCTGATTTGTGCCCCTTTTTATAGCCATGGTGTCAATCCATGATGTTGAGGGTCTTCCTCTTTTTTACTGACCCACCACTGTACTAAGCATGATGTTTTTCCCCAGGGACTCTTTTCTCCTCAGTGTGTCCAAGTACATGAGATGAAGTCTCACCGTCCTCACCTCCAAGGAGCATTCTGGCTGTACTTCTTCCTAGAGGCAGTCCATTGGTATATTATGTATTCTTCACTGCCATAATTCAGAGACATCAATTCTTCTTGGCTCTTCCTTGTTCTTTCCTAGCTTTACCACGT
>NW_006408542.1:7276211-7277468 GCF_000296735.1 Chrysochloris asiatica | reverse complement strand
GAGAACAAAAACATGAATGTCCTAGATTATAGTCTATTTGTGTGTTTTTTATTTTATTCTCTTTGACCATGCTAGCTTTTTTGTTTGTTTGTTTTAAGGCTATGTTAGCTTTTTTAGAATTAAAATTATATTGTGCCAAGGTAAAGTGTTATGGATAGAGCTACATTGTAATGGTTGCAAATGTCTAATCCAAACCCTATGTGATAGTTATTTAGAGCACATCCATATGACTTTTTTTTAGTTTTTAACCTTTCATTACAGATTTTTAGCCCTTTTTAGTTTGTAACTCTACTTAAAGTTACTCCTTTAAATTTGTCTCTAGAGGTCTAAATATTTCTACCATATCTTACAAACTAAAATGAATATTACTGTAAAGGAATCCCAAATGCAGCAGAGGTATAGAAAATAAGGACATGGCTTCTTATTTATATACAATATAAAACTGTTAGCTCAGGTGTGTAGTTTGACAGAGAAGAGCTGGTAAGTATGGAACGGCAGGTATAAAAATTACCTAAAGGCTGTGAAGCTCGTTTATTTTGTTTTGTAATTCATTTTGTCTTTTGGATCTCAGGAGTTAACTGTCCCTTAATATAGAAATTTGGGTGGCTGTTGTTGTTGCTGTTCCAACTTTTAGAGTTTCTAAGGAGCAGCGGGTAGACTTGAACTTCCGCCCTTGCAGTTGCTAGCCCAGTGCATATCTTATAGCTTCACTCTAGGACTCCAGGAATTTTCGTTACTGTCTTAAAAGGCAATTAATTAATTGGGCTTAGTTACACAGATTGTGTTCTGCACCATACAAAGTTTTCTTTTTTAAGTTTTTATTGTGAATTGAGTGAAGGTTTACAGAAAAAAGCATCAGTTTTACACTGAGCAAATCATACACTTAGTTTCATCTCAGTGATTGCCGTCTCCTCCCTACAGCAACAGTTATCCCGCTTCCCTGTGGTTCCTACATCAAAACAATTTTTATCTGTCTCCTGCCACCTAATGATATTGCCAGGTGCAAGTTCTTCTGTGTTGGTACTGAATCTTAGAAATATTTGTTCATGGGTTCAATAAATAAAAAAGAAATTTTAAGATTTATTGTTTTGATTGTTTATGTTAACATTTTTAATTCAGTATTGTGAAGTTTGCTCTCAGCGTGGTATCTCAGCATGTTACCAGTATTTATGAAGAAGACACTTCTGCTATAAAATGATATACAATGCTGTTCTTTCAGTTTAGCAGTATAGTGCAAATGTAGAAATTTCCTGTGAC
>NW_006408542.1:7273952-7275275 GCF_000296735.1 Chrysochloris asiatica | reverse complement strand
ATGCCACCTAACAACAACAACAATGGCTAATAATTGTGAACATTTCTTCCTATGTTTGTTGGCTGCCTAAATGTCTTCTTTAGTGAAGTTATCTGTTCAGATCCTGTGGCCATTATTTAATTGTGTGTTTTGGGGGTGTTTTGTTTTGTTTTTTTTTTGTCATTTTCTTATTGTAGTTTTCTATAAATTTTAGAGATTAGTTTCTTGTCTGATACGTCATTGCCAGTCTGTTGGCTCCCTTTTTACTCTCTTGGTGAAATCTTTTGATGCATATATGTGTCATCTATTTTATCCTCTGCTGTCTCTGTATTCTTAGTTATGTTTTAAAGTATACTTATGCCATGTATTAGAGACTCTAAGTTTGTCCCTGTTTTTTTACTGATGGTCTTTGTAGTTCTACATTTTACATTTAGGTCTTTCATCCATACTGAGGTTTTTTGTTTTTTTTTGTATATGGTGTGAGATATGGGTCTTATTTCATTCTTCTGCAAATGAATTTCCAGTTTTGTTGCCAGCCCCAGTTGTAAAGAGACTATCTCTTTCCAATTTAATGTTTTGGCTCTTTTTCAAAGATAAGCTGACCATATGTGAATGAATTTACTTCTGTGTTCTCACTTCTGTTCCATTGATCTATGTATCTTTCTTTGTACCAATACCAGTCTGCTTTGACCACTGTGACTGTACACAGTGTAATTTTAAAATCAGGGCGTAAGAGGCCTTCAGCTTTGTTCTTCTTAAGCATTGCTTTGCATATCTGAGGTCTCTTTCCTTTCCATAAAAGTTATGATTATTTTTCCATCTCTTTAAAGAATGCAGTTGGAGTCTGGGTTAAGATTGCAGTATGTCTATAGATTGCTTTGAGTAATGTTGACATTTTCACAATGTTAAGTCTTCCTATCCATGAGCATGTTATAGTCTTCCATTTTTATAAGTCTCATTTGGTGTCTTATAGTGTTTTGTCGTTTTCTTTATATAGGTCTTTTGTTTTCTTAGATTTATTCCAAAGTAGTTCATCTTTGGGTGACTATTGTAAATTGCATTGTTTTCCTAATTTCCTTTTCAGAAGCTGTCTTTATTAGTGCATAGTGCTGTTGCTAGGTTGACTGTTCTATATAAATTTAAGAAGTCAGGTTGGTGTATTGTGTTGTTTAGTTCTTCTGTGTCTGTTAAGTTTCTTTCTAGTTATTCTGTCTTGTATTGAAAATGGTATAATAAAATCTATTTTTGTAGAGTTGTCTCTTTCTTCAATTTTACTAGAGTTTGGTTTTTGAGGCTCGTTCACTGGGAGCATACATACTTATTTTGGTTATGCCCTCTTGTTCA
>NW_006408542.1:7273112-7273559 GCF_000296735.1 Chrysochloris asiatica | reverse complement strand
TTCTCTGTGCTGGGTTCATTTTGTTTGTGCATTTTCTTGTAAATTGCTTCACTACTGTTATTTTAGTATTTACAAAAAGTTCATGATTTTCTCTTTTCTTAATTTAATATGAAGGTATTTAATTTTCTTTGCAGTTACCCTGTAATTTATTAATTTTTCTCCTTTTAAAAAAAGAGTACTGTAACCAAAGAGAGAAAAGAGGGGTAGTAAAATAAAATCATAGAAAAAAATAAAAGAGAGAAAATAAAAAGAAGACGACCTAAGTACATTTAGGGAAAGAGTGAATAAAAGGGAAAGATCAGAGAGTAGTAAGAAAAAAAGGAATAAAGAGGGATTTAAAAAAAGGAAAAACAGAAGCAGCAGTGGTTGGGAAAGAGAAGAAGAAAGAAAAGAAAAAATGAAAGAAAAGATAGAGAAGAAAGAAAGCAAAAAGCAAAAGACACTAAA
>NW_006408542.1:7265041-7273012 GCF_000296735.1 Chrysochloris asiatica | reverse complement strand
TTTTTTTTTTTTTTTTGGTAATCTTCCTCTATTATTGAGCCATCAAGACTAGGTCACATGGGTACTGTCTGCAACTTTGGGTGTTCTTGTGCCTCTCCCCTCACTTCATATCAGCTGGGTGCTTCACTCTCAGCTCTAGCCCTCTGTGGCTATGTCCTTGTCCATGGGCTGAAGTGTCCCCAGGTCTCACCACACTTTGGACCAACGAGCCCTTCCTCTTCTCTATCTCATCTCCAGGTCAACGGGAGTCAATGGACTGGGGTTGAGCTCAGCCCATTTCTTCATTGCTGCCTTTCCACCTCTTCCACTCATCAGTAGACTAATGTGGTCGCCAACAAGCTTTACATGCTTGTTTGTGTATTCCCTTTGAGTTTCAGTCTTAGAGGGGAGTTTGTCCTGAAGGCACTTGATTGCTAACCATGATGTCTTCCTGGCAAACAGCTTGCTTATTCTTGTAGTAGCCAGTCATGCTGACATTTTTGTTTTGGGTTTTTCCTGATGCTCTTTCTTTGAAGATGTATCTTTTGTCACTGTAGCTGTTCCAGGCTGGTCTGCTTGTCCTTTCTAGTGGGAATGTCCCACCTCATAAGGTTCTGGATGGGACTCAGGATTCCACCTAAGGTCCTATACTTTGCAAAGGCTTTGCAAGAGGGCTATTTCCCTGGGCAAGATCTAGAACCCATTTTAGGTATTCCAATTTAATTAACTTTTAGAAGAGACAAATACATCATTTTTTTACATAATCTCCTTGATTTTCAGTACACTTGGTCCATCTGCCAACAAACTTTTGTATTCTGTTATTTAACAGTGTTTTAGGCTGTCTTCACTTCTTCATAAAAGGTGAATCTTCATCCTCATAGGGCTGCTTCTAAGGGACCAAACAGGTAAAAGTCCGATGGAGCAAGATCAGGACTATAGGGAGGAGACTTTTAACACCTCAAAATGAAGTTTTTTCAGAGAGTCAACAGTATGGGCAGAGTTGTGCGGGCATGCGTTATCATGCAAGATCACAGTACCCTTGGATAGCAGTCATTTAATCCCAAATTTAGGCTTCAGCTCCTCAGTGAGCATCTCATTGTAATGAGCACAGTTGATTGTTGAACTTCATTCCTGATAGTGTTCCAAAACTGGCCCTTGAGAATCCCAAAAAACTGTAAGCATCCATTTTCCAGCTGATGGTTGAGTTTTGAACTTTTTCATGGTCAGCGATTGAGGATATTTCCATTCCCTTTTCTACCCTTACCGTGTACTCTCAGGCTTGTAATGATGAGTCCATGTATCGTCACCAGTAATGGTATTTTTAAAGAAGCATTGACCTTCCTTCAAGTATTAGTTCAAATTTTGTTTGCAGTTATCCAAATGCTTCTGTTTATGTTCTTCAATGAGCTGTTTCGGTACCCATCTCGCAAAAACTTTTTTAAAACCCAAGTCTGTTGTGGCAGAGCCATGGCTGATTTGTACATGATTTGCCACATAATTCACTGTCACTCATCTATTCAATAGAATTATTTCACATGAACACTCAATGTTGTCATCAGCCATGGATGGGTGTTTTAATATAACCAGAGTGCAGATAATGTTTGACACCCCTATATTTATAATGCTTTTCTACCCCCAAGTTGTTCGTAGTAAAAATAATTAAATGAATAAACCTTCTTGTACCTTGAAGTATTTATTCTAACTAGAGGAGTGACTTCAAAATTAACAGTTTGCTGTTTGAAGACCTATGAAAGTTCAAATGGGTGATATATCATTAAAAAGTATTGTTTGAAAGATTTGTAATGGACGTATAAGTAAATACTAGCATTAAAGACTGAATAACTTAAAAACTCTTTCTAGTTAAAATAATCAGATTGTAATTTTCTAATGAATGGATCTATATGTTTTAAGATTGTAGTACATGTCTGAAGGGGCTTCAGAAAGTTTATAGAAAAAATGGAATCGAAAGATACTTTGGATGATACCATTTTTAGGATCATGAAACAGCACAAGAAACATTTTCACTTTTGTGTTGTTGTTATGTGCTGTGGAGTCTGTTCCGACTCATAGCCACCCTATACAGGTTTCCGAGGCTGTAAATCTTTACGGGAGCAGAACGCCTCATCTTTCTCCCACGGAACAGCTGGTAGTTTCAAACTGCTGACCCTGAGGATAGCAGCGTGATTCACTTTTGTGTTGGTATTATGATTTACTCATTATGAGGAAAATGTAGTGCTTTTGTTGTGGAAGGAACTCTGGTGGTACAGTGGGTTAAGCAGTTGGCTTCTAACAAAAAGGTCAACAGTTTGAACCCACCAGTAGATCCATGGAGGAAACATGATATTGCCTCCTTCCTAAAGATTTATAGCCTTGGAAACCCTCTGGGCAGCAGTTCAACTCTGTTATGTAGGGTTGCTGTGAGTTAGAATTGACTCATAACAGCAGTGGATGTTTGGTTTGATTTGGAGCTTATTGGTGATACTCCTGTAAAAAAATGTTCCTGAAGAATTGGTTGCTGTTAGTACTTTGTTTGTTTTCCTCCTAAGTAAAATACTTTGCTAAGTTCCTTAAATAATGTTGTTCCTGACACACATTAGGCTAGTGACTGTGTATTTGATACACATAGTTCTATGAGTTTTAGGATTATCAAAATTAAGTTTTCTACCTGTAGTCTCCCATGTCAAATTACAAAGAAATTCTATTTTATATTACAGCAAAGACTGTTGTTTGTCTGTTTCATATGGATTATTCTTTGTTTTTCCAGATGGGTGCATGTTTTTCAAAGGTTTTTAATGGGTGTCCCTTGAAAATTCACTGTGCAACATCATGGATAAACCCAGATACAAGAGGTAGTATATTGTATGTTTTTAATCTGTTTCCTTTCTTCCTTCCTCCTTTCCCTATCATTTTTAAATTGGTGACATGAAAGTAGCCAATTTTATTCATTTTTCTGGACATCCGTTTAGGGGAAAAACTTTTTTTTAATAGTAAACATGTTTTTTGTGCTGTTGTCAGTGTTAGGGGCACGTGTATTCACCCATGTCAAGGAAGTGATGCCATGTAGTACATGTACCACCCTGACTCCTTCTGGAAATGTTTGTTCTGCAGTTTCACTATATTGAAATTTATGTGTTTTTTAGAAAAAACTGTTGTTGAAGGAATTTAGTTACTGAGAATCAAGAGTCTAGTGACTGACCACTATAGAGGATTTCTGTATTTAGAGAAGGACTCAGAATAGTTGTCATTAAGTATTAAGTATTATGTGTGTGGCCTCTATTTTGATAGATAGATAATATATCTGTATAAGTTACAGAGCATATATGAAGGGGACGTCAAAAACTCAAGGGAAAATTCCATTATCTTTTCATTCCATTTTCCACAAATTTTTTGTGTATGTCAGTACATAAGCATACATATATGAGGGTAACTCAAAAAGTATTGCTATAAAATCATAGACCGTCTTTGTTAAACAAAAATATCAAAATACGAAGTTATTGTTTCTTAACATATCCTTCATCTAAGTCTATATACATTTCTGGTCAGTGTTTCCAGGTCTCTTACCCCTTCCCTGAGGAATTCTATGCTCTTTGATTTATACCACATCAAAAATGGAAATTTAGCAACCTTAAGGGATGGGACTGCAAAGCCATTTGAACCGCAAGGTCGGCAGTTCAAGCTCACCAGCTGCTCCTCAAAAACCCTATATAGGGTCGCTATGGGTCGGAACCGACTCGACAGCACTTCACAACAACAAAGGGATGGAAATTATTTTTCTTTTACAATGAGCTTTGAGTTGGAGGAACAAAAAGAAGTCTGAAGTGGGGGAAAGAAAGATCCAGAGCGCTTAGGTTGAGGTAGTAAAGTTTCCCAACAAAATTCTCTCAGGACATCCCTTGTTGCATTTAAAGAATGATCTGGGGAGTTGTGGTGGGGAAAAAAAAAATTGCTGGGTACAGCTTTCCTGGCCTTTTCTTCACCAATACAATTTTCCATTTTCTTAAAACTGCTTCCTAATAACCCTCCATGATCATCCTGTGTCCATAGAGAAAATCTATCCAGATAGGTAGTGGTTACGTGGTGTCAGTTCTGTCTCATAGCAATCCTCTATAGGGTTTCTGAGGCTGTAAAGCTTTATGGAAGCAGAAAGCCTCAATTTTCTCTCATGAAGCAGCTGGTTGATTGAAAATTCTGTCTTTACAGTTAGCAACCCAACACATAACCCAGTATGCTACCGGGAGTCCTTAGGGGATACCTTGTTGTTGTTAAATGCTGTTGAGTCAGTTCTGACCCATAGTGGCCCTCTAGAGGGTTTCCAAGAAGTGTCTGGTGAGTGATCCCTTAGGTGTCCCCAAAACCATTGTCATAACCTTCTGAGTGGACCTCTCTGCCTTGAATTTAACTGACCCAGCAGATGCCCTCAGAAACCAATGATTTGATTGGACCTTTTTGTGAAGGTACTCTAACTAAACTATGACAGGTGTATTACTGAGAGAAATTGTCTGGAGCCATCCACTGATGACAGAAACATGTTTAAACACGTTTTGTTTGGAGTAAACCTGTGCACATATAAACTGGAATCCTAGTAGCAATACTTTGAACTTACCTTTGTATGTGTCAAAATATATGTTTGTTAATACCTATATGAGACATGTCCAGATGTATGAGGGGGCTTCAAAAAGTTTGTGGGAAAATGGAATCAAAAGATCATGGAGTTTTTCCACAAACTTTTTGGGCCCTCCTTGCATATGTAACACATGTGTATATAGTTAGTACATGTCTCTGTATCTTATATAGATATTAGTATGCACCTATAGGTGTACTGTTGTTGTTAAGTGCTGTTGAGTCAGTTCCGCCTCACAGTAATCCTGTATAGGATTTCGGAGGAGCAGCTGGTGGATTTGAACTACCAACCCTGTGCTTCGCAGTTCATTGCTGACCCTACAGTGCTACACCAGGTGTCCCTATTTATGTATAAATGTATACATATAAGTGTATACTCATTATATCTTATAAGAATTCAACTACTAAGTACTTTTATTTCATAGATAGGGAAACTGATACTCACAGTTTCACAGCCAATTGATGGTAGTGCTGCAATTTGAACTTAGTTCTATCTGACTGCAAAGCTTATTTATGCCAGTAACCGGTACCATTAACCGGTCAGTAGTAATAATACTGGGCAATTTAGGAACCTTCTTGGCATGCTAACTGGTTTTCAACATACTTTGATGTAGTCTGGAAATGTTCTTGACCTGTTAGGACCATTGCTACGCTTTTAATATCTTCTAGAAGATACTGAGCACCCTAGCAGGTATTCAGGTTTTAGTTAACCTTTTAAATAAGCAGTGGTCAGTTGCTGCTTTTCAGTGATAGTGCATGTAATAATAGCCCGTCTGTCAAGAATATTTTGTGTGTTTGTAAGCAGTTCATGATTTACATTCTGCATGTGATGTGTACATAATCCTTTATTAAGAGGATTTGAGAAACGGTTGCTGCAGATTCTCTTCCAGTCCTTGGTGCCTTTTTATGGGGGAGGAGGTCCAGCTTGCCAGTGTTCACATCTTTCTTGCATAAAAGTTTTCTTCACTGCTAGTATTTATATAGACTCATCACTGTTATGTAATCTAAATTTTGCCACTGAAATATAATCCAAAATGTCTAACCTCTTCTTTGCATTAAAATTAAAAATAAGTATTGCTTATAAGTTACAGTAATTCTTATACATTATCATGTATGTACTGAATTTTAGGGTCTGTGAATCTTTTTAAAAATACTTTCTTTATCAAGACCAGTTAGTGTATTATTTTTGTTAATTCAGATCAGTACTTGATATTTGGTGCTGAAGAGGGGATTTATACATTGAATCTTAATGAACTTCATGAAACATCAATGGAACAGGTAAGTTATTTTGTGTTTTGTATATTTTTAAGTTGTTAGAAGTAGACAGTAGTTGTTACCGATTTCAGTTCTGTGATTTGCTGGTTCATAAAATCTTGATGAAGCATTTTTAGTGTACCAGATACTGAAGATCAACAGCTTACCCTTACCCTTCTCATGCACCTTGAACAGCTCATGATCTAATAGGAAAATTATATAAATCATTCATTGCAACATTTGGGTTAGATGTTACACTAGGGCTAAATATAAGGAATAGGATGCAGACAAAAGGAGAGACAAGAAGGACCGGTATGAAGGCATGGAGATGTGAGACAGTATGACAAACACGGAGAGCTGTGAATGGACCGCTGGTTTGTAGTGTAGAATGAGTACAAAACAGGCAATCGTTGAAGCTGGGTAGGTAGGCAGATGCCAAACCCCAGAGTTTTGTGTGCCATAATGATGATCAGGTCTGTGTTTTAGAAATTACTGTTGGCAGCATGAGTGGGAGCTGAGACTAGAGGCTGTGGGAAAAGGGGATAGAGTTGAAAAGAAAAGGAGAGGATTGGAAATTGTAAGACGCATTTGTAATTATCACGATAGCTGGGGTAAGCTTTTCACGTTTTCTGGGGGAAGCCAGAAATGCTAAACTTCCTACAGGAATGCTTAATGTTAATGATGTTGCTAAGAGGTAGTGCCTACCTACATAAAGATTACTGTGTGCCAGGCAGTGTTTTTAATGCTTATGTATGTTAATTAACTTAATCTTACAACTCTCAGAGCTAGATATCATTACTATTCTCACTTTACAGGTGAGAAATTTAGGCACAGAAAGGCTTAGTAACTTATCTGAAATCCCACAGCTAGTAAGTGACTGAACTAGAATATGAACTCACACATACTGGAACCAGAATCCATGCCCTTAACCACTTCGTCACACTACTTCTCCTAATTACACTGTTCCTGTTAAGAAACACTGGCCCTAGAGAAAGATTAAAAAGCCAGAATTGGCCAAATTGAGCATCAATTCAATGTGCAGGTTGAAGAGAGAGGTCTAGGTTGATTTCTAGGTTCCATCTTGAGTGACTGGATGAATAATAATACCACCATGCAGAATGTATCACACAGAAGGAGGATAAGCCAGGTGGGAGGAAATGATGATGCAGTCCATTTTGTCATATTGAGCTTTGGATGCTTTGGGATGTGAACCTAATTTTCCATTATCAATATGAATTGGAGAGAAAGTTCCTTAATAATGGTAATTTCTTCATCAACAAACAGTTCCATTTTTTTCTTCAAAACTGTTGAACTTTTTTTATTGTGAATTGAGTGAAGGTTTACAGACAGGATCATCAGTTTTATATTCAACACATCCTATGCTTTGCCTTTTCATATCAGGGATGCAATCCCCTCCATGCAGCAACAGTTGTCCCGCTTCCTCCCTGTGGTTACTTATGTACTAATACCCTCTTTCCTTCCCTCTAACCCCTGGTAACTATAAAAGATGTTTCTTTCAGTATGAAAACCTGTTATTGAGTTTTTACAATAGTGGTTTTATGCAATATTTGCCCTTTTGTGATTGACTAATTTCACTAAACATAATGTCCTCCAGGTTCATCCATGTTATGAGGTGTTTTGCAGTTTCATCTTTATTCTTCAGTGTTACATAGTTTTCCGTTATGTGTACCAAAGGTTGCTTATTCACTCTTCCATTGATGGGCATTTAGTATGTCTCTATCTTTTCACTATTATGAATAGTGCTTCAGTGAACCTCAGTGCACATATCTCTACTCATGTCCTGGCTCATATTTTTTTGTGGATATATTCAAATAGAGGGATTGCTGAGCCATGCAGTACTTCTGTCTCCAACTTTATGAGAAAGCGCCACTCTGTTTTCCACAGTGGTTGAACCATTTACACTAGAAATGTAGGAGGATCCCAGTCTCTCTACACCCTCACCAGCATTTGTTGTTTCGGTTTTGTTTTTTCCACTCTGCTATTAATTCTGATGTGAAATGATATTTCAGTGTTGTTTTGATTTGTATCTCTTCAATGGCATGCTCACAGATCTCCTCAAAATTTAAAGTGAGTGTCCACTTAAAACCAAACGGCCAC
>NW_006408542.1:7243207-7259556 GCF_000296735.1 Chrysochloris asiatica | reverse complement strand
ACTTTGATGAAATTTCAATAGCCTGGAGAACAGGATCTTCCCTGGGAGTGTATGCAGATAGGGGCCAGCCACAGCTCTGTTCACCATGGTAATATGGGGTACAAAAAAAAAAAAGAAAAAAAGAAAAGAAAATCTACCCCTTTCTGTCCACAAATAAGGGGTATGCCTCTCTACTACCTACTGCCCTCTTACCTTCAAAGTTGTCCATAAACATTCAAGGATGACCACACTGCAGCTGGCCTGATTACTGGCATAGAGCAGCAGTTTCTTTTCTGTGTTTTGTTTTGTTCCTTATGTGTCTGTTTAGCTGCCTCTCCCAGTGAGGACTAGCCCAAGCCTGGCCAAGTCCAACTTGGTAGATATAGAGCAGGGCACACCTGAACAAGGTCAGTGCGGACAGCTTACCCCTCCATTAATGGTGCTACAGTGATGGCACTGAGCCCCGTACAGCTGTGACCACTGGAAAATTGGGAGCTTACTGGAAGTGTATGTGGGTTGGGGCCAGCCTCGCCTCTGGTCACCAGGGAAATGTGGGGAACAAGGAAAAAATCGCACCATTGTCTCTGTGAGCCACAGGTATATTTGTGCAATACCTACAAGTTTTCTTGTCTCTGAAGCTGCTCACAAAAGCTCAAGATGACTGCACCTGTCTGGTTGTTGTCTCGTATCACCAATCTCTCTTATTTTGCTGTGTGTGCTCAAGTCTCTCCTATTAAGCATTCCATGGAATTCTCTGTCCCTTCTTCTGAAACTCAGAGTTCCAGGACTGGTATCTGCATCTGTTTCATTTGGTTATCCAATCCTGGGGTGGCTCTGTGGTTTAATGCACTGGTCTGCAAAGTTTGTTTGAACTGCAAATTTGGCGGTTCAGGCTCACCAGCTGCTTCTCAAAAACCCTATATAGGGTCGCTGTGGGTCAGAACCAACTCGACAGCACTTAATAGCAATAACCATCTTTGATGTAGAGGGTACCCTTTCTGCATAATCTGTCATCTTGCCACCTTCCTCTCTATACAATGTTTTAATATAATACCTAATAAAACTTCAAACTGTATGTTATACTGTGAACTTCTTTTAAACTGGAAGTGATGATATGTAGTGAAATGGCTGAAAAGTAAATTTAGACAAAGGAAAGAGAAGAAAAGATCTTATTCATAATAATAATGCAACGGTGGTCATACTTCTCTTGAATATAATGTGGTTGTTGTTTTTCTTAAGTGCTGTCGAGTCAATTCTGACCCGTAGCGACCCGGTACAGGATTTCCAAGTGAGCTTGAACTGCTGACTTTGCGATTCAAAGCGACTTTGTAATCCAGTGCATTAACCTACAGTGCCGCACCAGGACTCCTGAATATAATGAGATATCCAAAAAGCCTAGTATTGGTAACAAGGCACAGGAGACCAGCTATATATATAACTAGAGTAAGCATTTATCACCTAGTTTGAGGGACTCCTAATCAGAGGTATTTGCATGGCCAGTTTCTTTTAGAAACACAAGGCTGGTCCCTATGAGCTGGGGATTAAAGATAACCCAATTGCTCAGCATTTTTTATCTGTTGTACCACAACATAGTCCTTGATAGCCATCAGCACTACTTCCTTCCCTCAAGTTCCAGGGTTCTACAACACACTGCAAAGACTCATAAAACTCAAAATTGTCCCAAGACATGCTTGCACCGTTGTTGAGACTGGCAAGTCCCAAATCTGTTGATCAGAGATGGGTCTGGAGGAATCTTCTTACCCAGTTAGTCTAAGGAGCTGAGGAACCCAAATCAGCAAGTCATTTGACAGGCTATTGATGCGTGAGGCTACAGGAGCTGGTTAATCAGGTCAAGTGATAGGCGGAAAGTCCCATGAACTGCAGGCCATATGTAATGAGCCAGGTACAAGATCCAGGGCAAGAGAGCGAGCGTGTGCAAAGCAGTCTTATAAATTGGAGTCAGACCATAGTCCCAAGGGACATTAGGGGTGGTGATTGAGTCTCACCCTCTAGTAAGGTGGGGCATCTTTAGTCTTTAGTTCCACTGTAATTTTTAACTATTTAGCCCTACCTTCTTCTTTTACTCTTAGCAGCTCAATACCAAACGGGTCCATAATCATAGATAGGTTGTTTTTAAGTGCCCTCAAGTCAGTTCCGACTCATAGCAACCCTGTATAGGGTTTCCAAGGAGCAGCTGGTGGGTTTGAACTGCTGATCTTGTGGTTCACAGTACAGTGTTGATCCTACACGCCACACCAATCATAGACATAGAGACTAGGATGTATAATATATCACAATATGGAAAAATATGGCCGGAAGGGCCATAATAAATAGCTGTCCTGCAGCACCCAACCCCACCCAGACCCAGACTTCAATAGCTCCCCTTCTTAGGTGCCTTAACCTTTGAAATTGTACTATTGTTGTTATTGTTGTTGTTGTTAGGTGCTGTCGAGTCTGTACTGACTCACAGCGACACTATGCACAGCAGAACTAAACACTGCCCAGTCCTGCGCCAACCTCAGAATCATTACAATACTTGAGCCCATTGCTGTTGCCACTGTGCCAGTATATCTTTTTGATGTTCTTCCTCTTTTTTGCTGAATTTCTACTTGACTAGATCTGGAATGTTGTTGTTTTTGAGTTCCGTCAAGTGATTTCTGATCCACAGCAACCCTTCATAGGGTTTCCAAGGAGCAGCTGGTGAGCTTGAACCACTGACTTTGCAGTTCAAACCGACTTTGTGGTCCAGTGCATTAACCCCCAGGACTCCTTGTTCTGGAAGGGAGCCTGAGAATTCACATTCCTCACAGTGACCCAGGTGTTCCTGATCCTGTTGGTCCAGGGGCCATTGACGCTCATAATGAAATGTCTCAGTGAGTTGTGGTTATTTTGTCCTTCAAAATAGATGGGCTGTGTTCCATGAAAGCCCCTTTTCTTGTGCCCTAAATCCCAACTACTTTTAAGGTTCCAGGGGTGCTTCTCAATTCTTTTTTTTTTTTTTAATAGTTGCGATTTGGGTAAAAGTTTCCAGGGCAGATTGGTTTTCCATTCAATAATTCATACATATTTCATTTCATGTTAATCGATTACAGTCCTCACAATATAACACCATTCTTCCTGTTTACTCCCTGTGGTTCTCATTTCCGATAGTCCTTCTTTTCTGTCCCTTCTGGTCTTCTGAGCTTATTGCCTGCATAAATGTTGCCCTTTTGGTCTCAGATGGTTGGTGGTTCTAATGAGTTCCTGTCTCCTTGGTGTTACTGCTCACTTTATTGATCTGGTCTCCCATTGGTCTGAAAGCTGAGCATGAGAGTGAGTTCACTGTCAGGCTGGAAGTGTATCTAAGGACCATCGTATCAGTGGTTTTACCTGTGTCTGTCAGACCAGTATGCCTGGTATTTTTATGATTTTGAGTTTTGTTCCACATTTTTCTCCCACTCTTGTGATAACTTTCAGATAGGTTGGTATTCATAGCCAGGCACCATCTAGTTTTTTGCCTTTTAGTTCTTACGTACTAGATTTCAGTAACAAATGCCATATATATCCTTTATGTACAAAGTCTTCACTTTGTTCTCTCAACCTTTTTCTGCTATATCTCGTGTTTCCACATTCTGTGTTCTACTGCCTCATGATTCTTTCATTGCATCTGTTAGCCTTTAGAAGCTGGGCATTATAGTTGTCCAGATAAATATATGTTTAAAGGGCACATAAGAGAAGCTTAGAGCTAAGCCTGACTATGATTAATTACTTAACCTCAGAACCATGATAAAGGAGCAGACATTGTGTGAAAATGTTCTTTTTCCTTGTATTGTTTAATGTTATATAGTTCTCTTCATAAGGGAGACTTCAACTTATCAAATCATATTTGTTGTTTTTGATTGCCACCTAATCTGTTGTGACTCTAACAACCCTGTATAGGGTTTCTAGAGCTTTTAACGTCTTTTGTGGAAACAGTAAACCTTATCTTTTTCCCGTGGAGTTGCTGGTGGACTTGGACCTTGTAGTTTACTTATCTTTCAGAGCCACTACGCTTCCATATTACGTTTGTTGTTGTTGTTTTTGTTAAGTGCTGTCGAGTCGATTCTGACCCATAGCGACCCTGTATAGGGTTTCCAAGAAGCAGCTGGTGAGCTTGAACCACCAACCTTGCAGTTCAAACGACTTTGCAGTCTGGTGCATTAGCTCGCAGCGCTGCACCAGGACTCCATGTTTAGACTTAGCGAAATCACATTGCCAGTGTTTTTTTTTTTCCCCATATAAATAAATATTTCTTTATATATTATTAGAGGTCGCTATGAGTCAGAATTGACATGAAGGCACTTAGCAACAACATTGTAGAGGTGTTCTTATATGGTGCTGTAGGAGAAGTAATAGATTGTGAACCACAAGTTGGCATTTCAAACCCACTAGCCACTGCTTGAAAACCCTGTACCAGGGGGTAGCTATGAGTCAGAAGCAACTTGACAATACCTAAACCATGAGTTCATATATTTATATTGCTGTTATGTATTACCCTTTGTAAATTTTGTGCTTTTTTTTTTTTTACATCAGCTATTTCCCCGAAGGTGTACGTGGTTGTATGTAATGAACAATTGTTTGCTGTCAATATCTGGTAAGTCTTTCAGTTTTTTAATACCTTACGATTGTGCCAGCTTATACTATTAGCTGTTTTGTCATATTTATTTTTCTCTACAGGTAAAGCGTCTCAGCTCTATTCTCATAATTTGCCAGGCCTTTTTGATTATGCAAGACAAATGCAGAAGTTGCCTGTTTCTATTCCTGCACACAAACTCCCTGACAGAATACTACCCAGGTAACTTCATACTTAATGTTTCGATCTTTAGTTACTCTAACAATTAAGGTACAAAAAATGAAAGCGCTCAATTTGGGTTTAGTAATGAAAATTTAAAAAATAATAATTGGTTTGCTTATTATCACATTCTAATTTTTTTTATATGTACTTTAAAATTACATCAAGCAAAATCTGAATTTTTTATTATTTTTCTGTGGGGTTAAAACTAGAATTTTTTTTTTTTTTTTTTTCACTATTTGATGGTAATTTTGCATTACATATGGTGCTTTGCTTTGGGGCATATTCATGTTAACTTGTTTAAAATGACTTTTCTCAAAATTAGTTTTTAAAATTATAAATGAAAAATCAGTAACTTTTACATTAGGAAATAACATCGAAATTAGAAAGTTGTGCTTTTATACTTGGCAGGAACTTTCCATTATAATACACTCTTCCTTTGGGTTATTATACGACCTCATTTGTTGAGTTAAAAAAAGTCTTTGAGTTTGGTACAGATTGTATTTTAGAAAACTATGTTTCATTTTTCCCTACTAGTAAAGTGTCTACTGCCACTCATCTATTAGTTTGCCGTTCTGTGGTGACTTGCTTGTTGCTGTGATGCTGGAAGCTATGCCACTGGTATTTAAATACGAGCAGGGTCACCCTTGGTGGAAAGGTTTCAGCTGAACTTCCAGACTAAGACAAGGAATAAGGAGAGGAGGACTGCTTGTGAAAACCTTATGAATAGCAGTGGAACACTGTCAGATAGAACCAGAATACTGAATACTGAAACATGATGAGTAGCACCAGAATATTGTCAGATATAGTGCTGGAAGATGTTTAGGTACATTCAAAGAAGGGGAATATTGTAGATATGAAAGTTTACAATCTATCAGACTCTTGGAGTATGACATCACAAGTAAAAGAGACCATTAAGGTATGTGTCTAGGAAAGTCCCTGCAAGTGAAGTGACCCTAAAACCTACTTTTAAATACTGTTTCCAAACTCTGGCAGGCCAGCTGTCAGAGGCACATGACATACTCAAGTAAATTTAGGACTATCTGTTTTAAAAAGATGAGCATGGTATATGTTTTTCGGTGATTTTTATCCAAAACGTTTTTTTACATTTTTGTGCACAAAGTATCAAATCTTAGCTATGCTGTAAACTCAGCAATTGAGAAAAGATTCTCATTGTACTGGAAAGCTGAGGCTTTACATTAGTTAATGCTGTGAAACATGAAATCTGAAGGCTTTTTACCTGTGAATGACTCCAGCTACCGGGACTTAATTTCATCTTGTGCCCAGGTTTCAGTGTTGAGATGCGGTGCTTCAAGATCACCAGCTGCTCCTCAGAAACCCTATACAGGGTTGCTGTGGGTCAGAACCAACTCAGTGGCACTTAACAACAGCAACAAGATACTAGTTAAGAGTCACTAAGAGGCATCTCCTTTTTTTTGACAGAATGGAGAGAACTTTTCAGCTTACTTGTTTTTAATTATATTCGCGTCTTAAGTTTTTGTTGAATGCACAGAGTATATGGGACACATTTCAGTGCATGCAGTTAGTCCTCCATATCTGCACATTCCACATCCATGATTGATTCTGCAGATCAGAAATACTGGGTGGGGGAGCTGGCATAGAGCAAAGCAATTAAGTGGTCAAAAGAATCCCTCCAGAGTTCGAAACTACCAGACATTCAGCGAGAGAAAGATGAGGCTTTGTGCTCCCATAAAGATTTATAGCCTCAGAAACCCTGTACAGGGTCGCTGTGAGTTGGAACCGTCACCATGGTACTCAACAACAACAACAACAAATAAAAAAGAACCTTGAAATTGTTTTAGTGGTAAGAGAACTTTTACACAGCTTAAAGTAATCACATGGTCTTAAAATATCTGACCCGTTTATCTTTTCTTTTTCTCAATGATACCTTTTGGTAAATCAAAATTATGAATATAGTCAACATATTAATTCCACATCTTGAATGCCAACTACATGCCAGGTATAGTTTAAGCTGCTAGAGATACATGAGTGATATTACAGGTCAGTCTTCAATTAAAGTTTTATCTTCTGTATGATTTGTTATTTTTACCTTTACTTAAAAAATTACAAGGTCATATTGTTCTATACTCTACACATTTTATAGTATTGTTTCTTATATTTAAACCATTAAACCATCTGGAATTGATTAAGGAAGAGAAGCTAAAGATCTAAATTACTATTCTTACTTTTACTAGATAACCTATTATGCCAGCAACAATTTTGGAACAACCCATCTTTTTCTCACTGATCATCAACAGTACTTAGCTTATACTAAGTTTGCCTAATAGATGTTCATTTTCATTTATGTTTTAGGAAATTTGCTGTATCAGCAAAAATCCCTGAAACTAAGTGGTGTCAGAAGTGTTGTGTTGGTAAGTAAACTGTCCAGTAACATGTAGCCCTCGTGTTTTAAAGATATGGCTAAGAAAACTCCATGAGGTTTTTTTTTTTTTTTTTCCTCAATTTATCTACTATAAAACTGCCCCAAGGCATGCTGTCAGTTTATTTTTCCCCTTGGTTTCCACGTTGTTGTTAAGTGCCACCGAGTCAATTCCAACCCATAGCGACCCTGTATAGGGTTTCCGAGGAGCAGCAGCTGGTGAGCTTGAACCGCCAACCTTGCAGTTCAAATGGCTTTGCAGTCTGGCGCATTAAACCCACAGTGCCACACCAGGACTCCTGGCTTCCACGTAGACTAAGCCTGATGTAGACCTTACACGTAGCAAGTGTTAGGTAAATAATTTTTTGTTGAACTAAATGGAGTGGGATGACTTTTTGCATCTAAGGGGCCTATTCACCATTCAATAATGGCTCCTAAAGCTGCATTTATTTATTCATATGCCTTTAGTATGTGAACTCTTAGACTTTCCTATTCATATACCACTCATCTCCAGCCACATAACAAATTCTTGTTGCTCTTAACTGCTGATGGCATTGGATTCTTGTGATCCAAAGGGTTTTCACGGGTTGATTTTTGGAATCAGATCGCCAGGCCATTCTTCCTGGTCTGGGAGTTCTGCTGAAACCTGTTCATATCGCAACCACGTGTCTACGCCTCCAGAGGCAGACAGGTGATGGCTGCACATGAGGGGCACTGGTGGGACTGGTGGGAAATCAAGCCTGGGTCACCGAAGGCAAGCAGTCTACCACTGGACCACTACCACCCTCCCAAAACAACTATCTGTTTTATTTACATAGAGAGAGAGAAAAAATGCTTTCCTTTCCTTAAAATTAATGGTGTTATCAAAGGGAGAAGAAAGGAATCACATAAGGTGTATAATGTGGAAAGGCCTTGAAAAGAAGGGCTCATTTGGTCTAGGCCTCAAAAAAAAAAAGCAAATTTTGGCTGTGAATAGGCTGTTTCAAACCGAGGAAATGGCTACAAAACATAATAAAACTTACGTGGTGGTGGTGGTGGTGTGCCGGGGAGTCGGAACCATCTCATAGTGACCCTGTACAGGGTTTCCGAGGCTGTAAGTCTTTACAGGAGCAGAAAGCCTCATCTTTCTCCCGCGGAACAGCTGGTAGTTTAAAACTGCTGAACTTAAGGTTCGCAGCCCAATTCATAACCACTACACCACCACAGCTCCTAAAACTTACATAAGTGCTAACTATTCCATTGTAGCTGTAAGGACCAGTTACAGCGGGGAATAAGGTGTGGACAGTTAAAGGGATATGAACTTTATTCACTGTGCCATGAGGAAGGTCCTGAACTATGGTAGTAGCAGTAGAAATAGTAAGAATTATTGGTGGGTGAAGGGAAAAGAAGTTAGAGCTGGACTGTGAGAAAGTGAACCCAGAAGACCACAGAATGGCACTTGGTACCATGAGGCAAGAGGAGCCAGCTGGTTTGGAGCAAAGGAGACTAATAAGGTTGAGATTTTACACGATAGTTTCAGTCACCATCAGAACATCCAGCATACTGACTGATACTGACCCTACATGGAATGAAAGGGGGCAGGTTTCCCCTTATAACTGAAATTTCCTGTCTAGACTTTTCTGTCTCCTTTGGCTAGGTGATTTTGCAATTCACCTTTTCTCTGCCATTTAAATATTTATTTCATATCTGTATGTTGTTATGGATTGACTCCTGTTACCCTTTCTACATTTAATTTTTTTCATTTTTATTTCAGATACAGTTGTCTTTAAATATTTTCCTTCAACAGATGAAAGAAGGAAAAATTTAAATACCAGGAAATTTCTTTTCTAATATTTCTAATGTATTTTGAGATATTATCCACCTTTATGATGATTCTCAGTGACCCTAAGAGTTCATTTCTATTATTTCTAATGCACTATGAGATATGATTCATCTTTATGATGCTCTCAGTGACCCTAAGAGTTCAATAAAAATATGGGAGAGGTATACCAGTGTTTCAGTTTTAGAACAAAAGCATTATTACTTCTGACTAATATTTCCAAAAGCGCTCCCACCCACTTGTCCCTGACTGTGCTGCACCTGATCGCCCCGTAGCTACCACTCTGATGGCAGCTCCTCACTTTCCCCAACTTCACCCTTTCTCCAGAAACATGCTGCCTCGACTAATCTTCCTACTAACATGTTGTTGTGTGCCATCAAGCTGATGCCAACTCATAGAACAGCCCCATAGGACTCCCTAGGGTGTAGCCAGGCCTTTTCTCCAAAGGAAATACTAGTGGGTTTTAAAGGCAGACAGATTAACAGCTCTTAACTATATAGTATATATAACTACGAAGTATTTCTTTTTCATTGTGTTGTCTAATTAAGAAATGTAACTGGCTGTCAACTTTTTGAGCATACAATTATTTTAAGCACTTGGCATTATAAGAGAAATCACTTATATTTTTTGCCTTGACAGTGAGAAATCCTTACACGGGCCATAAATACCTATGTGGGGCACTTCACACTAGCATTGTGCTACTAGAATGGGTTGAACCAATGCAGAAATTTATGTTAATTAAGGTAAGTCTGAAAGTCAGCATGTCATTCTTAATACAAAACCTTAATTGTAATCTTTTCTTTTAGGTCAGAAACATTCTTTTCAATTAATTATCAAGTTAATGATTATAGATTTTTATGGCTGGATGGTGGAAAATCCTTCTAATTGTCAGGCATTCAGTTGGACTGATAAAATTTTAAAGAGGCTGGAGAAATAGTGCCGGGGTTTGATAGTAGGAAACTAGAAATGAAGTGCCTCACATATTATACTGCCTTGTCAGAGCAGGAGATGCTAAAAGATCAGCAAAATGTTGTTTTGAATATATTCTTTAGTTGACCTCGTTATTAAAACAAAGAAACAATCACCCTAGAAATTGTAATGTAATCTGAGAGGACAAAAAATAACCATAATGAGGGGGAAATTTTTTGTTTGGGTTATATGTTTACCTCTTTGTTTCCCATACCTACCCATGGATGGGTTTTATACATAAATTTCTTGAGAACCTTTAATTAATTAATATTCTTTAATATACTTAATCATTATAACTTAACATTTAGATGAAAAAATAAAATGTTAAATGTACACCACATAAGCTCAGCCACAGGGACATATTCAATGATTTTTTTAAAATCATTTTTCTTTTCTGAAACAACATTTTACTGAGTTTTCAGAAAAAGTTAACACGCAAGTTAGGGTCTCGTTTGATATTTGGCACTAAATTATTCGGTGACATTGTTTTACGTTATCACAATGTTTCACTTTTCTTTAACTGGTGTTGTTTTGCATTTCCAGTATTCTAGTTCCCCTGCCCCCTTGTTTTCTCATCTTTGCTTTTGAGTACTTGTTGGCCTTTTGGTCTCATACAGCAAGCACAGGTGGTTTTGAAAGAGCCCCAACCTTACAGGTTTTTACTGTGCGTGCTACTCTGCCACTGCACTTGAAGGTGATCTCAGAAGATAAACTCGGTTCTAGCTTTAAAGTGTTTCAACGTGATAGTCCTCTGTTCTCTACTCTTCCAGTTTATCTGCCCTTTATTTTGATAAGAATTTGAGTTCTGCTCCACATTTTTCTCCCATTCTATCCAGAGCCATCTATTGTGATTCTGGTCAGAGCATCAGTGGTGTTAGCCAGGTTCTATCTAGTCCTCTTCTCAGGGTAGATGAGGTTGTAGCTCATGTAGAATATTTCTACTCTGAGCTTTTGGTTACCTTCTTACTGTTTTGCTTCTGGTAATTTGAGACCCATAGTTGTATCTTACTTGGCCACTCAAGCTTTTCAGATGTGAGACACTACTTCCAAAGGAAGCAGATTATATTTGTAAACGATGTTATGCTAATTATGAATTATGTTATGCCAAATAAATGTGTTGCCTGTGGAAATTTAGCAGGAGCTTGCCAAAAAGGCCTTTCATTTAAAATTTGGTTAAAAGAGTGTGGAACCTTTCTTTGTTTGAGGTTCATGAAACTCCAGTGTATATGAATGGGATATTTTTGTAATTATAAATTAATTTTATTAATTGAAATATAAATTTTTTTAAAATATAAGTCAAATAGAACAATGAGAGTAGCTTTCACCAGAAATTTGACATTATCATTTCGGAAATGGTAATAGTCATCCTTTGACTCAGAATCTGACTAATTTCTATATCATTGTTTGATTACAATACTATCAAGAAAATTCTAGTTCACATAGATACATACTATGGTCCTAAGCCTTCAAACCCAAAAACCGATCTTAGAAGTGTTTTGGTTATGTTATGTCAGGAATACCATATGTGTGTCTTAAATGAATATATGTGCTTGCCTGCACCCACATATTTATACCCACACATTAATAGGAGCACTGATAGCTCAGTGGCTAAAGGTCAGTGGTTCAATCTCACCAGCCATTTAGTGGGAAATAGATGTGGCAGTCTCTTCTGTAAAGCCTTGGAAACGCCATACTACAGTTCTCCTCTGTCACTGAGGCAGGATCGAATCTACCAACAGTGGGTTTGGTTTCTAGTTTTATAGATACTTCTATCTGTTCTCACCTGTACCCTCTCATATAGTAATATACCAGACATATGACATGGATGAATCTGAAGGACATAATGCTAGGTGAAATAAGTCAAACACGTGCTCACTACTACACCCATATTTGATGCCTCTTTTCCTACCACCAAAACTACCAAGTATCTTCTACCTAAAAGTGAACTTTTCTTTCTCTCTCTCATTTTAAGCACTTAACACACTACTGTCCTGCTGTGGATGGCTTATCATAAGTTTAGTGGGTCAAACCCCCCTTCGATCCTTAGAAACCCTATACAAAGTCCTTATGAGTTGGAACTAACTCAATGTCACTTAACAACGTATGTATATATTCTAGTCTTCTTACAAGAGGATTGACTATACAATATTTGTCCTTATTTGTTGGACTTGTTTCACCTAGCGTTATGTCTTCCAGATTCATCCTTGTCATGTTTCCTGGACTCATCATTGCCTTTGGTTTTGTAGTATTCTATTGTGTATATGTACCACAGTTTGTTTATCCGGGCACTTCAGTTGTTTCCATTTACTTGCTCTTGTGAATAAAGCAGCAGTGAATACAAGCGTGTCTGTGTCTGTTCATGTTACTATTTTTAGGTCTCTTGGGCATATACCTAAGTGTAGGATTGCTGGATCACAGGGTAGTTTTATTTCTAGTTTTTTGAGAAAAGCTCATACCATTTTCCATGGTGGCTGTACCATTTTATAGTCCTACCAGTGATGGATTAGGGTTCCGATCTTCCCACATTCTCATCTACATTTGTTGTTAGCTGGTTTGTTTGTTTTGCTTTTTTTATCAGTGCCATTTTAGTTGGGACAAGATGGTATCTCCTTGTTTTGATTTGCATCTCTCTCATGGTATGGCACTGTAGGATAAGCACTGGGGTACTAACCACAAGATTGGGGGTTTAGACCCACCAGCCACTCCTTAGAAACCCTTTTATCAGGGTCACTGAGTCAGCACTGACTCAGGGAACTTAACAAAAATTGCCAGTTATTAACCTTGCATATCTTTCAGATGTTAATTGACTACTCTGATGTCTTCTTTGGTGAAGATTCTGTTCATTACCATTGTTTTGTAAATGGTTGTTTGTCTTTTTGTTAAGCTATTACAGTTTTCTTTTGTGGTGCTGTAGGATAAGCAAGCTTTGGCGGTTCAAACCCAGAAGCCGCTCCTAGGAAACCCTATACAGGGTCACTGTTGAGTCAGAACCAACTAGAGACCGCTTAATAGCAACACCCATTTTTGAGATTAGACCCTTATCACATAAGTAGTTTTCAAAGACTTTCACCCATCTATCTAGTTGTCTAGTTACTCTTTTAATATAGTCATTTGATAAGCATTGTTGTTGTTGTTAAGTGCCATCGAGTCGGTTCCGACCCATAGCGACCCTGTACAGGGTTTCCGAGGGTGTAAATCCTTACGGGAGTAGAAAGCCTCATCTTTCTCCCGCGGAGTGGCTGGTAGTTTTGAACCGCTGACCTTAAGGTTCGCAGCCCGATTCGTAACCACTACGCTACCAGAGAAGCATAAGTTTTAAATTTATGAGATCCCATCTATCTGTCTTGTCTTCTTCTGTTCAGACATTTGTTGTTGCGTTTGTTATCCTGTTTTATTAGGTTAGTTCCCATCATTTTTCCCCTATGTTTTCTTCCAGGAATTTCAGTTTAACATTTAGGTCTCTGATCCATTTTGACTTAGTTTTTGTGTGTGGTGTGAAATATGGATACTTCATTTATCTGTAGGTGAATACCCAGTTTTGGCAGACTTTCTGACCCCTTTTCTAAAATCAGTTGTTCATAGATGACAAGGTTTAATGCTTAATTCCCAATTATATCCCACTGGTCTGTGTGCTATCTGAATGTTTTTTTAAAGCAGTTTTTCCTGCTGTTATATATGGATTATTGCTGTTGTTACGCCCCGTGGAGACCATTCTGGCTCATAGTAACCCTGTATAGGATTTCCAAGGCTTTAAATCTTGCAAAAGCAGAGAGCCGCGTCTTTCTCCCAGAGCAACTGTTGGGCTCAGACTGCTGGTCTTGTGATTCAGAGTCCAGTGCTTATCCTAGGGAACAGCTGTGCACCCCATATATGAATTGCTATTATTAAGTACCATCGAGTTGGTTCTGACTCATAGCAATTTAGGATTTCCAAGGTACGGCTGTTGAGCTTCCAAGTACCACAAACCTTGTGGTTCAAACCAATTTTGTGGTCCTTCACTTTATTCTACAGCGCCACACCAGGACTCCATGTATGGATTATTGTTGTTAAGTGCTGTCTAGTCGGTTCTGACTCATGGCAACCTTATATAGGGCTTCCAAGGCATGATTGGTGAGCTTGAACCCTCAACCTTGCAGTTCAGACCAACCTTGCAGTCCAGCGCATTAATCCGCAGCGCCACACCTGGACTCCATGTGTGGATTGTTGTTGTTGTTGTTAAGTGCCATCAAGTTGGTTCCAACCCATAACAACCCTGCATAGGGTTTCTGAGGAGCGGCTGGTGAGCTTGAACTGCTGACCTTGCAGTTCAAACGGCTTTGCAGTCTGACACATTAACCCACAGCACCTCATGAGGACTCCATATGTGGATTTGTTATGCCCAGAATTCAGGGTCCCCAAAGACTACCCAGGAGCCGTGTACTGATGCAAATACATAAGGGAAGTTTAATCAAGCTCAAGCCAGGTCTCTAACCTTATCTGATGCATCGGAATAGGGAAAGAGCCCCGAATTCATTGTCTGCAGGGTTTTTATAGAATTTTCAAACAGCTCAGGTTTCTCAGCTTTACAATCTTTGGATTGGTAACAATTGGCAAACTATAAGATGTTACAGTTTAATTGGTCAGGACTGGTGGTCTTTGTTCTTAGGCTAGGGTAAAGGAAAACATCTGGCCTCTGGCCTTGAGCTGCCTGGCTATTTATACATATATCATTTTCTTAGAGCTAGAGGACGTGTTCAGGCTAATGTACAGAATGGAGATTGACCTTGTCTCTGGAGGGAACTAAAAACTGAGGCCTTGTCTATTTAAAATGCTTTCCTGAGCCTGACACGAGTTTAGTCAAGCAGTCTCTAGGTAGGCAAAATCAGGTAAAATCAGTTTGGTCCTTACAGATTCAGTAGGCTTATTTCATGAGAGTTTTATATAATTACAGAAATTGAAGTCATAGTATAATTGGAGTAGGATTCTTCCTAAGTTGTAAAATATAGAATTATGATATTTTAAGTTGACTGATACAAAAATTCTTTAAACCAGTAGCTAAGGGGAAAGTAGTTTTACAAAATGTGTAAAGCACAGTTTTTGAATATAGCTTTTTCATGGCAAAAAATTATTTTGTTCTCAGCTCTTCTTTTTCCATTCCTATTTGATAAAGGTACATCGTGTTCTAGATGGGAATATAAAGTGTGTGTGTTCTATAGCCCTTCCTTCCCTTTTCTTCTTCATTTTAGCTATGTCCTTCCTGTCCCTTCCACTCCTGATGTCTGTTACAATGAAAAACCATTTCATTACAGCAGCTATTTATACATACCAAGAGACTGATTAAACCTTAGCATATATTAAGCCATTTATGTTAATATGTAGTGAAGGACCTTTTCTCTATAAAAGGAATTTCAGGTATTAAAAGCATAAAAGAGAGGAGGCATATTTTGAATCAAAGCAATGAGAAACTTAAAATGACCCACCTATGGCTTCTCTTTTCCGGGTGGAAGACATCTTGGTCCTCAGGAGCACAGGCAGGGAGCCTGGCCCGACTGCCTGTCGCCCTGATATCCTGACGCCCTGAGACCTATTACCAGGCTTGTAATGCACTATACTAACAATACAATTCTGTTTGCAGGTCTCCTTCAGAACTTTCTCACTTGCCCCCCTTTTCCTTAAATTCCCTCAGTCTTCACACAAGTCTCCTTTCTGTTTCACTGCTTCAACACTTCTACATATATATTTGTTTCTAACATATTTGATGTTATTTTTATTAGCATCTGATGTTTCTAACCTAAAACTTTATCAGATTTATTTAAAAACAGCATCATACTTTCTCTGTGCTCTCTTTTCTTAACGACATTTCCGAAAACTTTGCTTCATTTGACTACATAGTTGTCAAAAATAAAAGTTATACATTAAAGCTCTCCTCCAAAAACATTTAGGTATGTATTACAAAACAGGTACAGTGTTATTTACTAGACACACCAATATGAATAACACCAAGTACCTGCCTTCTGGGATAGTCACCAATAACAATTGGCTTTAAAACTAAGGGAATCGCGTTCTCTTGTGACTTGTTCACAATGCTTATTGTTGTTAATGGAATCTCAAAAGCTGTTGGTTTTCTCACTTGATGACCCAAAAAATATTCAGGAAAGAAAAAGGAGTATTGTTTTCTCTCTGATCACATTTCAAACAGAATTATTTTAAGGTTTTTGTTTTCATTTTTTATCTAATTACAAATGTGACAGATCTTACCCAAAGTGTATGCTTCAGGTAATGGGATGGTGATGTGCCGTGAAGTCAGTTCCAACCCGTAGTGATCCTGCACAGGGTTTCCGAGGCTGTAAATCTTTACGGGAACATCCCCTAAGAACTTGATTGAACCTCAG
>NW_006408542.1:7209537-7242572 GCF_000296735.1 Chrysochloris asiatica | reverse complement strand
AATGTAATGAAACAAGCTATATGAATGGTTGAATGTGAAGCTGATGATGTGCCCTGTAAACTTTCACTCAATCCAAAATAAAAACATTTAATTAAAAAAAAAAAATCTTTACGGGAACAGAAAGCCTCATCTTTCTCCTGCGGAACAGCTGGTAGTTTCAAATTGCTGACCTTAAGGTTCGCAGCCCAATTTGTAACCACTACGCTACCAGAGCTCCTTCCAGGTAATGGAAAGGTGTCTACAAATGAGGCTTGGGGAATGAAGAAGTACCTAGGCACGGGATGGGGGCACTCCAGCAGCCATGGGGAAGAAAGGACGTGGGAACCACGGAATACCTGGCGCTTCACGTTCCAGTCCTGGGGACCACGCTGTGTCTTCTAGCACTTTAAAACATAGTTATGGTAGCCAGTAACTACTAAGAACATTGTGTATTGAGTGAAAATTGTTTATTTCTAGTTACGTTCCATTTTGTTGTTCATTGCCTTGAGTCATTTCCAATTCATGGCAATGCTGCATAGGGTTTCTGAGAGGCTGTTGTTGCGTTTGAACTGCCGACCTTGTAGTTAGTAGTCCAGTGCTTGTCCTACAGTACCACACTAGGATCCTATGTAACATTTTTTTTTGTTGAATTGTAAAGTACCGTAGAGTCGGTTCCGACTCATAGTGACCCAGCACAGGGTTTCCGAGGCTGCAGGTCTTTACGGGAACAGAACACGTCATCTTTCTCCCATGGAACCGCTGGTGGTTTCTAACTGCTGAGCTTGAGGTTGGCAGCCTGACTCGTAACCACTAAGCTACCAGAGCTCCTTCCTATGTAACACTAGTTATATGTTTATATACATGTGGGGTCCTAGTGTGGCTCTGTAGGATAAGCACTGGACTACTAACCACAATTTAGTAGGACTGATTGCTCAGGGGCAGTTGGCATGTTGACAGGGGCTCAGTGATTGTCCTCTCAGCGATTGTCTAGCCTCTTCTCCCAGGGACAATGACTGTCAGCCAGAGCCATTTAAGCAGGAAATTATTCTATGAAAAATTGAATGTGGCATGTAAAAGACTATTTAATTTAAATATGTTAGTGTTTAATGTGCTAAAATTGACAGTTATACGAAAGTGAGTGAGCATCATGACAACCTCCGCTAATGGTAAATCAGATTTGAAAATTCTAGGAGGATTACTCAGACAAGCAATGAGGATTTATCTCAGGGAGAATTCAAAAAAGGAAACCCCGTTGTTAGTGTTATTTTCAGGTACCATCAAGTTGGTTTCAACTTATAGTAACCTTATGAGCAACAGGGCGGGGCGAAACACTGTCAGGTCCTGTGCCAGCCTCACAATTGTTTTTACATTTGAGCCCATTGCCTCTGCCGCTGTGTCCTTCCATCTGCTTGGGGCTCTTCTTCTTTTTCTCTGACCCTCCACATTTTATCATGCATGATGTCCTTCTGCAGGACTGATCCCTCCTGATACCCTGTCCAAAGAATGACAAAGTATCAATATCCTGGCTTCTAAAAGCATTCTGACTGTATTTTTTTCCAATACAGATTTGTTTGTTCTTCACAAAGTACATAGTACTTTTAAAAATTCTACTCCAATACCAAAATTCAAATGCATCAATTCTTCTACAGTCTTTCTTATTCTTTGTCCAATGTCCACATGCAAATGATACAATTGAAAATACAATGGCTTAAGTCAGACACACCTTAGTCCTCAAACAGACATCTTTGCAATTGAACAGTTTAAAGAGGTCTTGTGTGGCAGATTAGCCTAATGCGACATATCATTTGATTTCTTGACAGCGGCTTCCATAAGTTTTGATTGTGGATCAAAGCAAAATGAAATCTTAGACAACTTCAGTCTTTTCTCCATTTATCATGATGTATTTACTGGTCCAGTGGTGAGGATTTTTGTTTTCTTTACATTGAGGTACAATCCATGTTGAAGGCTGTAGTCTTTAATCATTATCAGTAAGAATTTTTAAGTCCTCTTTGTTTTCAGCAAGCAAGGTTGTATCTGCATATTACAGGTTGTCAATGAGTCTACCTCCAATCTTGATGCCACATTCTTCCTCATATAATCTAGCTTTCCAGATTATTTGCTCAGCATACAGATTGAATAAATACATTTCCTGATTTTAATCCATTCAGTATCCCTTTGTTCTATTCAAATGACTGCCTTTTGGTCTATGTACAGGTTTCTCTTGAGCACAATAAAGAATACTCATTCTTCACAATGTTATCCATAGTGTGTCATGATCCACACAGTTGAAAGTCTTTGGATAGTAAACCACAAGTAAACATCTATCTGGTATTCTTGGCTTTTCACCAAGATCCATCTGATACCAGCAATGACAAACTTAGTTCCACATTCTCTTCTGAATCCTGCTTGAATTTCTGGCAGTTCTGGCAGTGTACTGTTGCAATTAATTTTTAATAATCTTCAGCAGAATTTTACTCAATTGAGATTTTTCCATGATTTCTATATTCCATTGGGTCATCTTTCTTTGGAATGGGCACACATATGGATCTCTTCCAATCAGTTGGCCAGGTCATCCAAATTTCTTGACATAAATGAGTGAATGCCTCCATTGCTGCATCAATTTGTTGAAAGATTTTAATTTGTATTCCGTCAGTTCCTGGAGTGACTCCCTTCTGTTGTTTTTTTTGTTTTTGTTTTTGTTTTTAAGCTTTCTGCATCATTCAGTATTGTTACTATAGATTCCTTCAATACTGCAATATTGCAAGTCAAACCCTGGATTTTTTTCCTCAGTTCTTTCACCTTGAGAAATGCTGAACATGTACTTCCCTTTCTGTTTGCTTACTCCTAGCCTTTGCATATTTCATATAATTTGTCTTCTGGAACTGCCCTTTGAAATTTTCTATTCAGCTCTTTTGCCTCCTTATTTCTTCATTCGCTTTAGCTTCTTTGTGCTCAAGACCACATTTCAGAGTCTCTTCTGATATCCATTTTGGTCTTTCATGTTTTTTAATGACCTTTTGCTTTCTTCATGTATGATGTTCTTTATGTCATCCCAACAACTCTCTGGTCTTCAGTAATTAGTGTCTAAAGCATCAAGTCTGTCCTTGAGATGGCCTCTAAATTCAGGCAGGATGTATTCAAGGTCAGATTTTGACTCTCATGGACTTGTTTCAATATTCTGTATCTTCAGCCTGAACTTGCATGTAAGCAGTTCATGTGATGGTCAGTTCTACAGTCTGTCCCTGGCTTTGTTTTCAGCTGACAGTGTTGAGCTTTTCCACCGTCTCTTCCTATACTTGTAGTCATTTTGATTCCTGTGTATTCCAGCTTGCATTTGCTTTTTATGTTGTTTAAAGAAGGTATTTGCAATAAACAAGTTATTGGTCTTGCAGAATTCTATCGTGGTGTCCAGCTTCATTTCTATCACCAAGGCCATATTTTTCCACTACTGATCCTTCCTCTTTATTGCTTTCCAGTCACCAGTAATTATCAATACATCTTGATTGCATGTGTGATCAATTTCAGACCGAAGACGTTTGTAGAATTCTTCAATTTCTTCACCACTGGTTTTGGTGTAAATTTGAGTAGTAGTCATTAACTGGTCTTGTAACTGTATGGATATTATCCTATCACAGACACCATTTATTTCATGGTAGATCTGGAAATGTTCTTTTTGACAATGAACCTGACGCCATTATTCTACAATTTGTCCCTCCCAGCATAGTAGCTTATATGATTGTCCAATTCAAAATGACTTAATACCAGTCCACTTCAACTCACTAATGCCTAGGATATCGATGTTTGTATGTTCCATTTCATTTTTTACAACTCCAGTTTTCCTAGATTCATATTTCTAATTATTAATGGATGTTTACAGTTGTTTCTCCTCATTTTTAGTTTTGCCCTATCATCAAATGAAGGTCCTGAAAGCTTTACTCCATTCACATCATTGTGTACAACTCTACTCTGAGGAAGTAGCTCTTTCCCAGTCGTTCTTTAGCTTATCTTCTGGCACTGTGTGGGACAATGTTCACTGCTATTCATGAGGTTTTCGGTGGCCAAACATTCAGAAGTAATCCACCTCTCCTTCCTAGTGGGTGTTAGTCTAGAAGCTTTGCTGAAACCTGTCCAGCACTGGTGACCCTGCTGCTATTTCAAATACTAGTGGCATAGTTTACATCATCACGGCAACATGCAAGACACCACAGTATGACAAACTGACAGATGAGTGGTTCGAAATCCCATTGTTGCTGATAGATGCCATCGGGTTGGTACTGATTCATAGCGACCTTATGCACAGCACAACGAAACACTGCCCGATCCTGGGCCACCCTCACTATTGTTGCCATGCTTGAGTCCATCGATGCTGCCACTTGGCCAGTCCATCTCGTTGGGGGTCTTCCTCGTTTTCTGTGACGTGACCCTCCACCTTACCAAACATGATATCCTTCTCCAGCGACTGGTCCCTTTTGACAATATGTCCAAAGTAGGAGAGACGAAGTCTGGCCATCTTGGCCTCCAAGGAGCAATCTGGCTGCACTTTTTCCAAAACAGCTATTGTTTCTTTTGGCAGCCCATGGCACTTTCAATATTCTTCTCCAGCACCATAACTCAAAGGCATCAATTCTTCTACGGTCTTCCTTATTCACTCTCCAGCTTTTGCATGCATATTAGGTTATTGAAAATACCATGGCTTGGTTCAGGCGTACCTTAGTCATCAAGCTGACATCTTTGCTCTTCAACACTTTAAAAAGGTCTTGTGCAGCAGATTTGCCTAATGCAATATGTTGTTTGATTTCTTGATTGCTTCTTCCTTGAGTGTTGATAGTTGATTCAACAAGAATGAAGTCCTTGACAACTTCAATCTTTTCTCTGTTGATAAGAATGTGTGTATTGGTCCAGTGGTGAGGACTTTTATTCCCTTTACATTGAGATGTACTCTAAACCGAAGGCTGTACTCTTTGGTCTTCATCAGTAAATATTTTAAGTTCTGTTCACTTTCAGCAAGCAAGGTTGTATCATCTGCATATCGCAAATTGTTAATGAGTCTTCCTGCAATCCTGATGCCATGTTTTTCTTCATAGAACCCAGCTTCTCGGTTGATTTGCTCAGCATACAGATTGAATAAGTATGGTGAAAGAATACAACCCTGTCTGTCGCACATCTGTGTTAATTTTAAACTATTCAGTGTTCTCATGTTCTGTTCGAGCAGCTGCCTCTTAGTCCAGGTACAGATTCCTCAGGAGCACAATTAAGTGTTCTGGAATACTCATACTTTGCAATGTTGTCCGTAGCTTGTCATGATCCACATAATTGAAAGCCTTTGCATAGTCAATAAAGCACAGGTAAGCATCTTTCTGATAGTCTCTGCTTTCAGCCAAGATCCACCAGACATCAGCAATGATATCCCTCATTCCACAGCCTCTTCTGAATCCAGCTTGAACCTCTGAAAGTTCTCTGTCAATGTATGCTTGCAGCCATTTCTGTATTACCTTTAGTAGAACTTCCAAAGTCTCATTTCAGTGGCTTAAATATTCTGATAATCTTGGTATATTATATGTAAACACAAAAAGAAGATACTCCCCCTCATATTATTAAATAGAAGTCCTGATTTGGTGCTGTAGGATACGCACCAACCATAAGTTCAGTTTGAACTGCAAGGTCAGTAGTTCAAACTCACCAGGCACTCGTAGCAAACCTTATAACAGGGTCAAGGTGAGTCGAACCGTCTTGATGTCACTCGAACAACAACAACCATTGATAGATAGATATTTTTAGAGAAGAACTATAATTATGTATAGGGCAGTAGTTTGGACATGCCATCCACTCCAAAGCTTTAGAAACCCTACGGGGCAGTTCTACTCTACCCTTTAAGGTCGCTAGGAGTTGGAATTGACTCAATGGCTATGAGTTGGGTTTCTTATTTCTTTTATTTGATAGGACATATAAAATGTAAAATTTAGTAAGTGTAATACCAATGTTTATTAAATGAAATTTTCTTTAAAAATATAAAAATACTTGAACAAATGTATAATCGTGGCTTATTCTTTGATGTTAGTTTTTCTTGGAAGAGTTTATAGTTTTGGGTGTCAACAGTTGTCAAATCTCAACAAGAATTTTGTATCAGAAGAGTAAAAAGACCATTACAAATCCTGAAAAATAAGTGCAGTGGAGATTATTTAACTTGGCACTTCTCACTTGTTTTGACTTATTTTAGCCAGTGTAGCTCTGTTGTTGTTAAGTACCCTGGAATGGGTTACAACTCGTAATGACCCTGTATAGGGTTTCCAAGGAGATTTAAATCTTCGCAGAAACAGGAAGCCTCTTTCTTCTGCAGAGCGACTGGCTGGCTAGAACCGTGGACTTTGTGGTTCACAGTCCAGTGCTAACTTTTTTTTAAAATAAATTGAGTTCCTTTGGGAGTTGTAGTAAGAAAAGTATTGAAAATACCAAGGGGACTTCTGTGTAAAGAAATACAGTTATCAAACAAAAGCTTGAAAAGTAGTCAACCTAAACTACTAAAGTAAATTGGTTTTAATGGTTAATATCCACTGATAAAGAGATATAGCAAAATTGCCATCTTTTATATATATATATATATATATTAAAAAACACCACCACCACCACCCAGTTATTTTGTTAAGAATATTCTGGTACCTGAGAACTCCCCATCGCACTCCTTCCAGACACCACCCTCTCTTTCCTACAAAGGAAATTAGTATCTTGACTTTTAAGGCTAAAGAAACTTACTAGTTTTCTTTCTAGTGTTACTATATAAGCATGCATGGCTGTGGAACTGGGACACGGGGGTCATGTCATCTGACCTGCTCTTGCTTCACCAGGTGGGGAGGAGAATCAAACTAAGCATCATAAGCCTGTGGCCAGTTTCTATACAGTTGAAGTCAGACATGCCTTCATTTTCAAATGTTCTGTAACACCAGCTGCCCCTCCCACGGCACTCTCTGCTTCTCATCTAGGTTAGATAATACAGTACATTGGCCACACAGACCTCAGACACCATACTTACAGTTATGGGGGGTATTAGGGAAATTAATGGGTTATATAATTCAGGACCAGAAATGTTCAGAACACAGTTCTTTGGTCATGGCAGCGTCTTTCTGCCATGCTTACAGGCAGGACCTTTAGCCTCTGCCCTGCTCAGGAAATGTTAAAAAAAATTTCAGCACTGGTGCTAGGGGCACTCCACTTCACTATAAACCTCTCTCGCCCCCCAAGACGCTCAGCTCCAGTTCCTCCATTATATGCCTGGAGGCATCTCACTCCACAAACAAGCTTCCTGCCCAAAGCTTTACTTGCTCAATGAGCCAGAAAGCCCACTGTGTTCTAGCTCTTGGTGCTGCTGTGGCTCCACTGCTACTGCTCTGGTGTTACAGCTCTGTGTGCACAGGGATCTCAGGGTCCAGTGGACGCACTCTACTCCTGGCTTTTCACTCTTGATGGTAATGAGATCCCCCTTCCTGCTTCTGAGATGGCTCATGTTAGATTTGTTAGAGTTCCAGATTTTACAATCACAATTAGCCCTGTTAACAGTCATTCACAACTGAACCATATCATCCTAGCAGCATCTTCTCCCACTTTCTCTTACTCTGACCCATGGTGGGGTAGAAGGAGGAGTGTTTTGTGGGCATTACAAAGACTATGGGTAGAAGAGCTATATGAAGTAATTCACTGCACTGTAGTCTCTAACCATTAGAATTAATTTCACCTGACTTTTAAATTCTAGGTGTGGAATTAACAATATGTGCTCATGAGGATGGCACCAGATCCGGCAGCGTTTCGTTCTATTATGCATAGGGTCGCTATAAGTCAGAATCAGACAACAGCAACATTCATGTGTGTCTGGCTTCTCTTTGCAATATTTTGTGTAGTTTGGGGATGTAGCTATAGATTATACCTCACGAGTTACTACTTGGAAACCACAGGGTTGCTGTGAGTCAGAACCAACTCGACAGTGCTTAACAACAACATATTCCGTTGTGTCATTATGTCGTAATGTTAGTTATTCATTCTCACTATTGATATTAATTTGGTTTGTTTACAGTTTTCGGTCTTTCTGAACAATGTGACAGCAAACATTCTGGTATATGTCTCTTGTACTGTTTTGTAAGATGTACCTTCAGAACTGCCCTTGTGGGTAGAGAATGCATACTTGTACATCATGTAGTTGCTGTTGTTTAGTGCTGGCATATCTGTTCTGACCCATAGCGACCCTGTACAGGGTTTCTGAGGAAGCTGGTGAGCGTGAACCACCAACCTTGCAGTCCACCACATTAACCCACAGTGCCACACCAGTGGTTGTTCCTATTTTTACTCTCATATCAGTATATGGGCTCCTGGTATGGAGCTGTAGGATCAGCACTGGACTGCTAATCACAAGGTCAGTGGTTCAAACCCACCAGCTGCTCCTTAGAAACCTGCTGTGAGTCAGAACCGACTCAGTGGCACTTAAAGACAACAACATCGGTATGTGGTTTACTCCTTTCTACCACTGTTATTTTTTTTCTTCTTAACCTGTCTAGTGGGGATCTACAGTATTCCATTGTGGTTTTATTTCTAATTGTTAATTGAAGTTAGTAGTGTTTTTCCAAACTTAAATTTATTTATTCTCTTTATAAGATAAAAATGATTTCTAAAGCTGTTTAAACATAAAACTAGTTGTGACCTACTGAATGAAATCACTTGAAATAGAAAGCTAAATTTCTTCCTCATTGTGACTTACTATTCATATTTCTAATAACAGTGTCTCTGGCTAGTTAGATTTTCAGTTCTCTTATCCATGTTTGCTCAGATAAATATAAAGGCAGAAAGAAGTCTCACTAAAGAAGATCTAATTGGGAGACAGGAGACCATGCCACGAAGGGCAAGAGGACCCTGAGCCAGCCACCCAACTCCTGGGCATCAGTTTTCAACTCTGAAAAAAAGTGGATTGGACAATTCATTTTTAAAGTTCCCTTCCAGTCCTGTTAACTATATTGTCAGGTGCCGTTGAGTTGATTCTGGCTTAAAGCGACCCAGTGTGAGAGAGTGGAACTGCCCTATAGGATTTCTCAGGCTGTAGTACTTAGGGGAGGAGAACTGTGGGTGGATTTGAATCACTGACCTCTGGGTTAAAAGCCGAATTCTTAATCATTGTGCCACCAGGGCTCCTTCTCCCAGCTCTCATAACATAAAATTATGTGATTTTAACCTGAAGAGAAAATTTCACATTGGTAAACCTAAAATCTGTATTAAAATCCTTCATAATTTAGATTTTTCTGCATGCCTGGAGTTTCTGTGACAAGAAGTATTGTTACAGTAGAAAGCTATTTTATATATTTTTATAAAACTAAGGATTCTTAGTATAAATTATGTAGCTTTTTGCTTTGCTTTGTGTAATGTAATTTTGTTTCTTCTCCCAGCACATAGATTTTCCTATACCGTGTCCACTTAGAATGTTTGAAATGCTGGTAGTTCCTGAGCAGGAGTACCCATTAGTCTGTGTTGGTGTCAGCAGAGGGCGAGACTTCAACCAGGTGGTTCGATTTGAGACTGTCAATCCAAATTCTACCTCTTCGTGGTTTACAGAATCAGGTTTGTGATTTTAATTGAATTAATAAGATCACCTTATATAAAGTTCCTTCATATTAACACACAATTTTTCACATATACATCTGTTTGTGTAATATGAGATATACCTGGATCATTTTGTGATTTTTGAGACACATGTGGCCTAAATTGTGACGTTTTCAATAATAGCCTGCATATGCTAAAAATAATAATAATAATAATAATAATATGAAATGAGTGAAGACTTACAGAGCAAATCTTCATTTTTCACATTCAAATAAATCATACATTTCCTGTCATTTCAGCGATTGCTATCCCCTCTATGTAACATGAGTTTTTCCACTTCCTCTCTGTGATTCTTGTTTCCATTTCACCCTCCTTCCCAATCCTTCTGAATTTTGACCTTAGGTAAATATAGCTTTCACTCCATTAAATACCTATCAACTACTTGGCTGAAAATTGAGCCACAAGGGCTAGTTTTTGTCCAAACTTCTGAAAGGTGAGCAAGGGCCATAGTTTCAGGATCTTCCAGTCTCTTCCTCACCAGTAAGCCCAGTTTTTTATGTAATTTTGAGGCTTGTTTCACATTTTCTCCCACTCTTTCTTGGATCTCCCAGTGTGATCCCTTTCAGTGGTAGCTGGGCACCATCTACTTCTTCTGATCTCAGGGTCATGAATACTGTCATTAGTCCATTGGACTAATTGATTCCATGTGTCTTCAGTTTTCATCACTCTTTTTAACTCTGTACACAGAGAAGCCAATAGTTGTATCTTCGATGGCAGCTCATGAGTTTTTAAGATCCCCAGTCGCTACTCACCAAAGTAGAATGTAGACCATGTCTTTGTGGACTTTGTTATGATGCTTGTTATTCTTGTTGTTAGGTGCTGTTGAGTCAATACCAACACATAGGGACCTTAAACACAACAGAAGGAAACACGGTGCCCAGTCCTACACCAAGCTCATAGTTGTTGCTGCTCCTGAGACCATTGCTGCTGCTGTTACTGTGTCTATCCATTTCATTGGTGCTCCATTTTACCAAGCTTGGTGTCCTTCTCCAGGGGCTGGTCCCTCCTGATACTATGTCCAAAGTATGAGAAACGAAGTCTGCTCATCTTCACTTCTAAGGAGTATTCTGGCTGTGCTTCTTCCAACACAGAATTGTTTGTTCTTTGGGCGATCCAAGGTCCCGAAAGCTTTACTCCATTTGTGTCATCACTGTCAGCTCAACTTTGAGGAGACTGCTCTTCCAAAAGTGTATTTCAAGTGTTTTCCATCCTGAAAGGCTCATCTTCTGGCACTGTATCTGACAGTATTCTAGCGTTCTTCATCATGTTTCAGTATTCAGTATTCTGGTGCTGTCTAACAGTGTTCCACAGTTATTCATAAGGTGTTCAGTGACTAAATATTGGAAAGTAGTCCATCTCTCCTCTTTCCTCGTCTGTCTTAGTTTGGAAGCTCAGCTGAAACCTGTCCACCATTAGTAACCCTTCTGGTATTTAAAATGCTGATGGCCTAACTTCCAGAATCATATCAGCATGCAAGCCACCACAATACGACACACTGACGGATGATTTGTGGTTATTATGCTAAATGTTTTTAAAAAATGTTTTGGTAGTACACTCACTAGAGCTCAGTTTTGCAAAGTTTTTTTTTTTAACTTATCTAGTGCTGCTATAACAGAAATGCCAAAATTGGATGGCTTTAACAAAATGCAAGTTATTCTTTCAGTTTAGAAGGCTGCAAGTCCAAATTCAGGGTGTCTCTCTGCCAATTCTGGGGAAAGATTCTTGTGTCCTTTCAACATCTGTGGCCCCAGCATTCCTTGGAGATCTCCATGGGTCTTAGCATCAATTTTCACTTGTGTCTAGGAGCTTCTCATTGCAGGGACCTCAGGTCCTAAGGATGTATTCTTCTCCTGGCTCTTCTTTTCTTGTAGTACTGAGGTTCCTCCTTCTCTGTGCACCTCTCTCTCCTTTTATCACTTGTAAGATAAAAGATGACACAGGCCATAGCCCAGCAACATGTTCTTTACATCAGATTAGGACTGTGACCTGGGTAAGGGGGTTGCAGCCCACCCTAATCTCCTGGTAACTGACTGGCTGATCACATCCTGGGGGGATTGCATCACTAAATAATGGCCAAATTTCATCTTTACATAACTGCCGAACCACCTCCAATTATGACACTGCCAAATTGACACAGATTTTGGCAAGCACTATGCCATCCATGACCGTATGTAGTTGTTTTGAATGCTATTTATTAATACAACAATGAATCTTTATGAAATGCTATTTTTTTGTTAGATGCTGTCAGCTCATGTTGACCCTGTCTAAACAGAACAACACCCTCCGGGTCCTGTAGCACCCTAACAGTCGTTACTGTGTTTGAATCCATTGTTATAGCTGTTGTGTCAGTCCATCTCATTGAGGGGTTCACTCCTTTTCTGAGCCTCAAAACTTGGGTACTTAATGATTCTCTAACTCAGAATTTTCAAGTGTTTAATGTAATTTTAAATAGTACGTACCTGAAACTTTTCATTATTATGTATAACTCCAGTTGTCCTGCCTCCCTGATGATTTTGCCTTTTTAATCACATTTCGTCAGTGTAGGAGTGTTGGTAAAAGGGGTCACTCAGTATCTAATACAGACACACGGTTCCCAGCCTTGAGCATGCATCAGATTCATGCTCTGCTGATTCTTTAACTTGGAAACTCATGAAAACACACGGCTAGATCCCTCAGGTTTCATTCAGTACATCTAGAGGGGCACCTGAGTATTCTTATTTTTCTTTGTTCCTAATTAATGCTGATAATGATGGTCTGAGACCACACTTTGAGAACCACATTGATACACGAACCTCAGGCTAATGGAAATAGCAATATAAGTAAAAAGAAATTGTTAATAGAATTACAGAATTTTTAAATGTGATTTGTTTTCCAGTCTGTACTTGAAATTGATGCATAGGTGCTCCCTAGTAGCTTTTATTTATATATATATAATGTGATATGTAAAATACAATTTGTAAGTAAACAGCTACTCTCATATGAAACTTGAGTTTCATGCTAAATAAATTGCGTTGAACTCTCATACTTAATAACCATGACCTTAAAAGCCATTTTTAACTTTTATATTTAAAGTATCATGATTGTTATGAACACAGTTACTGTAAGAGACTTGTAATGTTAACTCTTTAAAGGCAGCAATTTAGAATGTTTTCTACACACATGGCTATTTAAAAGGCAATTTTTAAATGTCCTTCAATGGCCCTTTGACTACTAGGGAACTGATTAGGCATGAGTTCATTGAAAGCATAGAAAATTGTTCACAGACAAAAAATTAAGGGACATAGGTTTTTTAGGGGAATGGGAAAAAAAAATCACAAACAATATAGTTACTAAAGCCCAGGTGCTGGTAAATAATGCATTGAAGTTAAGAGATGGCTTTCTATTATGGACACATTGTTGAAGGAAAACATGGTCAGCCCACTGCAACATTAAGAGGCTTCTCTGTGGTCCCCCATACTCCATTATATCTCGTCTACCTGTCACCCCTTTCAGAGAGCTGGTACACTCCTGCTGTGCAATCTCTTCCTCTCTAACAGGAAGGGATTACTGGTTGATTTGTATTTTATTGTATGAAGGGTTTTATACAGCTGTGAGTAAGACAGTGTTTTACCCTAATGAACCACTTCTACTAGGAATCAAATGTGACAAATATGAGGAGACTTCAAGAAATTTGTAGAAAAATAGAATTTTTCCATGAACCTTTTGAAGCCCATCCCCTTATTTAATATGTCCTATGTTTTTGAATTGATGAGAAGATGCAGAGAGGTTAAAAAAAGTATGCTAGGACATCAGATAAAATTATAAGCCAGTGGTTCACAAACTTTGCTATCCCATAGACTCACCTGGGAAACTTTAAAAAATCTGAGTGCTCCAGGTCACGTGCTTCCCCCACACACACACCCCCACCCCCCCACACACAAAAAAAAGAAAGAAATGAAAATATCTTAAGGGTAGCAGTCAGACAGCAGCATTTTTTTCACGATCACCAAAGGATTCCAGTGTTTGGGAACTACTTGTTACAGACAATTGATTTTTAAAAAACTTACTTTCCTGAGTTTCTATCTAGTATTGATACCCTGTCATCTTGAATCAAAGTAGACTGGATAGACATGGTCAGATTCTTCAGTTTCACCAGTTGTATAAAAACTACAGACCTGGTTGCCCTGACTTGCACAGAGGCCCTTTCTGTATTCTAACCCTAGTTACAGAAGTACTAGATCTAAAATACATTTGTAGATCTGAACTATGGCAGTCCTTGGGTGTCCTAAGTACTACGAAAAGTGAAAAACAGGAAGATAGATTCTAGATCAGACCCACTCTCCAGGAAATACAAGGCCAAGCATAAAGGCGTATAAGCTCAACAATGTCAGTTTTTAAACATCCTACTTCATGGAAAATAAAGTTACTTAAGCATACAAAGGACCGGTCCAGGCCTTCTGAGCTTAAAATCCGAAATCAGAGTCATACTAATATTTTAAAGATTAGACTCTCAATTCAAATATGATTAAGAATATAACCACCACCAATTTCAGTGACAGTGACCATGTTGAGTACTTACATAGTTTAACACTTGTGTCAAAGTTTGAACAACTTTGACTATACAAGCTCTTACCCAACCCATATATGTAGTTAAAGATGTATATCCATTTCGAGTACAGTAGCCTCAGAATTCCTTTTTTTTTAATACCTATATACTTTGAGTACTGGTTTTTCATTTATTGAACATTTTTTGTGTTGTAGATACCCCACAGACAAGTGTTACTCATGTAACCCAACTGGAGAGGGACACGATTCTTGTGTGCTTGGACTGTAAGTTTTTATTTATGAACATCTTATTTTAATAAGATTACTTTTCTCTTCGTTTCTGAGTGACTTTTTTTCTCTAGGTTGTATAAAAATAGTAAATCTCCAAGGAAGATTAAAATCTAGCAGAAAATTATCTTCAGAACTCACCTTTGATTTCCAGATTGAATCAATAGGTAAGTAATTTCTTGGTTGATTGAACTGATTAAAACACTTGACCTGATAATTACCTGATGTTATAAAAAATATACTACTAAAGACTCAGTTTTTAAATAAATGGGAGATAATGAATATGAAATCAATATTAGACTTCACTTTTACATATTCTTTAGTTTCATAATTATAGTATAAAAAATATCTTCCTTTCAGATCTGACATTTCAAAAGAAATATCATTTCTCATAGTTATGATTTTCCATTTTCCCAGACTCCTATAGAGTTTCCTTATAAATGCTTTACAATATTTAATACTTTGTATGCTGTAATGGGGAGTCCTGGTGTGGCATTGTGTGTGGGTTAATGGACCAGACTGCAAAGCCATTTGAACTGCAAGGTCGGGAGTTTAAGCTCACTAGCTGCTCTTCGGAAACCTTATACAGGGTTGCTATGGGTTGGAACCGACTCGATGGCCCTTAACAACAGCAACATGCTGTATTTTATTTTTGCTAATATGTATCTGCTGATCCCACTTAAAAACCTACTGCCATAGTGTCAATGCTGACTCATAGCGACCCTGTATAAGGTTTCCAAGGCTTTAAATCTTGGACCATCTCATCTTCCATGGAGCAGCTGGTGGGTTTGAATTCCAGTACTTCTCTTAACAGCATCACCAGGATTCCTCCTTATCTACTGATCATAGTTTTAAATACATGGAATTTTCTTTCTTATTAACTTCTTGTTTTTCTTACATTTTGTTTGACAAGAGCTTTTTCTAGCAAAGTTGTTTCTGAATGGTATCATCAGTATTTTAAAATAATTATGTCCAGGAAAAGGAAGGTGAAGATAATTGTATATGGGATTGTGCTAGGGAAAATTAATGACAATTTATATTTTTATTTATAAATATAAATTAAAATGATGAATTGTATTTAGCTTTAAATAACTTTTCTGATGTCTTTTATCAGGAAAATAAAGATAAGGTCTGGATTGTTTTATGGATGACTTTTATGTACTGTGTTGTTGTTAAGTGCCATCGAGTTGGTTCCATCTCATAGTGACCCTGTATAGGGTTTCCAAGGAGTAAATGATGAACTTGAACTACTGACCTTGTGGTTCAAACTGACTTTACAGTCCAGTGCTATACCACAACTCCATTTACGTACTATACAAGGATTGGTAATCCCAATCCTATACAAACTGGTGAAGATTATAGAGAAAGAAGGAATGATGAGAAAATCAATTCTGAGACCAGTTTACCGTTGATACTACAAACAAACAAGATTGGTCCATAAAACAAAAATTATAATCCAATCTTGCTTGTGAAAATAGATTTTGAAAATTCTAATAAAATACCGGCAAATAAAATTCCACACTACCAAGAAGTAGACTTTATCTCAGGAAAGCAAAGGATATTTATGTAGTATACCTCACTAAAGATTAAAAGGGAAAAGTAGTTAATATCTTAATAGAGTTACCAAAAAAAAGCATTCATGATTAAACAGGAAAAACTTCTTAGTAAATTAGGAATGGAAGGAAATGCATCCACCTTAGCAAAACCTATTTTAAACACCATGTTTAATGGTGAAAGCAATTCCCATTAAAGTGAAGAACAAGATGAGGATGCTTGCTATCATTATATTTCAACATTGTCTTATTAAGACTAGTAAAGGGAAGTAGGATTTAGAAAAGGTGAAAACATGAGACTCTGTAGATAAACTACTGCAACTCATAGAATTCAGAGTGCTAAATATGAGTAACAAAAATTAATAGCTTTCATATCTGTCAGTAATAATCTGTGAAATCGCTAATAGAAAAAAAAAGATCCCATTCACAATGGCAATATGTAGGAATAAATCTAATAAAAACATGTTTAAGGTGATGATGTAAAAGATTTCAACAAGTGAAAGATTTAAACTACACCATGTTCATGGATAGGAAGCCTTAGTGTGAGAAAGATTTCAGTGCATTGATGATAAAAATGTTCAGATTTTCTTGTGCCCTTGATATGTTTATCTTAAAATTCATACAAAAAGAGCCAAATGCCAAGAATTGTAAAATTAATTTTGAAAAACACTTCCCTACTCAATATTGAAAGTAACTATAAACTTTTAGTGGTTTAAACAGTTGTATCAAGAAACGATGGAGACCTGGTATGACTGTAGGGTAAGCACTAGACTGCTAACTACAATGTTGGTGGTTCAAGCCCACAGGCTGCTCTTTGGAAACCCTATACAGGGTCACTATGAGTCAGGACTGACTCAGCGGCACTTAACAACATCAAGAAGAAAGTCCAAAAATAGTCCCAAACATGAATGGAAATTTATCGTATCAGTGGAGAAATAATGGACTGTCCAGCAAGTGGTGCTGACACCATTGGTCACTAGTGGAAACTAAATTAGATTGCTTCCTCACTCATTCAACACAAAAAATGTGCATTAAATATGTAAATATAAAAAGCAGGACTAAAATGTTTCGGAGCTGAATAAACCATATGTCCTCATCATTGTGTTTCTAGAGATCTACCTCATAGAAGGTTTTGCACATGTGTACAAGAATGATTCTTGCATCATTGTTTTTAATAACAGAAAACTAGAAAGTAGAGATGCAATATAAATGATTTCTGACTCTAGTTACCAGTTGAAAGATTGCTACTGAAGCTGGAAAGAGGGATAAAAGGATGCTTATCAGTTGGACTCTTGTACTATAAACTGTAATTGAGCTGTTCTTGCTTACTAGTTTGCCTACAAGACAGTGTGCTAGCTTTCTGGAAACATGGAATGCAAGGTAGAAGTTTTAGGTCAAATGAGGTAAGTAATCCTTTAAAAATTACATCTGTTAAATTAGTCATACGATATTAGCAAATTCTATTTCAGGCAATCTTTTTTAACTTTGGAAAATGACTAATTGGTGCAAGTAATACTTGATTTGCTAACTTTATTCTTTCCTGCATTCAATCTAGTGATTAAAATCAGTAGCATATATTTTTAAAGCCATGATTTTCTCAAACAACTTCATTGCATATATTGTTCTTCCAGATAATCACCTGTTGTTTCACAAGAATTTTCCCAAACCCCTCTTAGTTGGTAGTGTACTGTGGGGTCAATTCTGACTCATATCGAGGCTGTAAATCTTTATGGGAGCAGAAAGCCTCGTCTTTCTCCCGTACAACGGCTGGTAGTTTCAAACTGCTGACTTTGAGATTAGCAGCCCGACTCAGTTTGTTAACCAGTGCTCCTCCACTCTAAGTCAGCCACCATGATTTGTGTTTAGCTTTCTTTTTTAAGGGGATTTTGTATTTCAGAATGCAGGCTATAGAAGTAAAGGGCTCTGCATTTCTCTTGAAGCTCCTTTGTCCCCTGTATCAGTTTCCTTGGCATTTTTAAGACTTTTTACACCATCTTGTCTTCCCATTTTATTAACCTTTATCTGCATCTTATGAGTCCTTTCAACCTTCCTTACAGGAACAATTTAACTACAAGCCACATGGCATAGTCAACATTTATGCTGGAAAATGCTGGAGATGCAAATAAGTGGTTATGAATCGGGCTGCTAACCTCATGGTCAGCAGTTCAAAATGACCAGCTGTTCTGCAAGACAAAGTTGAGGCTTTCTGCTCCTATTAAGATTTACAGCCTCGGAAACCCTGTACAGGGTCGCTATGAGTCGGAGTCAGCTCCACGGCACATAACAACAACAACAACATCATAGGAAAATTGTTGTTGTTATGTGCTATCAATTCGGCTCCTTGTGGTTCAAACTAAACTTGTGGTCTAGTATTTAACTCTATAGAGCTACAGTATATCCTCACCACTGAACCAGTCAGCATCATTCTTGTCAATGTAGAAAAGATTGAAGTTGTCAAGGACTTCATTCTTCTTGGATCAGCTATCAATACTCATGGAAGCAGCAGTCAAGAAATCAAACAACGTATTGCATTAGGAAAATCTGCTGCACAAGACCTTTTTATTTATTTTTTTTACAAGACCTTTTTAAAGTGTTGAAGAACAAAGATGTCAGCTTGAGGACTAAAGTACGCCTGACACAAGCCATGGTATTTTCAGTAACCTCATATGCATGTGAAAACTGGACAGTGAATAAGGAAGACCCTAGAAGAATTGATGCTTTTGAGTTATGGTGTTGGAGGAGAATATTGAAAGTACCATGGGCTGCCAAAAGAACCAACAGATCTGTGTTGGAAGAAGTGCAGCCAGAGTGCTCCTTGGAGGCCAACATGGCCAAAATTCATCTCTCATAGTTTGGATATATTGTCAGGAAGGACCAGTCACTAGAGAAGGATATCATGTTTGGTAGGTTGGAGGGTCAGAGAAAAAGAGGAAGACCCCCAGCAAGATGGATTGGCAAAGTGACAGCGTCAATGGGCTCAAGCGTGGCAACAATAATAAGGTTGGCCCAGGATCGTGCTGTGTTTTGTTCTGTTGTGCATAGGGTCGCTATGAGTCGGTACCGACTCGATGGCACCTAACAACAACAACAACACATTTTTCTAGTACACCCAGACTAATGCTTTCTTCCAGTCTCCCATGTTGTTGTTAAGTGTCATTGAATCCATAACCCATATAGGGTTTCTAGGGAATTTGAACCACCGACCTTTCAGTTCAAACCAACCTTGCCAGTCCTGTGCTTATCTTACAGTGCTGTACCAGGACTTGTAGTGTAGCTTTTACTTGATCATAGGAGGGAAAGGAGAACTTTTTCAGGCCTCATTCAAGAAAATATTTCCATTGTGTCCTAAACTATCCCTCATTAAACTGGGAAGATTTCTTCTACCAAAGTAAACAGTGTAGGCTAGTGATCATGACCAGGCAGGGATTCCAGAATCGAAACCCCTGCGTTCAAGTCTCTATTCTTGCAGTTACCAACTGTGTCTTCTGTGAATGTCACTGAACTTTTCCTTGCTGATATTTTTACATTTGTGGAATGAGGGCAGTTAAATACTGTTTCACAAAAGTGTTTAAGATTAAATAAAATGAAGCAGTATGCTATGCATGCATAGTACCTGACTGGTGGAAAGTGTTCAAAAAGGTCTCTGCTAATATATTTATAGCAGTGATTCATATAAGAGGGTTCATGTCTCAGAAAGAGGTTTTAAAATCACCTGAGGGGATTGAGCAGGATTGGGAGGATATAAAGAGTGGGGTTTTTTGTTTTGTTTTTAAAAAGGAAAGTTTATCAAAAATTCACCTGAGGGACTATTTTCAAAAACCATCTCTCCAAGAATGTTATTCTGTCCCTCTAGTCAACAAATCTCAAATTCCATTGAAAATTGAAGTTGTTATGTGCTGTTGAGTTGGTTCCAACTCATAGTGATCCTGTATAGGGTTTCCAAGGAGCGACTGGTGAGCTTGAACCACTGACACATCATTCAAATCGACCTTGCAGTCCAGCACCTTAAACCGCAATGCTACACCAGGACTCAAATTACAGTCATGTTGTCATTAAGTGCCGTTGTGTTGGTTCCGAGTCATTGCAACCCTGTCTAGGATTTCCGAGAAGTGGCTGGTGGAGCTAGAACCACTGACTTTGCAGTTCAAACCGACATTGCCCAGCGTATTCAACCCTCAATGCCACACCAGAAACCCAGTTATAGTCATAAGCCAGTGTTATTTTTATTTGTGTGTTGGATCCTTCAGGTGATCTTGGTTAAAGAAGTTAAGAATTACTGATGTTTCCAGAATAATTATAGGGGTCCGCATTGATGAAATAAAGTTAGTTTCATACTCAGAATTTTTACAACCTACCAAACTTGGACAATGTTTTGCCTTCTCAGGTTATGAAAAATGGGTAGCTTTTTCCTGCTTTCCTATTCTTATCTCCCTAACTTGCAGCTGTTCATACTAAGGACTTTCTGAAGGGGTGTGCCATTAGAAAATATTTTATTCAAGACGAATGGGGGGAAATGGGACAGAGAATTATCAGCTATTGAGTACTTTCATAACTAGGTATTGTGCTTACTTAATAGTTAGTAAGAACACTGCAAGATAGATATGTTTTATTCCATTTTGCAGAAATAAAACTATTTTTAAGAGATTACATACCTTGCCCATTGTCACAGCTAGTAAGTGTGAGAATTGGGATTCAAACTGAAGTTGTGTCTGACTTTTGAACACTTCACCCTACAACAATTTTAATAAAAGGACCAGATCTAAGTGGTTTACTGCTGCCAGTAGCCTTTGTATTAGCATTAACATAAGTAGCATGAATGATTAGAGATTCCTAATAAAAATGAACTGGATGCCTTGCTTTTTAAGTTTTCCCTTTAAAGTCTACCATTTAAAAATAAATGGTTTTTCTATTTCCCTTTATTTTATGATTAATTCAGAATTAGCCACACTTTTCCTAGACTAACAAATTCTTATACTTCTGTGCTGAGTTAGCAAATTCACAGTCATGCAGAGGAATTATTTATTTTTCCTGTAAAGTTATCAATGAAATGTCCATATATGATTTTGCTTCTCTAATTTCAGAAATTAAGTTTTTATTTTAATTGAACAGGTAACGCAAGAAATTTCAGATAGCACAAGAATTTTCAGGCTGCTTGGATCTGACAGGTATGAAAGAGTTTATTAAATACATAAAACAATTATTTTATAAATCTAACATCTGACTGGTGTCTTTTTTAATAGAATTGAAATTTCTTAATATGTTCAACATTGTGTTTTACACACTGAGTATAAATTTACAAATCAGAAAGTAGAAAACCTTTGCCAGTGTGTTCCTTATCTTCCAAGTAACAGGAATGTATTGATCTGTCAGGACTAATTTTGCATCAAGAATACTATCTAAAGGTATGATCGTACAGGACAGGAAATAACATACCGAGTGCCAGATAGGACTTAAGTTTTATTGTGATTTGTTTTCTGATACTCTTTCTAGAATTGATAAAGAAGGCAGCCCCCACAGTTTTCCTAATCTAGGTCTCTCACTCCCACTCTTACGAGAATACCAGGTTTAGAGGTTGAAGGTGTGGTGGGCAACAAAATTACCTCCCAGAGCTGCACATCGTCCTTTAATTGGAGTGGTTTGCGAATGATTTCTACCCACAAATCACATAAAGTACCACTTAATAAAGGCATATAATGGAGAAGCAATGGAAATGTTCTGATGTTAATATGAGTTGTCAGGAATAACTGTTTCTGTTTGTTTATTACTTTTAGGGTCGTGGTTTTGGAAAGTAGGCCAACTGATAACCCCACAGCAAATAGCAATTTATACATCCTGGCGGGTCATGAAAACAGTTACTGAGAAATGTTGTGCTTTGACAGTTAACTATAGACAGAAAGAACACTACTGCTACAACGTTAATGGATGCTTGAAGCTGTACAAAAGCTGCAGTAACTTGCCTTCGGTTACTTTGTAATTTATTGTTGCATGAGACAAAGATGGGGAAATTTTTGTTTTAAGTGGTATGGATATATTTAGCATATTGAACCACACAAGTGCTTAATTCATTGTTATGTAATCTTTGTACATAGAGGCAATATTTTTCTGTGAAACTTCATATTGCTGAAGACACACTAAGAACTATGTAGATACTGTACTTTTATGAGATGTACAAGTAAGTGTCTTATCTGTACAGATGTAAATGTTGACAAAAAAGCCAATTGGAGTTAATATTTTAGGAAGTGTTTGGTATATTCTTGGGTGTGGTTATATCACAAAATGGAATGCTGGCAATGAAAACAGTACATTTAACACTATTGTATTTTTGTTACATGTAATTTAGTAATATGAATATAAATCTTGTAACTTTTAAAATTGTAATGGAGGCTGTAATCATTTTATAATCTTGTTTTTAATTTTAATGCTAGTACACTGGTGTTTATATTTGCACAAAGTATTGCTATGTGATGTATTAAGTCACAAAAGTAAGCTGTGACGTTGTCAATATGCATTTGGCTCCGCAACATCTTTTTAAAATGTATTTGGATTGTTTTCTATATGAAACAAACCAATTAACCACCTGTGGTAGTAACTGGTCCTTTTATATTTAAGCAGAATCTTGTAAGATTGCTTGTCTGTGCTTAAAAACAATACCTTTGAAATTTTTTTGAATCACAGAAATAGCGGTACCATGATGTAACTCTGCAATTATTGTCTCTGAATTAATAGTATGCACAAAGAATAAATTAGCATTAGTAAAGTTTACTCTAAACTGTGCACATAATCACATTGAAGAACTGTAACATTCCATAGAGTGAAATGTTCAAATTTCTAGTGGAATTTTTACTTCTGTTGACCTTATTTTATGATCATTTCCATATTTTTTTTGATTTAGACTATTAACACATGGCCAAAATAATTTAGTTACTACCTCATACAAATAATATAATGGTTACTATACATCACAGGAACTTAGTTCTGGTTAAAGTCATTGCTATTTTCCAATGGAATATGTATGTACCAAGTTTTAGCGAAATGCACACTTTGGCTCTTTTTGGTATATGTTCTTTATATTTTAATGTGAGTATATACACTAAGAACAGACTAAATTGTGATTTATGGTCTTCATTTTATTTTAATTGATAATGCTTTTAAATATATTCTTGATTGTACATAGTGTAAAATAAACATGTTTTTTAACATGCTGTTGTATAGTAACTTGTCTTGTAACTTAAATCTGTTTATAAATCCAAACCAAAAACCAAATCCACTGTCATTGAGTCAACTCCGACTCACAGAGACCCTGTAGGACAGGCAGAACTGCTCCTTAAGGTTTCTGAGACTGTAAGTTTTTACAGCAATGTTGTTGTTAAGTACCGTGGAATCGGTTCTGACTCATAGTGACCCTGCACAGGGTTTCCGAGGCTGCAGATCTTTACGGGAGCAGAAAGCCTCTTCTTTCTCCTGCAGAACAGCTGATAGTTTTTAACTGCTGACCTTGAGGTTTGCAGCCTGATTTGTAACCACTACGCTACCAAAGCTCCTTTTACAGGAATAGTCAGCCTAATTTTTCTCCAATGGAACAGCTTGTGGATTCGAACTGCTTAACCTTGCAGTTAGCAGCCTATCGCATAACCCACTATGCCCCAAGATTAAATTCTAAACTCTATTAAGGGGAAGGGATTTTTATTAATTTAAATCCTTGACGTACTCAATTCTGGCCCCTTACGTGACTTTTTATTTGATCTGAGATGGCCGTGTCATGATATGAAGCAGTCCTATTACCACATTTGAGTAAAGGGTCTCTTCTGTAGCATCCTCAGCTTCATGATCAGGAAAATCAATTAATCATTCATAGTCTTTTGATTGTTGTTAGTGTTGTTAATCAGTTCTAACTCATAGCGACCTTGTATAGGGTTTCCAAGGAGCAGCTTTTAGATTTGAACCACCAACTTTGCCATCCAGTGCGTTATCCTACAGCGCCACACCAGGACTCCAGTTTTTTGATTAGAGAATCGAAAACTATATACCTCACTGCACTCTGCCCTTGCCCCCACCTGTGTTTGGAAGCCAAGTTTTACTGGAATACAGCACCATGAATTCATCTACATTTTGTCCATGTTGTTGTTGTTGTTAAGTGCCATCGAGTCGGGTCCGACCCATAGCGACCCTGTACAGGGTTTCCGGTGTTTTTTCTGATACAGTGACAGAATTGAGTGGTTGCCCATAAACAACAAAAAGGCATGGTCTAATAAAACCTAAAATATTTACTCTCTGACCCTTTACTGAAAATGTTTGCCAGCTTCTGGATTAGAGAAAGGAAGGGAGAGTGTTGTAGAAATACAATTCTGGAGGTAAGGAATGGAAAGTGGGAAGATCTAGATTAGGGTTCAGGAGTCCCCATTTCTTGTATTGTTTGTACCACTGTGACCATGGACACTATACTTGACTCTAGACCAGTTTCCGTATTTAAAACTGTCATACAAATGCTAATAAATGGCCACTGTGTATATTTATCACTTCTCCCAAATACATATCATCTAATCTTAACATTAAGGAGCTCTGGTAGCTCATTGGTTACAAGTTGGAATGCTAATCTCAAGGTCAGCCGTTCAAAACTACCAGCCGTTCCGTGGGAGAATGATGAGGCGTTCTGCTCCCATAAAGATTTACAGCCTCAGAAACCCTATACAGGGTTGCTATGAGTCGGAACCAACTCCACAGCACGTAACCACCACCACCACCAATCTTAACATTAACGACTGAATAATAATTGCTTTAAAACTCATCTTTGCCAGCCTAACATTGTCAGTTTGCTGAGAAATGGAAGCTTATGGAAATGATTTCTTTTTAAAGAAACCAAGATTCTTTTGTGGGTGTTAATTGCAAAGTAAATCCTTTTTCTCCAGTACTGTTGTGTTTGTTTTTTTCCAGTTTCCAAGTCTTACAAGGTATGTAAAAAATTGTAGCTCCAAAGTATTTAGCTTCAAAGCACTTAGAAATATTTCTGGAAAATGAAGTATCCAACTGGTTGTTTAAAATTACCCATTGTTATTGTTAGTGCCATCGAGTCAGTTCTGACTCAAAGCGACCCTATATTGGGTTTGTGAGGAGCGGCTGGTGGGTTTAAACCGCCAACCTTGTGCTTAGCAGTCAAGTACTTATCCTACAGTGCCATCCCAGGACTCTTGAGGATGACACCTAGTAATCTATATTTTTACAAAATCCACACAAGTGATTCGGATTAGCAGCCCTACGTGAGAACAATTTCTTGGACTTAGAATTTAAATGCGGTTTCTAAGTGTGGTTCAAGAGTCACCTACTTCTCAAAGAATCATCTGTGCTAACAATTGAAAATGAAAATTCCTGGGCTCCCCTCCCAAGAGCTTCTAATTATGAATCTTTATACACTCAAAAGGAGAGAGCCACTCACTGAAATGTTGAGACTCGTGTGTTTAATCTTCATTGAGGTTCAAGCTATCTATCTTATTAGTTGCTTAGACATTGGTACTGAAAAGAATGAGATCAGTTGTGTGCCTACTGGTATCATTCAGCTTCAAGTGGAAGTGTAACACTGACTTAAGTGTTGTTGTTAAGTGTCATCTAGTCGGTTCTGACTCATAGAGTATCCAAGGAGCAGCTGGTGGATTTGAACTTCTGACCTTATGGTTTGCAGTCAAGTGCTGATCTACAGTGCCACATACACTAGGTGGATGAGTGTTAGTTTTCACCATCCTGGAAGAGAGAGAACGTGTGCTGTACAAAATAATGGGTGACTATTGTGAAGATTCCTTGAGGGCATATAATAATAAATGCTCAAGTCTTGTCTCTTGAGTGACGGCTGCTGCTCTACATCCTTTACGTAGATTCTTCTACTTCATCCTCACTGCGGCCCAATGAGGTAGGTATTGCTAACTCCATTTTATAGGTGAAGAAACAGAGGCACATAACAGTTTGCCCAGGACTGTGGCTGAAAATGGCAAAGCCAGGATTTGAACCATGGTAGGTGGATGAAAGTGTTTACTGTTAACCACTTTGCTAAGCTATGCATTAAATGGAACAATTGTCCTCTAAAATACATTCTAGCAATTTTACCTTTGAAATCAGATTTTCTTTTCTTTCTCCAGAAGTTGGATTTCAAATTCTACTATCTCCTAGCAACAGGAGAAATTAACTTCCTGTCTTCATTTTTTGTCTTTTTTTTTTTCCAACAAAGGACTTACGTTAAATTAATTTAACAATTAAAGCTTATTTATTCATTACAGAAACTTTCCATTTTAACTTTTGTGATATACTCATTACTTAACAAACATATATTGCTTATTTGTCCAAACACTTAATTGGCACTGACGAAAAAAAGGTGGAAAAGGCACAATTGTCAGTATTTAAAGAGTTTACTTGGATGAATAAACAGCGATTGTTGTTGTTAGGTTGGCTTCACCTCATAGTGATCTTCCATATAGCAGAACGTCGCCTTCTCAGGCTCCATTTTCATGGTGTTGACATGCAGGCATTCCCCAGTTTACAAATGACATCTGTTGCTAAGTGTCTTTAAGTTAAATTTTGTAGGTAACAGATACATACAGTCCATGGGAGAAAGATGAGGCTTTCTGCTCCCATAAGATTTGCGGCCTTGAAAATCCTATACAGAGTCACTATGAGTCAGGCAACAGCAGCAGCAAGAAACAAGGAACCCTGGGTAGCAGGGCATCGGGTTTCCAACTCCAGTGTCAGCAGTTCAAACCCACTAGTCGCTCTGTAGAAGGAAAATGAAGGTGTTTACTCCCAAAAAGATTGTGCCATCTCGGAAACCCTATATAGGGTTGCTGTGAGTTGGAATCGACTTAATGGCAGTAGGTTTGCATTTAGTGCAAGAGAGAAGGAGCCCTGGTGTTACAGTAGGTTAAGCATTTGGCTGTTAACCACAAAGTCGCTTAGTTCAAACCCTACCAGCTAATCTGCAGGAGAAAGATGAGACAATCTGCACCCATAGAAATTTAGTCTCAAAAACCCTAATGAGCAGTTCTCCTGTATCCTGTAGGGTTGCTCTGAGTTGGAATCGCTGTAATTTAACAATGGGTTGGGTTTAGTTTTAGTGCAAGATAAAGCTGGAAACCTTGTCCATGATTTGAAAGGTCTACATGCAGCAAATGTAGGAGACTGTTATGAAAAATTTGTTGCCAGTAGAGGGGTGGTTAGTCCTTTCAAAGTGAGGACAAATTTATGCATTAAAAAGCAAGTACAAGTTATCTGTCAACGTCTTTAATCTGGGGACTTACTTTGAGTCTGTTGTGTTTATTACTGTCAGTATATCTAGCTGAGAGTTTGTTTTTTTTTTCACTGAACCATCTCCTTTACCAAATATGTTCTTTTTTAGCAATTGTTCTTTCCTGATGGCGTGTCCAAAATAAGCAAGCCAAAGTTTCACCATCCTCAAATCTATGTTCTGGCAATTCACAGCATATTCAGTATTCTTTGCCAATTCCACAATTTGTATGCATCAAGTTTTCTGTCTTCCTTTTTCATTTTCCAACTTCTACATATATATGAGGCAATGGAGAAATACCATGCTTGGGTCATGTGCACCTTAGTCATCAAAGTGACATCTTTGCTTTATTAAGTGCAGGAAAAAAAGCCAGGTCAGAGCAGAAGCCTAGATGATGATGTTGGTAGGTGCCATTGAGTTGGTTCCTTTTCATAGTGACCCTGTCTATGGTTTTTCCAAAGATCAACTGATAGGTTTGAACTGCTGACTTTGTGGTTAGCAGTCCAGTGCTTATCCTACAGCGCCACACCAGGACCCCAAGTCTAGAAGGCTGTGGTGGTGGTGGTTGTGTGTCACCGAGTCGGTTCTGACTCATAGAGACCCTGTTTAGGGTTTCCAAGGCTAAAAATGTTTACAGGAGCAAAGAGTCTCATCTTTCTCCCAAGGAGTAACTGGTAGAGTCGAACTACTGATTTTGTAGTTAACAGCCCAGCTTGTAATCCACTATGCTACCAGAGCCTAGTGAAGCACAGTAGAATTAGTACTGGACTGCAAGTTTTACACCACAAAGTTGGCTTGACCCACAAAGCCAGTGGTTCAAACACACCACCAGCCCGCTCCTCAGAAACCCTATACAGGGTCACTATGAGTCGGAACTGACTCAGCAGCCCAGCCACAGAGCTCCTTAAGCCTAGATAGGCACAGGCAAAAATAACACATGTGCAAGAAGTCTGATGTTGTTTGTTGCCATGGAGTCAATTCTGACTCACAGCAACCCCATGTGTGCTGAGTAGAATTCCTTGGGATTTTCAAGGCTCTGTGTGGCCTTTCAAGCCTGTTTTCCAAAGCGCCTCTGGGTAGGTTCAAGCCACCATCTGTTGGCCATTAGTCTAGCACTTAATCCTTTGCACCACCCAGGAACCTTGTTCAAGTGACACTGCTAAATGTGGCAGAGCATAGGGTGCATGGAGCAGAGTACAATGACGTTGGAGCACAAGACTGGGCCCAATTGTGCAGAGATTCCTCAGTGAGCAAAGTAGCTTGTAGTCAACAGTTCGAAAACAGCAGAACAAGGTACCATGAAGATTGAAAAGAACTGAGTTTGTACATGAGGTGATTACTTAGTTTCCTGAGAAAATTTTGTGTGCTATGGTGAAGACAGAAACAATATAGAAATTGTTGTTGTTAAGTGCCGTCAAGTCGGTTCCGACCCATAGCGACCCTTCACAGGGTTTCCGAGAGTGTAAATCTTTACGGGAGTAGAAAGCCTCATCGTTCTCCTGCGGAGCGGCTGGTAGTTTTGAACCGCTGACCTTAAGGTTCGCAGCCCGATTCGTAACCACTACGCTACCAGAGAACTCCCTAATATAGAAATGGATAGGTTTAAATTTAGGAGTTGATCTGAGATTTTTGAGTGCTGTTGAGTTGGTTCTAGACTCATAGCAACCCTGTATAGGGTTTCTGAGGAGCAGCTGGGGGCTTTGATCCATCCATCTTGCCGTTCAAGCTGACCCAACGGTCCAGTACATTATCCTGCGGCGTGGAACCATATTTGCTCTTCAAGGTAAGGGGAGAGGAAATAAAAAAGGTTGCTGGTTTGATTTTGTTTTCTAAAGATAGGAGATTTGAGCATTGTCGTAGCTGTCGAGGGGGTTCCAACTTACAGAGAACCTGTATAAGGTTCCAAGGAGTGGCTGGTAGGTTTAAACTGCTGACCTTGTAGTTAGCAGCCCACAGGACCACAGCAAGAGATAGGAACATATCCTAAAGGGCCACACCAGGAGATAGGCACATATCTCTAAGAAAATAAATAGGAAGAACTGAAGATGGATGAGAAAAGGGGAAGAGATTCACTGCTGAGGGGTAAAAGGGAAATATGGTCAATCCTAAATTTATGCATGATGTGGAACATTGATGCTAAAACAAAATGTGTGTTCTTAATAACGTAATATTTTTAAGTTTTTAGGAACAAGGGAAAGCTTCAGCAAACATCTTGCCCAAGCTTAATGCATTTACCTGCATATAACAGCAATATGCTTATTTGATTTTTTCCCACTGGGTGTCAATTCTGCCTTATTTGGAGTCAGCCTGAAATTCTAGTACAATGCCCAATGCTTGCTCGATTATGGAAATGGCAATACTGTGACACAAAGAACTGTCATTGAAAAAAAACAACAGAATTTTGCTTAAAAGCTACTTAGACAATGAAACGCCCAATGGATAAAGATCTAACAATGGATTACGCCTCTGCCTAAGCAGGAAAACAGATTAATTAGTATTCAATATTTACATGTTCTAGATTTCATGCCCTTGACGACTAGTGAAGGAACAGGACAATATAATCACAGTGTTAAGGAAAATCTGTTTCCTGGGCGCTTTCTTCACGGCATCTTAAAGGGTTCTCAGAGGATTAACTGCTGCTGCATCCACACCCAGTACGCTAGAGGCTCTGCACAAATTGCCCACGGAGACGTTGAGCGGGTCCACAAGCCTCCCCTGCGGTGGTGCCCCGGGATCGCTCCGGAAGCCGGCGCGTCCTGAGCGTCCTGGTTGCCAGGAGACGCCCGCGGTTCCGCTCGGGACTGGCTGCGACCGCCGCGGTCCGCTGAAAGAGCCGCGCTGGGTTTGGGGCTGCGCGAGGCTTCGTCACCGTGGTCTCCCACAGCACTGTGAGTGCGATTTCCACAGCGGACGCGTTGGGGTGGGTGGGGGTTGCTTAGGGGTTTGGGAGTTGATGGAGAGAGAAGTGGGATCTGGATGGAAGTTCCCAGAAAAGGAAAGAAAAAGTTCCTTGGGAAAAGGGGCCTGCCCTCCCCTTTGAGGGCTTCTGAAAGAGAGAGTAGGAATCGGGGTGAGAAGGTTTGTGACTCCCACCAGCCCAGAGGGGGTGGGGGGGGTGGGGGCGAAGGAGCGCTCCTGCGGGTGCTGGCGCACTTGCGCATCCGTACGCCCACACGTGGTTGACTACCTGACCTTCTCATTGGGTAAAGAGTAGAGAAGGTTTTTTTAAGCCTATTGCCTTGTCTTGCTGTCATTGCAGCCATCTAGTGGATTTCGAGCCTGTAAAATATTTACGGGAACTGAAAGCCTTCTCTTTCTCCCGCGGGGTGGCTGGTGGGTTTGAATTGCCAGCGTTAGAGTTAGCTGTCCAGTACTAACCCTACAGAGTCACCAGTGCTCCTTGGGGATAGTTTTTTTAAAGTGTCAAGTGCCCTCCAGTCTGTTGCAATTCATGGCGACCCAGTGCAGTGCTTATCCTACAGCGTCACACCAGGATCTGGGATGGTTTGGTGTTGCTAAGCGCAGTCCAGTCGGTTCCATCTCAGCGAACCCAGTAACGGTTTCTGAGGTGTGACTGGTAGGTTTGAGTGGCCTACCTGTTGGTCAGCAGCCCTTGTGGTTAGCAGTGCTTATCATACAGTGCCACACCAGGACTACCTGGGATAGTTTTGTTGCTGTTGTTAAGTGCCATCGAGTCGGTTCCGACCCATAGCAACCCTGTATAGGGTTTCTGAGGAGCAACTGGTGAGGTTGAACCACCGACCTCGCAGTTCAAAGCTACTTTGCAGTCTAGAGCATTAACCCACAGCTGCACACCAGGACTCTCGGACTAGTTTGGAGGCCTGGAAATAATGTGGATTTATGTCAAACTTTCAAATGGTATGTTGTACATTGAAATGTGTTATTTCTAACCAGAAGTAATTTCTTCTCTGGTTTTCCGTGGGTACTTTTAATCAATCTGGTTGTACTGTCACCAAGATAAATTTATAAACAAATAGGTGTGTGTGCTTTGGAAACAGTCAGTCAGCAGCATGTTTTCTCTTCCCCATTTTCTCTCCCTTTGTTAATTTTGGTTTACTTCTTACAGCTTGTTCCTTAGGCTTGCTTAAGCCCTCTGGACCTGAATTGTGATCTAATTATGAAAATTAATGTCTCCATGTGTTTTCTCTGTGCCTGTGTACATTTAAAAAAATATTTTATTTTATTAGGTGAAACCATAACACAGTGAGTTAGGTTTCCATTTAGCAATTTTTATATAAGTTTGATGACTGGCTACAGTTTTCATAGTGTCTCCACATGCTGACTCAGCATTCTCCTTATTTCCATTCTGTTTGTTCTGTCTCCATTGGTCTAACTTCCCTGCCCTTCCTTGCCTTCTCATCTTTGCTTTTGGGTAAATGTTGGCCATTTGGTCTCATAGTTAAAGAAAAATATTACTCATGGTTGATTTTTTTTTATAATCCAATTTATTATTTGGCCATAAGTTGACCTCCGGAAGTGATTTCAGTTAAATAATTGCTCAAGTTGTAGTTATTAGGATAGTAGTACCGGAAGTTCCTCCAATATGTCAGTGCAGTAAGTCTTGTCTTTTTTATGAATTTGAGTTTTGTCCAGTGTTTTTCACCCATCCTAACCCGGAACTTCTATTGTGGTCCTAGTCAAAATGGTTGGTAATGGTAGCTGGGTACCATCTAGTTCTGGTTTCTGGTTAGAAGCTTTGGGGGGCTATTAGTTCTGTGAGCTGGTTTTTTCATTGAGTCTTTGGTTTCCTGCATTCTCTTCCACTCTAGACAAGTAAGTCAATAGCTGTTATCGTAAGCAAGTTGCTCACAAGCTTTTAAGACCCCAGGAGCTACTCAACCAAGGTAGGGTGTAGAACATCTACTTTATTATTATTATTATATATTATTATTATGCCAACTATATTATGACTAAGTTATTCTACAAGACTCTGACCATATACTCTTGAACCCAATTAACTAATACCATGAGTTGTTTGGATACATCTAGGAAGTTTCTGGAGTCCTGATATGACGCTGTGGGTTAATGTACTGGACTACAAGGTCAGTTTGAATCACAGGGTCGGTGGTTCAAGCTCACCAGCTGTTCCTTGGAAACCCTATATAGGATCAGTATAAGTAGAAACTGACTTGATGACACTTAACAACAACAACAGCAAGGAAGTTTCTATGTACATTATTTTGCAAATTCTTAAGACTAAGGAAATTAAATAGAAAAATTTTAAAGAATTTTATAAACTCTGAAGTCATAATAAGTCCCTGTAGTCAGGCACCTTGTTATGTGCCATTGAGACGGTACCAACTCATAGCGCCCTTATCACAACAGAATGAAACACTGTCCTGTCCTATGCTAATCTCACAATCCTTGCTAAGCTTGAGCCCGTTGCTGCTGCCACTGTGCCAATCCATCCCATTTGGGGTCTTCCTCTTCTTTGCTGACCCTCCGCTTTACCAAGCATGGTGTCTCTCTCCAGGGTCTGGTCCTTCCTGATTATACATCCAAACTATGAGACACGAAGTCTGGCCATCCTGGCCTCTAAGGAGCCTTCTGACTGTACTTCTTCCAACACAGATTTGTTTGTTCTTCTGGCGGTCCATGGTACTTTTAATATTCTCCTCTAACACCATCTGTATAGCCTTCGGTATGGTTTACATCTCAATGTAAAGAAAACAAAAATCCTCAACACTGGACCAATGAACAACATTCTTATCAACGGAGAAAAGATTGAAGTTGTCAAGGACTTCATTCTTCTTGGATCAGCTATCAACACTCTC
>NW_006408542.1:7207526-7208729 GCF_000296735.1 Chrysochloris asiatica | reverse complement strand
TGCATAGGATCGCTATGAGTCAGTACTGACTTGATGGCACCTAACAACAACAACAGCACAACATCATAACTCAAATACATCAGTTTTTCTATGGGCTTCCTTATTTCACATGCATATGAAACTGTTGAAAATACCATGGTTTGAGTCAGGCTCCCCATAGTCCTAAAACTGACATCTTTGCTCTTGAACCAGTAAAGAGGTCTTGCACAACAGATTTCCCTAAAGCAATACATTATTTCATTTCTTGACTGCTGCTTCCATGAGTGTTGATGATTGAGCTGAGCAAAAGGAAGTCTTTGATAACTTGAGTCACTTCTCCATTTGTCATGATGTTATTTATCGATCCATTGGTGAGGATTTTTGTTTTCTTTACGTTGAGGTACAGTGCACACTGAAGGCTGTGTGTGGTCTTTGATCTTCATCAGTATTTTAAGTACTACTTGCCTTTATCAAGCAAAGTTGTATATCTGCACATCGCAGGTTGTTAATGAGTCTGCCTCCAGTCCTGATGTCACGTTCGTCTTTAAATAATCCAACTTCTCAGATTTTTTGCTCCGCGTACAGATTGAATAAGTATGATGAAAGAATACAACCCCAGCATACACCTTTCCTGATTTTAAGTCATTCAGGGTCCCCTTGTTTTCTTCAAACAACTGCCTCTTTTGTCTATGTACAGATTCATCATGAGCACAAGTAAGTGTTCCAGAATTCACATTCTCTGTAGTGTCCATAGTTTATAATGAGACACACAATTGAAAGCCTTTGCATAGTCAATAAAAGGAAAGCAAACATCGTTCTGGTATTCTTTTGCTTTTAGCCAAGATGCATCTTATGTCAGCAATGATATCCCTCGTCCACATCTCTGTCTGAATCCAGCCTGAACCTCTGTACTGCTGAAGCCGCATTTGAATTATCTTTAGCAAATTTTACTTGCATGAAAAATTAATGATATTGTTCAATCATTTCCACATTCCATTGGGTCACCTCTCTTTGTCGTGGGCACAAATATGGGTTCCTTCCAATAAGTTGGCCACGTAGCTGTCTTCCAAATTTCTTGGCATAAATGAGTGAGTACCGCCAGTGCTGCCTCACTTTGTTGAAAGATTTCAATTTGTACTCCATCAATTTCTGGCACCGTGTTCTTTGACGATGGCTTCAATGCACCTTGGACTTTTTCCATCAGGATCATTGTCTCTTGATCAT
>NW_006408542.1:7204178-7206321 GCF_000296735.1 Chrysochloris asiatica | reverse complement strand
ATGAGACTCCTCTTCACTCAACACAGATGAGGATGTAAATAAGTTTTCAATTGCCAATTCAATTTATGTGCTTGTTAGGATGTGGTCATATTTTCGGTTTTTCTTGAGTCTCTTTTGGTATTTGTATCTGTTTAGGCATGTGTCCTGGTGTGGCACTGTGGGTTAATGCATCAGACTGCAAAATCATTTGAACTGCAAGGTCAGTGGTTCAAGCTCATCAGCTGCTCCTTGGAAACTCTATACAGGGTTGCTAGGGGTCGGAACTGACTCAACGGCACTTCACAACAACAAAACATTTGTCCAATGAAGTAATCTAATTTGATTGCATAAAGTGTTCATAATATTCCCTCATAATCCTTTCAGTTTCTGCTAAGTGGTAGTGATTGTCCCCTTACATACCGAATTTTTGTCATTTTTGTCTTCTCTCATTTTTTGTGCAGATTAGCTAAAGTCTTATTAATTTTGTTCATCGTTTTGAAGAGCTAATTTTTAGTTTGATTTCTTTTTCTCTTGTTTTCCTGATGAGAAATTGGTTGTTAAACTATTGTTCACTCCCTGTAAGTCATTTCTCTCTTGCTGCTTTCAAGGTTTTCTTGTTGTCCTTGGCTTTTTCCTGCAGTTTGATTACACATTATTTAGATATGGATCTTGCCTTAAGCCATGTTTTCTAGAGAAGCAAAACCAGTAAAAAAAAACAAAAACATATGTATGTATGTATATATATATATATAAAGAGAAATTTACTATCAAGGAAATGGCTTACAAATTGTAGAGTCCCAGATCTCCAGCAAAAGAGAGAAAGTCCCACCCATGAGTCCATTATATTAGGAGTAAACCACACCCTCAAGTAAGCATCCCTCTAATTGATTGGTTACTCATGTCACTCATTATTGAGTTAACTATGCCTGTATTGGAGTCCTGATGGGATAATGCACTGGACCACAAAGTTGGTATGAACTACAAGGTTGGTGGTTCAAATTCACCAGCCGCTCCTCGGAAAGCCTATGCAGGATCACTATGAGTCAGAACTGACTCAATGGCACTTAGCAATAACAAATGCCTGTATTAGGTTTTCATCACCATGGGAATAAGCACATCCCAGCTGCCAAACCCCTGGAAATCCTGGCCTAATCAGTTGACACAAGACCCTAACCATTACAGTCCACGCTTGTCAACTTGAAACCTATAAACTATATGTATAATCTCTAAAGAAAATTGTAAGGTCATACTTGCATCTAACATGATATAATTAAAACACATCCAACCAAATATGCACTGGCCCCATTTTCATCTTAAGTTTCACAAACCAGGAAAGCAAAAGTATTTGATGATGTTGTTGTTGTTGTTGTTATGTGCCTTGGAGTTGGTTCCGACTCATAGCGAGCCTGCATAGGGTTTCCGAAGCTGTAAACCTGTATGGGAGCAGAAAACCTAATCTTTCTCTTGCGGAACAGCTGGTAGTTTCGAACTGCTGACAGTGTGGCTCGCAGCCCGATTTGTAACCGCTATGCTACTAGAGATACACGCACGTGAAACAAAACAAAATATATATATTGATTCAGAAGTCCAAAGGGCACATTCTGCAAGCCACCCTCCAGCCCATAGGTGCACAGTCGTACTCAGTCCATGAACCTAGAACCCACAGCTGCTCTCTTTCCATGCAAGCCTCTCTACTGCCATCTCTGCTGCCACCACTTTTCCAGGCAGCATCCCACGCTCCACTCATGCTTTTCCTTAATAGTGATCCAGGGATCGTCTGTTCCTGAAAGATAACTACTCCCCCCTTTTAGTTACACATCTTCTACAATTACAGTGTTTATAATCAGAATCCTACTAACAGTTACTTATAATTGAAATCATAAAATTCTATCAGCATCATCCCATAAACCCTTACACCAGATCCACTTGGAAAATAGGAAAACTATTCAGTGGGGATTCTCCCTTGACCCCTCACTGTAAAACTAAGCACACCTATGAAAGCTTGCAATTCAGCCACTTCATGCCTTGATGTTGTTGTTGTTGTTGTTGTTGTCAGGTGCCATCGAGTTGGAACCGACTCATAGTGACCCCATGCACAGCAGAACGAAACAATGTCCGATCCTGGGCCAACCTCACTACATCCGCCACACTTGACGCCATCAAT
>NW_006408542.1:7193109-7198708 GCF_000296735.1 Chrysochloris asiatica | reverse complement strand
TCAGAGAAAAAGAGGAAGACCTCTAACGAGATGGATTGGCCAGGTGGCATCATTGATGGACTCAAGTGTGGCAGCGGTAGTGAGGTTGGCCCGGGATCGGACATTGTTTCGTTCTGCTGTGCATGGGGTCGCTATGAGTTGGTTCCTACTCGATGGTACCTGAGAACAACAACATAGGCTGAAGGTAGGTTTACAAGTTCTCTGTAATCATAATTTGCAATATTCCTATCACACATGTGTCTGTTTTACATTAATAGGCAGAAGAAACCAATGTCCATAAAGCAGTCAAACATATAAACCTTTTAAAAACACTCAAGTGTAATCTTTTCTTCTCCCTTGGACTAACCCCATTCATATGCACATGGCCTTGGGCCTCTGGCAGAGTGGATTCCTGTTGGCCCTAGCCCAGTATCAGCCATACTTTTTAGCCAGCGTTTCTTTGGCTCTAGGCAACTCCAGAAGCTGCAGCTCTCCCCTCTGCTGAAATATTTTATCCCATGACCCTTCGTTCTTTCTCCCACAAAACCTCACAATTTCATAGGTCTGGAGCCATTGTAATGAATCCTGTTCACAACGCCAACTACTTAACACCAAGTGGAAGCCATGTCTGACTTCCTCTGACTCCACAAGAAAAAAAGAGGACCAAAGTCAAAAATAGCCCAAGGCCGATGACTATGCAGTGGCTGTCAGACATGCCTCGACCCTGTGCCATTAAAATTAGTCAAACTGGAGAACCAAGTTAGAAAGTTCATCCTTATGATTTTGTTTCTGTAGCACCTCACTCTCTCAGTACCACAAGTCTTAGACCAGGTTTTCTAGAGAAGCAAAACCAGTGAAATATATAAATGCATGTGTGTGTGTGTGTGTATATATATATATATAAAGAGAAGTTTATTGTCAAGGAAATGGCTTATAAATTACAGAGCCCCAGGTCCCCAATGGGAGAGAATGCCACCCATGTGTCCATTATATTGGGAGAAAGCCACACCCACAAGGAAACACCCTTTAATTGATTGGCTATTTATAGCCACACTTCATAGAGTTCACTGTGCCTGTGTTAGATGTCATCACCATGGGAAGAAGCACATCCCAAATGCCAAACTTCTGAAATCCTGGCCTAGTCAAGTTGACACAGAACCTTAACCATTACAGAGCTCTCTGTTCATTGAGCTGCATGGGTCTGTAGGTTAACACTTTCCATCAAATTTGTATCCGTTTTGACTATTACTACTTGTAATATTTTTTCTTCCCCTCTCTCTCACTATTCTCTTTTTGGAATTCTCATTACATATATGTTGATACTCTTGATTTTGCCCCACAAGTCTCTCAGACACTGTTATCTTCAGTCTTTTTTTTTTTTTCATTCTTTCTTGTGTTTTCGCATATCTACTGTTGATCATTGCTGGTGAATTTTTCATTTCAGTTATTTTATTTTTCAGCTCAGAATTTCCGCTTGGTTCATTTTTATCATTACGGTTTTTCCATTGAGATTTTCTATTAAGTTTGCCATTGTCATCGTGTTTCCCCAATTCTGTGACTATGCTTGCTTTAGGTATTTGACCATATTCATAATATTTTCTTTGAAGTCTTTGTCAGCTAAATTCAACATCTGGGTTCACTTAGGGGGAAGCCCAGTCCTCTGATGTATGGGTCACACTTTGGTTTTTCTCCACTCTCCTCATAATTTTGTTGTTGAAAACCTAACCTTTATGTAATATAACAACTCTGGATTCTGATGGTCTCACCTGAAATTTTTATTTGTGCATTGTTGTTTTTTCTTTTGATCTTTTGATTTTGCAAACGGCCTATCTTTGGTAATCATCTCTTCACAAACTTGTGACTGCTAACACATCCGTTCAGTTTTGTATTATTTACTTTTAGCCTTTCTAGAGGCCACCACTATAGCCTAGTAGTCAGCAATGATTTGAGCAGCAGTGTGTTTAAACACCTGTGCCCTGCCAGTGGATCAGCATGTGAGTTTGGGAGTACATTCAAAGATTAGCCAGTTCTCAGTTTTAACTTTTCATCCAGCCTCTCAGATCTCTTGTATACATGTCCACAGTCTCCCAAGAAGCAAGAGGTGTGGAGAGACCAAATCTATCCCTTCTATGGCTCTTTCATTTTTTAATATCCCCATACATTATTGACTGGTTTACTGCTTACTCTAAATGGGACCATATCCTTGGCCTTTTGTTTCCTGCTGTGTTTGTAGTTTTACTGGCAGTGCCACAAATGTTTGGTTTCTAAGCTATATCAAGTCCAACTGCCATGGGAGGAAGGCTGCTGATTTTCATGGCCAGTTCACACTGTTAATAGGATAACACTCACTGAGCTGGGTCACTGGGGAAGTAGAGGATAAGCCCTAGGCAAGAACATTGTAGCCTCCCATTACTTTTATGTAGATTTCTAGCAGCTTCATCATGAATAAACATGTCTTGATTTCTCTTTTGCCTTTGATTTCCAAAGCCTCAAAATAGTTGTTTTTGATAATGTTGCCCAGTTTTATATTTGTTGTTGTTAAGTGCCGCTGAGTGGGTTCCAACACATAGCAATCTTTTATAGGGTTTCCAAGGCTTTAAAAATGTTTATGGGAGCAGAAACCTTGTTCTCCCTCAGAGCGACTGGTAGGCTTAAACTGCTGACTTTGTGGTTCACAGTCCATTGTTTATCTTATGGAGCCACCACGCACCAAATTTTATATTAATATGGGTTTTGGGGGTTGCCGTTTTTGTTTTTATTGGGTTTTGTGTATGTGTGGTATAGTGAATTGATATTATATGGGCCTTCTAGCCACTTTCTTGTAACTCCCATCAAATAAGTGGTACAAATAAGGTGTTTTTGTGTACAAATAAGGGCAGTTTTGCTAATGCAAATAAGGTGACTGGAATCCTTGCAGGGGTGGGATCATGCAAATAAGGTACCTGGAACCCTGTAGAGAATTTGGTCAGGTTTGCCATCCTGTTGGGTTTAAAGGGAGATGAGTGGGAACTCACTACCATCAAGAAGAAGCAGGATTGGACCCTGTCTTTTAAACACAGGGTCCCTGTGCTGAGAGCTTCCTAGACCCAAGAGACAGAGAGAGCCAGAATATCAGAGATAGTGTGAGCCAGCGAGAAGAGGAGGCAGGTCTGGCAGAGTCCAGGAGCAGAGAAACAGTAGCAGTAGAACCAAGAGACTGGCATGGGATGGCACAGTGGGCTTCCTGAGCCACGGAACAAGATGGCTACGGTGTGCTGACCACTGAAGCAAGACAGCTGAGCTCCTCTGGGCAGATGAAGGCTTCCTAGCGGAGTGGGATGTCTCTGACACTTGATAGTGAAGCTACAAAAAGAGCTCTGTAACAGTTGTTCAGGCCAAGAGCAATGGCTGAGGACCAAGAAAGGCTGGCTCAGAGAAAGGCCTCCCTGCAGACAACAGCAGAGAAGAAGCTGTCTTGATCAGAGATGATCCAAGTTGATCCTCAATTGTTACTTACCTAACAACAACAATAACAACTTCCCTGATAGAGCCCTGCAAAAAAAGGACACCAACTGTTTCTACCGTGGTACACGCTGCTTAACTCGGCTCAATAACCCACACAGAACTCAGACAGTGTGCTCTCAATTACGGTGTTTATTAGGGAAATTAACAAGTTACAGTTCAGGGTCAGAAATGCTCAGAGCACAGTTGTTCCAGTCAAGACAGCCTCTCCTCAGCCATGTCCACAGGCAGGTCTCTGCCCCACAAAAGAGCTCTTGGCTCTAGCTCCATAGGTCAGCACACCTAGCGCCTTCAATTATGTATCTGGAGACACCCCACTTGGCAAGCAAGCCTCCTGCTCAAAGTCGCTCAGGTGTACTGGGTTTGTGAGCTTGGAAGCCTACTGTTCTGTCGTGTGCCCTTGTTCCTGCTTCTTTTACTGCTGCTTCGCTGCCACTTTTCCACTGTCACAGCTTTCTGTCACTGGGTCACGGAGGTTCAGTGTGCTGGGATCTTGGAATCCAAAGGATGCCTCTACTCCTGACTCCTCTTTGAGAGCAGTGAGATCCCTCCCTGCTGTTTCTGAAATGGCTCATCTTAAACTCACTCGGATGAAATGATCAATCCCTCATTGGATTTCCCAGTGTTTACACTCACATTCCTGTTAACAGTCACTCACAAGTGAATCCTAGAATCCATCTGCATCTTCCCCCACTTTCTCTTGTTTAGTGGGAAGTTACAATGACTATTGTAACTATTGAAGAGATATTAAATGATTCACTAACCACAACCCCATAATTGTGAGTGTGGTCTGTGAGTTCTATGTGGCCGTTGCAACAAATGATCAAACCCAGCAGACAAATGCAGATTTCCTTAGGAGGAACAGGAATGACTGGTGTCAGAAGTGGTAAAAAAGTTGGAGAAAGAAGGTATTTCTGTCCTCCACCTCAGGAATCAGCCTTGGGCTGATGGTTAACCTTGACTCTCTCTCCTCCCCCTGAAATTAAATGAGTTTCTGACTCCAAGCCATTTTTACAGCTTGTTCTGCTGTGCATAAGGTCGCTGTGAGTCAGTGCCAACTTGATGGCACCTAACAACAACAACATGAGGAAAATAATACACAACGAAATATTTGCCAATTCACCATCTTTTCCTTGTTGAGTTACGTTACATTGATTACATACCTTATGTTGTGCAACCACTATCAATATCCTTTTCCAAATCATTACACCACCACTAACATAAAATTAATGCCCTCTATCCCAAAGCTCCCTTTCCCCCTACCTCCCACTCCTGGTTGTTGTTGTTGTTGTTATGTGCCGTGGAGTCGGTTTTGACTCATAGTGACCCTGTACATGGTTTCTGAGGCTGTAAATCTTTATGGGAGCAGAAAGCCTCATCTTTCTCCCGCGGAACAGCTGGTAGTTTCGAACTCCTGACCATGGTAGCCACTAATAATCTTTGGCTTCTATATAATTCCTTATTTCATAGAAGTGGAGTCACAGAATTTGCCTTTTTGTGACTGATTTATCTCAGCATGACATTTTCAAGGGTTTTCCATGTTATGGCATGCATCAGGGCTTCATTTGTCTTTATTGTTGTTGTTGTTAGGTACCATCGAGTCGGTACTGATTCATAGCGACCTTATGCACAGCAGAGCGAAACACTGCTCGATCCTGGGCCAGCCTCACTATTGTTGCCACGCTTGAACCCATTGATGCTGCCATTTTGCCAATCCATCTCGCTGGGGGTCTTCCTCTTTTTCTCTGACTCTCCACCTTACCAAACATGATATCCTTCTTCAGCGACTGGTCCCTCCTGACAGTATGTCTGAAGTATGAGAGACAAAGTTTGGCCATCTGGGCCTCCAAGGAGCACTCTGGGTGCACTTCTTCCAGCACAAATCTGTTGGTTCTTTTGGCAGTCCATGGCACTTTCAATATTCTCCTCCAACACCATAACGCAAAAGCATCAATTCTTCTAGGGTCTTCCTTATTCACTCTTCCGCTTTCACATGCATATGAGGTTATTGAAAATACCATGGTTTGGGTCAGGCGCACCTTAGTCTTCAAACTGACATCTTTGCTCTTCAACGCTTTAAAAAGGTCTTGTGCAGCAGATTTGCCTAATGCAATGCGTC
>NW_006408542.1:7192306-7192864 GCF_000296735.1 Chrysochloris asiatica | reverse complement strand
AGAACACAACCCTGTCGCACACCTTTCTTAATTTTAAACCAGTGTTCCCATGTTCTGTTTGAACAGCTGCCTCTTGGTCCAGGTATAGATTCCTCATAAGCACAATTAAGTGTTCTGGAATACTGATACTTCACAATGTTGTCCTTAGCTTGAAGTGATCAACACAATCAAAAGCCTCTGCATAGTCAATAAAACACAGGTAAACATCTTTCTGATATTCTCTGCTTTCAGACACGATCCATCGGACATCAGCAGTGATATCCTCTGTTCCATGGCCTCTTCTGAATCTGACTTGAACCTCTGGAAGTTCTCTGTCAATGTATGCTTGCAGCCGTTTCCGTATTACTTTCATAAAACTTTACTCACATGGAATATTGAAGATATTGTCCAATGATTTCCTCATTCTGAGAGTCACCTCTCTTTGGAATGAGCACAAATACAGCCATTATTTGTCAGCCAGATAGGTGTCTTCCAAATTTCTTGGCAGAGATGAGTGAGTGCCTCCTGTGCCGCTTCACTTTATATGAAAGATTTCCATTTTTTCCATCAATTCCTGGT
>NW_006408542.1:7188075-7188676 GCF_000296735.1 Chrysochloris asiatica | reverse complement strand
GTTATTTTGCTGTGTGTGTGTGATATTGCTAGTTTCTTAGTTCCACGTAATTTTCTTCATTGAGTTCATTTTGTTGATGGATTTTATTTTTATTTTCATTTCTCTTATGTTAGGTTTACTAAATCTTCCTGATTTTCCTCTTTTTTATTTTGATGTGAAGGTGTATTCATTTTGTTTGAGGTTACCGTGTAATTTATTTATTTTTTTTCATTTAAAACAATCTTTTTCATCTTGAAATCTAGTTGATTTCCTCACCGTTTGAAAGTTCTGTATCTACACTATTCCCTCTTTTTGCTTGATAGCTGACTTCATTATAAATTAATACCTCTGATTCCCTATTTTCAGTAATGTGTTTGTTTTACTTTTGTTACTTCTATATCTGGATTGAGTTCTGGGTGGTGTTGTCATGTGTGTCAATCTCAGGTTGTTGTCTGCTGCTGTTGTATTTCTGTCAAAAGAATATCCTTTAGTATTTTTTGTAAAGTTGGCCTGATTATTATAAATTCTTTTATTTCTGTGTTTCTGGAAAAGTTCTCATTTTGCTGTTGTATTTGAGGAACAGCTTTGCTGGGTATAGGATTCTTGATTGGTAGTTTTTTTT
>NW_006408542.1:7183356-7185961 GCF_000296735.1 Chrysochloris asiatica | reverse complement strand
ACAATATTCAGAGGGCTTCTGTGGACCCGGTTGGGGACCTGGTTGACCAGCAGTGCGAGTAGTATTGACATTTTAACTAGATTAATCTTTCCAACCCATGAACACCGAATGTCCTTCCATTAAGTTAAATTTCTTTGATTTCTTTTAATAATGTCCTATAGTTTTCTGTGTTCAAGTCTTTCACCTTCCTTGTTAAATTCATTCCTAAATACTTTATTCTTTTAGATGCTTTTGTAAATGTAATGTTTCCTTAATTTCCTTTTCCACTTGCTCATTGCTGATGTACAGAAACCCAACTGATTTTATGTTAGACCTGTACCCTGCCATTTTGCTGGATTCATTTATTAGTTCAAATGTCGTTTTTGTAAATGCTTTGGTGTTTTCTGTAGATAAAATCATGTCAACTGTGAAAAGCGATTGTTTTACTTCTTCCTTCCATATTTGTGTATCTTTGTGTTTTTTTCTTTACATAATTGCTTAGACTTTTCAGAACAATGCTGAGCAGCAGTGATGAGAGGAAACTTCCCTGTCTTGTTCCTGATCTTGATGGGAGCTCTCTCAGTCTTTCTCCACAGTATGATGCTAACTGTGGGTTTTTCATAAATGCCCTTTGTTATACTGAGAAATTTTCCTTCTATTCCTGTCTTTTTTCTCTCTCTCTTTTTTCTTTTTAACTTTTTCTTATGAATTGAGTGAAGGCTTACAGAGCAGATCATCAGTTTCACCTTCAGCAAATCATATACTTTGCTTCATTATATGGTAGCAATCCCCTCCATGCACCAAGCGTTAACAGCATTTACCTCTAGTCACTCCAACCACTGCATTCCTCCATCTGTCTCCCACCACTCCCACCCTCCCTCTTTCCTCTGCCAACTTCTCTCCAGTTGTATATTGCCTGCCCCATCACCCATTTCAATGTGTATCTACCCTCTAGCACATGTATTAAAAAAACAAACAAACAAACAAACAAACAGGCAGGCATGTATAATCATCTAAACAACCACAGGGCATATTCTGGAAGCCAATCTCCTGGCCACCAGCACACAGCCTTTTTCTTTCCATGAGTCTAGAGTCCTCGGCTGCTCAATCTCTATATGCCATCACCTCTGCCTCCATCTCTGGTGTCGCTGCTTCTCTGGTTAGGGTCCCACGTTCAGCTCATGCTGTTAGGGTTCTCTGTTCCTGGAATGCAAGAGTAACTACTCCCCCCTTTTTGTTACACAGCCTCTGCCTTTACAGTTGTGATAGTCAAAATTAGATATGATAATAACTACTCACTTTTGATCTGTTCCTGTCTTGACTGTTTGTTTTGTTGTTTTCCAAGAAAGGATTTGGATTTTGTCAGATGCCTTTTCTGTTTTCATAAGAGGATTAGCTTTTCCCCAGCACAACCAAAGTCCAATCATTGGTGCTTTTGGTGGGGCTTTTATTGTTGGTATTTTATTAATACCAAGACCTAGATAAAGTAGTTATTTGATTTATGTTTGCTTTTGGATTAACCAAGAGGCAGTAGAAAATAGTGATTAAAATTTTGATGTCTGAAAACTGACTGCTTAGTTTCCAATTCTATACTGGCTTCACTGTACCCCCATTTTCATATTTGGATATGACTCAGAGTTGATTATTCTGGGCCAATTTTTCCAGTTCCCTGGTAGGCCATTGCAATATGTATAAAATCAGTGACTAATTGCCATCTGGTCAATTACGACTTACAGCGACCACATGTATTCAGAGTTAAACAGGGTTTTCAGTGGCTATTTTTCAGAAGTAGATTGTTGTTGTTGTTGTTGTTGTTGTTGTTGTTGTTGTTGTTAGGTGCCATCGAGTCAGTACTGACCCATAGAGACCCTATGCACAGCAGAATGAAACATTGCCCAATCCTGGGCCAACCTCATTACTGTTGCCACGCTTTAGTCCATTCATGCTGCCACTTGGCCAGTTCATCTCGTTGGGGTCTTCCTCTTTTTCTCTGACCTTCCACCTTACCAAACCAGACCTTTTTTTTTTTTTCTTTTTAATGGTGAATCTCAATTTTATTAACAGTCAAAGCAAGGCCAAGACCTGATGGAAGAATAGACCAGTAATTGCTCACATGCAAGTTTAAGCTGATGGTCAAGAAAATTAAATCAAACCTACTAGAACTACAATATGAACTTGAGTATATCCCACCTGAATTTATAGAACATCTTGACACATTGAATAACCAAAGACCATTTGAATTTTGGAATAACATCAATACATCATACATAAAAAAAGCAATAATCATCAGAAAGGCAGAACACAAAGAAAACACAAAACTAAAAGTCAGAGACTCTAGAACTTGTTCTTGAATGTAGAATATCTAAAGTGAATGGAAGACATGATGAAATAAAATAACTGCACAGAGATTTTTAAAGAACAGCTCATGAAGACAATGAATAATGAAATGTACAATGAGATGGGTTAGAAAATCAAGGAGAAGAACATGCTCAGCATTTCTGAAGGTGCAAGAATGAAAATCAAATTCAAGCCTTGAGTTGCAATATTGAAAGATTCAGAATATTGAACGACACAGGAAGCATCCAAAGCAAATGGGAGGAATACCCAGAAATAGTGGACCAAAAGA
>NW_006408542.1:7180627-7182911 GCF_000296735.1 Chrysochloris asiatica | reverse complement strand
TTACCTGTGTTTTGTGAGACTATGCAAAGGCATTTGACCATGTGGATAACACCAAATTATGGATAACACTGCAAAGAATGAAAATTTCAAGATACAAATATGCAAATATACAAATTGCCATAGAAATTGGCAATTCTCTATAAATGTACTGTTGCAGCTGTTTTGAATTACCTTTAGCAAAATTTTGCTTCCATGTAATATTAATGATTTTATCCAAGGATTTCTGCAACGCTTGAGAATGGACACAAACATAGATCTCTTCCAATTGGCTGGCCAGGTAGCTCACCTCCAAATTTCTTGAAATAGTTGGATCAGTGCCTGCAGAACTCTTATCAGTTCCATTTGTATTATATCAATTCCTGAAACCTTGTTCTTTGGCAGTGCCTTCAGTGTACCTTAGACTTCTTCCTTCAGTACAAGCTGCTCTTGATCATATGCTACTTCTTGAAATGGTTGAACATTGACCATTTCTTTTTTTTTAAATGTTTTATTGTGAATTATATGATAGTTTACATGAGAGAACTTCAGTTTTACATTAATTCCATCGTATATCATTTCATTGCCATGGTTCCAATCCCCTCCATGCATCATCAACTGAGCAAAGGCAAACCAGACCTTTTTAACCAGCATGCTTCTGGGTCAATTCTAACCACCAACCTTTTGGTTAGTAACCCTTTCTTGTACTCAGTTCTCTGCTCTCCCAGGTCACCCTTTAAATATTTTTGCACTCAAGACGTTTTCTTTTCTGAGGGAGATGACTTTAAATCTGTCTTGTGCCATGCCATTCTTTTCTTCTTGTTTCTCTCCTGAAATTTTCTTATTTCTTACCCTAACCCCATCTTTGCATTCTGCAAAGTCTTGCAGTAGGAGCTCAAGAGATATCTTTGCCAGATTGGGGTTCACTTTTCTATTTAAATTTGCCAAGTTTTCTGTCTTCTTATTACTGTGTAATTTTTTTTTTTTTAATTTGGGTGAAAGTTTACAGAGCAATTTAGTTTTCCATTTGACAATTCATACACATTTTGTTTCATGACATTGGATATAGCCTCCTCACTGTAACAGCACTCTTTCTACTTCCTCTCTCTATTTATTTGTCTTTCTTTCCTATTCTTTTTTTTTTTCTTAAATGTTTTATTGTGAATTATGTGACAGTTTACATGGGAGAACAATAGCTTTACATTCATCCTATCGTATATGGATTTGTGTCATTTTATTTGTTCTTCTGGTTCAGTTGTATAGCTTTGCGGAAGGTGATAACAAAGATGGTAATGAAACAGTTGCCGTTATCCTAGGCAAGGAGCTCTGGTAGCGTAGTGGTTACGAATCGGGCTGCAAACCATAAGGTCAGCAGTTCGAAACTACCAGCTGTTCTGTGGGAGAAAGATGAGGCGTTCTGCTCCCGTAAAGATTGACAGCCTCGGAAACCCTGTACAGGGTCGCTATGAGTCGGTTCTGACTCCACAGCATGTAACCACTACCACCATTATCCTTGGCTACCTCAAAATATCTAACTATGGATATCTTCACAATCATTTCATATAATGTGGTTTTTGACTAGTTAGGGGTAAAATATAAGAAAAGAAAGAAGCATCTGATTTAGAACATATCAATTTTTAGGTTATTTAGTTCATTCATATAGTCCATTCAAGCAGTTGGATTATTGGTGTGTATCTCAAGTAAAACAACAACAACAACAAAACACTGCCTCTGAGTCAATTCGGACCCCTAGCAATTCTATATAGGGTTTCTGAGACTGCAGATCTCTACGGGAACAGACTGCCTCACCTTTCTCCCACATTCAAGTACAGGATTGTGAACTACTACTACTAAAATCTCTGCTAGTGTTCTAGAAAGCTGAAAGTAGAGCTACAAATTCCTTTGTAGAATTCCCACACTGGTTTCACTCCTGCCTGCTGATGAAGACTTATCTCCCATGAATATATAAGGACTTATCTCCCATGAATGTATAAGGACTTATCTCCCATGAATGTATAAGGACTTATCTCCCATGAATGTATAAGGACTTATCTCCCATGAATGTATAAGGACTTTTCTCCTATGAATGTATAAGGACTTATCTCGCATGAGTGTATAGGAGGAGCCCTGGTGGCACATCACTCGCTGATAACCAAGTGGTTGGTGGTTGCGACTTACCCATAAGCGGCTGGTAGTTATGTGCTGTGGAGTTGGTTCCAACTCAGTGACCCTGCAGAATGCCGAAATCATTGCACAATCTCTTTGATATCTCAAGCCAGTAAAGGTTTGCTAAAGGTAATACAGAAAC
>NW_006408542.1:7177818-7179567 GCF_000296735.1 Chrysochloris asiatica | reverse complement strand
GATGGACTCAAGTGTGGCAACAGTAGTGAGGTTGGCCCAGGATCGGACATTGTTTTGTTATGCTGTGCATAAGGTGGCTATTAGTCGGTGCCGACTTGATGGCACCTAACAACAACAATGAGTCAGAACCATCTAAACAATACTTAACAACAGCAACATCTAAATCTCTTGAGTAACTGAAGTTTCCATAAACTAAATATTTATAGAAAAATACAGTATATAGTTGATAGGGTTTTCAGAAACGGCTTTGTGGTGGATTTTTCATGTAATACTTCAGTGTATATATGTGAGTTTTCTCCTTTATAATAGGAGAGGGAATAGAATACACATAAAAGATAAAGTGTATCAGTAACCATTTACCCAGGTGAACAATTTTTTCATCGTATATTTTTATGGCAAGTGAGCATAGATTATTTCTTTCCACATTGAGATAATCTACAAATGGAAAAGAAAGTATTAATGAAGTAAAGAGTTTTGTGCTTATTTGAAATATCAGAGATTTTAAAAATTGTCAAAATCTTTCACTTGACATTTTATTAATACCAGGATATAGACAAAAATGGTTCTTTAAACAAATACTGTTGGATGATGATGCATGGAGGAGATTGTAATCATTGCAATGAAACGATGTTGTAAAGCCGATGTTCTCCCATGTAAACTATCACTCAGTTTACAAGAAAAAAAATAATAATTCTTTAAGTTGTGCATGCTTTTGAATTAACCCAGAGGCAGTTAAAAATCTGATCTTTGTATCCTGACAGCTTGAGCTTTAATTCTATACTGGCTTCGCTGTTTCTCTATTTTCTTACCTGTATAATGAGATAAAAAGAATGCTTACTTCATAGAATATTTATGCAGATTTTATGTAATTTTCATAGAATAATGGTATTTAACAACTAACTAAGTCAAAATGAGCAAGTAAAAGAACTGAACAGAAATTTCAAAGGGCAGTTCGAGAAGACTAAGTATTATGATACAATATGTAAGGACCTGGAGTTAGAAAACCAAAAGTAAGAATGTGATCAGCATTTATCAAACTGAAAGAACTGAAGAAAAAACTTCAATCCTTGACTGAAAATATTGAAGGATTGGACTGCTAATCTCACAGTCAGCAGTTCAGACCCACCAGCTGCTTCTCTGAAACCCTAGACAGGGTCACTATGAGTCAGAACCAACTTGATGGCAGTAACAACATGGACACAACATCAAATGATGCAGAAAGTTTCAAAAGAAGATTGAAGGAGTACATAGTCACTGAACCAAAAAGAACTGATCGATGTTCAACCATTTCAAGAGGTAGCATATGAACAAGAACCAATGGTACTGGAGGAAGTCCAACTGTATTAAAGGCATTGGAGAAAAACAAAGCTCCACAAATTGACAGAATACAAATAGAAATCTTTCAACAAACTGATGCAGCACTGGAAGTACTCATTCATCTATGCTGCAAAATTTGTAAGACAGCTAGGTGGCCAGCTGATTGGAAGAGCTCCATATCTGTGACCATTCCAAAGAGAAGTGACCCAGAGGAATGCAGAAATCATCCAAACAATGTCATTAATATCACATGCAAGTAAAATTTTGCTGAATATAATTCAAAATTGCTTGCGACAGTACATCAACAAGGAATTTCCAGAAAGTCATGCTGGATACAGAAGAAGATGTGAAACTAGGCATATCATTGCTGACATCAGATGAATCTTAGCTGAAAGTAGAGAATACTGCAAAGATGTTTATTTGTGCTTTATT
>NW_006408542.1:7174120-7175653 GCF_000296735.1 Chrysochloris asiatica | reverse complement strand
TTTAATAGTCTCCTCCAATACCATAACTCAAATGTATCAATTCATCTATGGTCATCCTTATTCACTGTCCAGCTTTCATACCCATATGAGGTTATTGAAAATACCCTGGCTTGGGTCAGGAGCACCTTAGTCCTCAAGCTGACATCTTTGCTCTTGAGCACTTTAAATAGGTCTTGTGCAGTAGATTTGCCTGATAACAATGCATCATTTGATTTCTTAACTGCTGCTTTCATGAGCGGTGATCATTTTAAAACATTTTTTCATATGTTTGTTAGCCTCCTGAGTGTCTTCTTTTGTGAAGTGTCTGTTCATGGCCTTTGTTCATTTTTAATTGGATTATTTGTGTTTTTTTGTTGAACTGTTCTATAAATTTTAAATAGTAGTCTCTTGCCTAATATGTCATTGAGAAAAATTTTCCCAAGCTGTAGATTTTTCTTTTTATTCTTTTGGTAAAATCTTTTGATGTTATTTAAGTGTCTTAATTTTTAGGAGGTCCCAGTCATCTATATGTATTTTGCTGCTTGTCTGTTGTCAGTTTATGTTTGTTAGAATATTTTTACCATGCATCAGAGTTCCTAAGTTTGTCCTTATGTTTTCATTGATGATCTTTATAGTTAACAGGTTTCACAATTAGGTCTGTAATCCACAGTGAGTTCATTTTTGTATATGGTGTGAGATATTGGTCTTGTCTCACTCTTTTGCCAATGGATTTCCAGTTTTGCTAGCACCATTTTTTATAGAGACTGTCTCTTCCTCATTTAGTGTTTTTTGGTCATTTTTCAAAAACCAATCAACTGTAGGTAGGTGGATTTGCTTCTGGATTCTCAATTATGTTCCACTGATCTGTGTACCTTTTTTTAACCATGTCAGGCTGTTTTAACTACTGTGTCTGTATAGTAGGTTTTGGAAAGTGAGAGATCTCCTACTTTGTTCCTTTTTAGTAATGCTTTGCTTATCTGAGGTCTCTTTCTATATAAAATTAGTTTTTTCATCACTTTAAAGAATGATGTTGGATTCTAGATTAGGATTGCATTGTATAGATTGTTTGCCTTGGGTAGTGTTGACATTTGCACAATATTAAGTCTTCCTATCCAAGAGTGTTATTGTTGGTATTGTTATTAAGTGTTGTTGAGTCATTTCTAACCATAATGACCCTGTATAGGTGTCCAAGGAGTGGCTGGTGAGCTTGAACCGCTGACTTTATGGCTCAAATGACTTTGCAGTCTAGCACATTAACTGACAGTGCCACACCAGGACTCCTATCCAAGAGTTGTTGTTGTTGTTGTTAGGTGCCATTGAGTCGGAACCGACTCATAGCAACCCCATGCACAGCAGAACGAAACAATGTCTGATCCCGGGAAAACCTCACTACCGCCACCACACTCGATGCCATCAATGATGCCACCTGGCCAATCCATCTCGTTGGGGGTCTTCCTCTTTTTCTCTGATCCTCCATCTTACCAAGCATGATATCCTTTTCCAGCGACTGTTCCCTCCTGACAATATGTCCTGAATATGAGAGACGAAGTTTGG
>NW_006408542.1:7151107-7171667 GCF_000296735.1 Chrysochloris asiatica | reverse complement strand
TTTCCAATTTTCCCAGATTCATACTTTTTACATTCCATGTTCCGATTTTCAATGGATGTTTACAACTGTTTCTCTTCATTTTGAGTTATCCAAGAGTAAGTAAAGTATATTCTTCCATTTTTGTAAGTCTCTTTTGGTTTCCTGTAGTAGTGCTTTGTAGTTTTCTTAGTATAGGCTTTGTTTCTCTGGTTAGATTTATTCCTAAATTTTTCATCTTTTGGGTAGCTATTATAAGTAGTATTGTTTCCATGGTTTCCTTTTCAGAGCTCTCTTATTAGAGTAAAGGAATCTGACTGAATTTTGTATGTTGGTCTTTTGTACCCTGCTATTGTGCTGAATCTTTCAATGAGTTCCAATAATTTTCTTTCTGAGTCTCTTGGATTTTCTACCTATAAGGTCGTATCATCTGCAAATCTAGAGAGTTTTACTCTTTCTTTTCCAGTAATTAGCCTTATAGCTCTGGCTAAGATTTCCAACACAATATTGGATAGGAGTGATAGTAAAGACTCGTTTCTGTTTACAAAGGGAATGCTTTCAGTTTCTCTCCACTGACAGTAGTGTTGGCTGTTGGATTTGTATACATGCCTTTAACTGTGTTCAGGAATTTCCCTTCAATTCCTATTTAGTGTTTTTATCAGGAATGGATGTTAGATTTTGTCAAATGCTTTTTCTGTATCAATTTATATGATCATGTGGTTCTTTTCCTTTGTTTTATTTACATAGTAGATTATATTGATTGTTTTTATAATATTGACCCATCTTTGAATCCCTGTATGAATCCCACTTGGGTCATGATATATTATTTTTTTATATATGTTTTTGCATTCTATTGGCTATGATTTTTTTTTTTTAAGGTTTTTTTTTGTGTGTGTGAATTGATTGAAAGTTTACAGGGCAGATCATAAGTTTTACATTCAAGATTTCATATACTTTGTTTCATTACAATGGTTATAATCCCCTCCATGTACCATCAGTTAACAGTTTCTCTCTATTCGTTTTAGCTCTTTTGTTTTTGTTTTTGTTTTAAACACTTAGATATATATAATAATTTACACCACCCAAAGGTCACATTCTGCAAGTCTGCCTCCTGGCCGTCATCTCTCAGTCCCTCTCTTTCCATGAATCTAGAGTCCTCAGCTGCTCCCTCTCTTCATGTCCCCATCTCTAGTGTTGCTGCTTCTCTGCATAGGGTTCCGCATTCTGCTTGTGGTTTTCTCCCTTGATGATCTTAGAGTCCTCTGTTTCTGTACTGTAAGATTAACGACTCCCCCGTTTTTGTTGTAAAATGTCTACCTTTACAATTGTGACAGTCTCAGTTAGTCTCAATGATAACAACTACTCACTATTGAATCATAAGAATCTTATCCCCATTTCTTTTCACCAGACCCATCTAGACAAGATGAACACTGTTCACTAGTACTCTTATCTTCCCCCTCATACTCTTAAACTAACTCCCTCTTGAAAACTTGTAAGCCAGTCACTTGATGCCTCTATCGCCCCCTCATTTTAGGTAGCCAGTGTCTAAGTTGCCTGTCCCTATCTACCCCATATATAGAGGGCATAGCATTGATACCTGATGTGATGATTCCTTCCCTCTCTGTTGGTATTTTGAGCTACAACCTCTATGAGATCCTTAGTGATGATCCTTAGAGGCCAGGATGGCCAGAGTGATCCTTAGAGGCCAGGATGGCCAAACTTCATCTCTCATACTTTGTACATATTGTCAGGAGGGACCAGTCGCTGGAGAAGAATAACATGTGTGGTAAGGTGGTAAGGGTCAGAGAAATAGTGGAAGACCCCCAATGAAATGGATTGGCAAAGTGGCAGCATCAGTGGATTCAAATGTGACAACAGTTGTGAGGCTGGCCCAGGATGGGGCAGTGTTTTTTTCTGTTGTGCATAGGATCGCTATAAGTTGGTGCCGACTCAATGGCACCTAACAACAACAACAACAACCTCCATGAGTATGTGTCAAGTTCATCAAAGTGTAGCAATTTACTCTCATTTTCTTTATCAAAAATTATGTTTTTTTTAATCTTCTTCTAGTCGAGTTCTGATTATCAAGCCATCGAGGCTAGGTCAAATGGGTACTGTATGCAAATTTGGGTGTTCTTGTGGCTCTCCCCTCACTTCATATCATCAGCTGGATGCTTCACTCTCAGCTCTAGCCCTCTGTGGCTATGTACTTGTTCATGGGCTCAGGTGTCCCCAGGTCTTAACACACTTGGGACCAACCAGCCCTTCCTCTTTCTTCTCTCATCTCCAGTTCAGTGGGAATCTATGGAACGTGATTGAACTCAGCCCATTTCTTCATTTCTGCCTTTCCCCCTCTTCCACTCATCAGTAAACAAGTGTGGTCGCCAGCAAGCTTACATGCCTGCTCATGTGTTCCCTTTGAGTTTCAGTTTTGGAGGGGGGTTTGTCCTGAAGGGACTTGATTGCTTATCTTGATGGCTTCCCAGTGAACAGCTTGCTTATTCTTGTAGTAGCCAGTCGTGCTGACATTTTTGTTTGGGGGTTTTCCTGATGATCTTTCTTTAAAGATATATCATCTGTTGCTCTAGCTGTTCCAGGCTGTATTGGCTATGATTTTGTTGAAAATTTTTCTATCTGTGTTCTGTAGTTTTATTAGTGATGTCTTTGCCTAGTAGTGGTATGAGGGTTATGCTTGCTTGATAAAATATATTTTTGAATTTTCCATCCTATTCTATAATCTGAAATAATTTGAGTAAAATTGAAGTCAGCTCTTCTCTGAATGATTGGTAAAATTCACCAGCAAACCCATCTGGGCCCGCATTAATTTTTGTTGAGAGTTTTTAAGTTACCTAATCAATTAGTTTGTTACAGATCTGTCCAACTTCACTCTCTGTTAGTTTAGGTAGCTTGTGTTTTTCTAAAAATTAATCCAGTTCTCATAGTATGTTCTGCTATTATCCATTTTATTTCCATTGGTTCTTTTGTGATGTCACCCATATAATTTCTTATGCATGTTATTTGCATCTTTTGTTAGATTTGCCAATGGTTTGTCAATTTTATTATTCTTTCAGAGAACTAACTGCTTGTCTTGTTGATTCTTTGTGGGGTTTTTTTTTGTTTTTTTCCTAATTCACTTATTTCTGTTCTAATCTTTTTTTTTCTTGTGGCAGAAGACTACTTTGCTGCTCTTTTTCGAATTGCTGGTAGTAATGTCTGTTGTAATGTTTATTACTTCCTTCCCTCTACTTGCTTTGGTAAGGAGATCTGGTAGCATAGTGGTTACAAGTCGGGCTGTGAACCTCAAGGACAGCAGTTTGAAACTACCAGCCGCTCCGCAGGAGAAAGATGAAGCTTTCTGCTCCCGTAAAGATTTACAGCCTCGGAAACCCGGTACTCGACGGCACTTAACAATAACAGCATGACTTGACTGTAGCATTTTGCTATGTAATTTTGTGTGTGTGAGTATGCGTGTGGTGCTTCTGTTTTCTTTGTACCACAAATTTTTCTGTGCTGAGTTCGTTTTGTTTATGTGTTTTCTTATCAATTTCTTCACTGCTGTTTTAATATTTACAAAAACTTCATGGTTTTCCTTTTCCTGATTTGATGTAAATGTGTGTTAATTTTCTTTGAGATTACTCTGTAATTATTCATTTCTTCCTCCTCTTAAAACAGTCTATTTTATCTTGAAATCTACTTGACTTCCTCACCGTTTGGAATTCTGTAAGTACACTTTCTCCTCTTTTTGCTTTGTTAATTGTCTTGATTATAGATTGATATATCTGATTCCCTAGTTCCAGTCCTGTAGTTTGTTTTACTTTGTTTTTGCTGTTGTTAAGTGCTATCAAGTCAGTTTTGACTCAGTGATCTTGTATAGGGTTTTTGAGGAGCAGCTGGTGAGCTTGAACCACCGACCTTGCAGTTCAAACCAACCTTGAAGCCCAGTGCATTAACCTGCAGCGCCACACCAGGACTCCTGTTTTACTTTTAATACTTCTGTATCTGGGTTGAATTCTGGGTGGTGTTGCCATATATGTCAATTTTCAGTTGTCGTTTGCTGTTATTAGTTTTCAGTCCAAAGGATTCCTTTAGTATTTTTTTCTGAAGTTGATCTGGTTTGTTTGTTGTTGTTGTTGTTTTTTTACAAATTCCTTTAATATCTGTTTATCTGGAAATGTTCTAATTTTGCCATCATATTTGAGGGGTATGTTTCTTAGTTGGCATTTTTTTCCTTTCAGAGTTTTTTGCCTCTTGCTTTCATGGTTTCTGCAGATAAATCTGAAATTAATCTTATTGCTTCTCCTTTGTAGATAAGTTTTCATTTTTCCTGAGCTACTTTCAGGATTCCTCCCTTGTCTTTGATTTTAGAGACTTTGATTATGATATGTCTCGATGATTTTCTTTTGGGTTCTATCCTCTTGGGGTCCATTCAGCTTCTTGAATATTTATCTTCTCTTTCATGATATTAGGGAAATTTTCTTTCAACAGCTTTTCAACTATCTTTTCTGTATTTTTGTTTGTCTCTTTCTGGTCTGGAATTTCAATCTCTCGTAAATATTCCTCTTCATGTTGTCCCATGTGAATCTCAGGCTTTCTTCAGATTTTAAAATTATTTTTTTCTGATTGTTCTTGTAGCTTATTAATATTGAGAGATTTATTTTCAAGTTCATTAATTCGGGCTTCCACTGAATCTAATCTACAACTTTGTCCTTTCAATGTGTTGGCCATTTCTGAAGTCTTACTATTCATCTTCTGGATTTCTAGATGCAGATTTTGTATTATCTCCAATCCTTTATTGTTTTGTTTGATTGTTCCTATAGTGCTTTCTTCAGTTCTCTCTTGTGTTCCTGAACCTTTTTTGTCAGTCATATCATTCTCTTAAATTATTTTTCAGGTAGTTTCAATGCCATTTTTTCCTCAAAAATATTTTCTAGCTCTGCCTCTTGATCCCCTGGTTGAGGCACTCTGTCTTGTTTCTTTGTGGGAACAGAAATTGTCTGCTACTTTTGAGACATTGAGGTGTTGTTGCATTTGTATTAGGTTGATGATTGTATGTTGGTGTGTGCTGAGGCACTCACCATCTGCCTCCTGGTGAGTGTGAACAGGAGCTGAGCTTGTGTAACATTCTGTGCCGTGTCATTTCATGATGGCTTTAGCTGATGTTGGTTGTTGTTGTTGATCTGGTGTGTAGCAGCTGTGGTTGTGGCTGGGTTGTGTGGACACAGTTGCAGTCTTCTGTTGGGTGAGGCAAGAAGAGAAAACACAGACACAAGAGAGAAGGAAAACTAACACAGACCATCAAACATCAGAGAATAAAAGGAAATAATAAAGAAAAAAAAAAAAAAAAGCAGGCACCAGCTAGCACAAGAATGCAAAAATCAAAGAGAGAAAAAAGGGAGAGGAAAGCAATGTAAAAAGAGAAAAAATGAAAAGAAAAGAAAAAGTTGTAAACACTATTAGGGACGTGAATGAGTAAAAGGGAAACATACCAGAGAGTAGTTTAAAAAAAAAAAAAAAATGTATGGAGGGATTTAAAAAAAGAAGAAAATTTAAAAACCAGAAGTGTGGGAAAGAGAAGCAGCAAAAACAAAACAAAACAAAAAAAGGTGGGGAGGGGGGCGAGTGTTTAGAAAACAAGAGAGAGAAAGACAAGGGAGAAAGCATAAACAAACAAAAACAATGAAGGGGGGAGGGGGCACCCAGGACAGGTGCCTGACCCAGAAAGGAGAACATTCTGAAGTCTCCTGCCAGCTGAGGACCTCACGTCATGGGTGGATAAGGGATGAGACAGTAACACTCAACCCTAGATGGAGTTCCTGTAGTGCTAGGCGTTTTCTGTTCTGAACACCCAAAACGGAAGTAGTTTGTGCAAACCCCAAAGCCGCTGGGTAGCTGTCCCAGAGGGTAGCTGAGGGTGAGAGGTGCCTTTAGTTCTGGAATGACCAGAGCTAACTCTGCTGGTCTGGAACAGGCCACGTCTGATTCCAGGTGCCAGGGTGGTGCTATTAGCTGCACACACAGTTTGATGCAACTTTAACAGCCCAGAAAACGGGAGCTTCTCTGGGAATGTACACAGATGGGGACCACCACACCGCTGGTCATCAGGATATTCCAAATGAGTTTTTGTATCTTTCATTACTAAATAGATTTATTTATGTTTTCTTTATTGGTCATTTAACATGTAATCTCTTCACTACCAAACTCACAAATGCATGACAATAGATTGAAATGTTAAACCCACTGGCGCTGCAGGCTGAGCACTGGGAACCGCAAGGTCAGTTTGAACCACAGAATTGGTGGTTCAAACCGTCCAGTCGTTCCTCAGAAACCCTATACAGGATCGTTATGAGTCAGAACCGACTTGATGGCACTTAGCATTTCCGTAGAGGGATTCCTGGGTGGTACAAAGGGTTAAGCACTAGACTCATCTACTAGCCAAAAGGTTAGCGTTCCAAGACAATCCTGACGATCTGCCTCCGAAAGCTCACAGCCTTGAAAACCCTCTGGTACAGTTCTACTCTGCACACGTGGGCTCATCGTGAGTTGGAATCAACTTGTTGGAAACTTCGCTTTCTGTACAAATCACTATGGGTATACAAGTGTTCTTTCAGTAAAGAAATCCGCCCTTCCTTTTTGGTGCTTTCATGTTATTTATTTTCTTTGAGAGCTAAGAATATAAGGATATGTTCCTCCTTAAAAATAAAATATAAATTGTTGAATGTAAAACCAGTGTGTTCTGTAAACTTTCGTCCAAATCACAAGACAGAGTGAGATATAAACAAAATAGAAGCTCAGAGCATTCAATGATGTGCCCTAAAGGCTTTTGTTACTGTGTTTAATGTCTGCTTTGTTCAGCAGCCCACAGTGTCGTTCTCTTCTCTGACCACCAGGTGGAAGTATAGCACTTTGTATCATGTCTTCTTACACAGAGAGCCCGTGTCGTAGTTGCTGTATTCAAATGTCAGATTGGGTAAGGAATAAAACATAAAGCCGTATTCAGGAGGAAGAAATGTTTGTTCAATTGAATTTTATACCATCATACTTTAATCATTTACTTGAGGATAATGACAATAGATTGGACAAATTCTTTTAATTCACTGAGATAAACAGATCCATTACTAGGAATAACATATGATGAAATCTTTGTGATCTGAAGAGCTACAGAGGATAAGACCAAATTAGCTTTCAAATATGCTTTAAAGGTACTTTAAAATAATTGGTGGAAATAAATCCTTGGCATTCTTGGGAAAGTGGTTTTATGTAGTAAACTATGAGAACATTGCTCTTTGTAACTTAAATAAGCTGAGTCAATCTTATTTTCCAGGTGTGACATTATACCGCAAGTTGATCAAAACAGTAACTTCAGTTCCTTCAAATATTATGGAAAAGTATGAAAAATTGGCTAAGATTGGAGAAGGATCTTATGGGGTTGTATTCAAATGCAGAAACAAAACCTCTGGACAAGTAGTAGCTATTAAAAAATTTGTGGAATCTGAAGATGATCCTGTTGTTAAGAAAATAGCACTAAGGGAAATACGTCTGTTGAAGGTAAGTAAGGTCAACTTCATATTTGTATATATAAACATGGTGCTGGTTGAAATATATCAAATTACAAAGGAATTTATAATTTTTCATTGCATTTATATTCCTTTCCATCAGCAACTTTGGGAAATACACGCTGATTATTACTGTGATTGCTTTGATGGGGGGCCGTATTCAAATGACACAGCTGTAAATTGTTAAAACATTGCAGCCCTTCCATTCTACCTGGTAAATAGCCACTGTGTTAAGTATTCTTCAAGAAGCCCTTGTAGCATAGTGGCTCAAAGGTGAGCTGCTAACTGCAAGGTTAGTAGTTCAACTGTACTAGCTGCTTCAATGGGAGAAAAATGAAACTTTCTGCTCCCTAAAGATTTACAGTCTCAAAAACAGAAACCCTATAAGTGTTGCTAGGAGCCAGAACCAACTCCCCTGCACACAACCACCACCTTGGTACTTAGTTTTCCCCATCAACCCTGGCCCCGTATCGTCCGCATCGTCCGGGCCCCTCTAGGCATTCCCTCTGCTTCTACCCCAAACCAGCAACTAAAAGATCTCTTGGCCCAACTGGAGCGTAAGGTACTGCTCCAATGCTTCCGTAGGCACTGATAAGGATTTATTCCCTGTCTGGGATGTTCTTAAATATATTCAATAATTATTCCTAGTTATGTATGAGAGAGCTTCTGAAAATTCATGGAAAAATTCCATTATCATTTCATTTTTTAATTCCCCTCATATATGCATTTTTACAGAGGTTTTTGTTATAATTGTTTTTACTCTAATAGGGTTTGACGTAAAATTCATCATTATTATCCTTTCCAAAATATTATTTACAGCAGGTCTCCCTCCTCAACCAGTAATTTCCAATGTTTTGTTTAAAATATACTGTGATAAACCCAGTTTCAAGTAGCACTGGACTGCTAACTGCAAGGTTGGTGGTTCAAACCCACCAGCCACTCCATTCTGTGGAAAACCTAAACAGGGTCTCTATATGAGTCAGAACTGACTCAGTGGCGCTTAAGTATCTCCATTGCAATAAAAATTGAGTCACTGTTACCTTGTGACCAGCAGAGGGCGCTTATCAGCCAGCATTGGGTTTCTTTATAATAAAAATAATATATTTTTTTTTTTGAAGACCCCCGCAAGTCTTCAAATAAAGTTAATGCTCGGTAGTACCTCCTGACTTACAAGCACCCTTATGAGACTGTCTTTAAGTAACCAAGTAGCCAGATTTCAACTGAGTGGTATTCTCATCAGACAATCTGGCTACTTTGTACATCAGACTGTAATCAGAATATACATCTTTCCTACTTTTGATATATTGCCCCCAGAACATATTGCTCCTATGATAAATCTACCTTACACTCCCCATGTACTCCTGTTTCTGGGGTTTTTTCTTTAATTTACATTGTTGATTCTTCTGTAGTACCTATTTTACGTTAGGCAAGTCGCTGTTTTTATTTCTCTAGGCTAAGTTAACTTCACTTGAAAAGGAGTACAATTGTTGAACCGCACAAAGGCAGCAGGTTCAACCAGGCTTGACCCTGACGTTGCCTCTAACTCTAGCACTGTGACAGTCTTGCAGCCATGGTGGGGTGCAGCGTGTCTTACTGGCATACTGTGGTTCTGTTTCAGCACAAAGCACCTAGCCTACTAGTTAGTGACCACTTGCTTCTGCTGTTTTCCCATTGTGCTCTTTTAGGCAGTGGAGCTCAGGAAAGACAAACTGTTGTGGTGCTCTAGGCTAGTTTTCATTCTTATCAATGGAGAAAAGATTGAAGTTGTCAAGGACTTCATTCTTTTTGGATCAACTATCAACACTCATGGAAGCAGCAGTCAAGAAATCGACATATTGCATTAGCCAAATGCGCAGCACAAGACCTTTTTAAAGTGTTGAAAAACAAAGATATCAGCTTGAGGACTAAGGTGTGCCTGACACAAGCCATGGTATTTTCAATAACCTCATATGCATGTGAAAGCTGAATAGTGACTAAGGAAGACTGTAGAAGAATTGATGGTTTTGAGTTATGGTGTTGGAGGAGAATATTGAAAGTGCCATGGGCTGCCAAAAGAACCAATAGATCTGTGTTGGAAGAAGTGCAGCTAGAATGCTCCTTTGAGGCCAAGATGGCCAAACTTCGTCTCTCATACTTCAGACATATTGTCAGGAGGGACCAGTCACTGGAGAAGGATATCATGTTTGGTAAAGTGGAGTGTCAGAGAAAAAGAGGAAGACCCCCAATGAGATGGATTGGCCAAGTGGCAACATCGATGGACTCAAGCGTGGCAACAGTAGTGAGGTTGACCTAGGATCGGGCAATGTTTCATTCTGCTGTGCATAGGGTCGCTATGGGTCGGTACTGACTCGATGGCACCTAAAAACAACAACAACAACAATGGTGCGGTGGAAGTCCTGGTATGGTGCTGTGAGTTAATGTGCTGGACTGCAAAGTCGATTTGAACTGCAGGGTCAGTGGTTCAAACTCACTAGCTGCTCCTCGGAAACGCTATACAGGGTCACTATGGGTCGGAACCGACTCGATGGCAATTAACAATAACTACAACAGTGGTGCAGTGCACCAAGTGTTGGGCTACTAACAGAAAGGTGGATGTTTCAAGCCCACCAGTCACTCTTCTGGAGATTGCTGGGGCAGTCTGCTCACATAAAGATTTGTAGTCTCGGAAACCACGGCTCGTCCTGTGGGGGTCGCTATGAATCAAAATGGCCTCTGTGGCAGTGCATTCGGGTTGGGTTTCCCAAGCTGGTGAGCAGCAGGTACATAGTTACAGACTGATACTTTTTTGGTCAAGCTATGTACAGAGCTTTAAATAGAAGCATGCTATGTGGTCCCTGTACCTAAGATTCTCTGCTGGGCCTGCAAATATTTATTGAATATCAACAGTGTATAAAACACTTTGTCTCTTGTGGTAAATAGCATAGGGTTTAGAAAATTGATTTGCCTACTACCGGGGAAAATAACAGGGAAGAGGAGTTATAAGTAGTTGTGATCTTATATTCTCCTAGTTTACAATTGCTTACCCAGTTCTTTCTGTGGTTAGAAGCCCTGGCTTGTACACTGCATTGTATGGGCTCCTTAGGTATAGACTGGAACATCAGTAACTGTGTGTTGGTCTGTCTATGGGACAGTCCTGGCTTACACTCAAAATATAAGTGGATGGTATGTTACATAGTTAGTTAGAGATTGTTTTACTTAATCACAGATTTCCTCTGGTTTATATTGTACACAACTCCCTTGGAAAATGCTTTCATTTGGGAATGGAGTTTAACCCATAAAATACGTAACAATGAGAGAGAACAACAGAATGAAAGAATAGAGCTGAAACATAATAAGTAAATTTAAAATACAGACTGACTATGGAGGTTCCTGGAATAAGCAACTTCATCAAATTTGGGGGTTGGCATCTAGTATAGTTGAGAGTGAACCCCAGAGTCCAGACTGAACTTAAAATAAAGCTGATACTTACATTAAATCCAAGGCAACATGTTATTTTTAGGGTCTTCTCAATAATATCTATTCCGATCATTCTATGACTTGTATATTTTGAGTTTCCATAAAATGCATATTTTGGGGGATTTTGCTTATATTTGAACTTACATGCTTTATTTGCTATCACCAGAGAGATTCAAACAGTTTAGTCACCGTCTCTTATAGTTGGATCCTATAAATTCTTAAATTTCTTCCCGCTTTAAGACTCTTATGATTCTTACTAAGTGAAATTTCTCTTGTGAGTAACTGTAATGAAAGTCTCCACAAGAGATGCCTTGATATTGATAATCAGGCCTTCAAATCTTCAAATTTTAAGAGGTCTGGGCAGAAGGTATTACTAGAAACAGATCCCTAAGTCTTGTGTTTCCATTCCTTTGCAGCAATTAAAACATCCAAACCTTGTGAACCTCATTGAGGTGTTCAGGAGAAAAAGGAAAATGCATTTGGTTTTTGAATACTGTGATCATACACTTTTAAATGAGCTGGAAAGAAATCCAAATGGGTAAGTAATGTAGGGACTAAAAGTCTGCTGGTTACTTCTCCACTTTATTATATGTGGGATCAACGATGGCAACTTTCAAACCCTAGCTACAGTTCCCCTCCTCATCAGCATGCACCTGACCGTTCTTTTCCAATCTCAGTTAGGATGTACTCAAAGAACAAACAAATATGAAACAAAAGGAAATATAACTAGAAAAAAAATTTACTGCAGATAGAAATTAGAATGCATTTTAAGGTTAAATTATGTATTTGAGTTCAAGGGATGAACTATGTTTCAATATTCAAACATCTGTTCATATAATTCATTAAAATATTAAAGGAGAAGAAATGCATATGACTGTTGCAATTTGAAAAGTCATTTAATAAATTTAATACGCTTTCATGTTTTTTAAATCATTTTTTTAAAAACCCTGCTGTTGTTATGTGCCATTGAATCGGTTCTGACTCATAGCGAACCTGTATAGGGTTTGTGAGGCTGTATGTCTTTGTGGGAGCAGAAAGCCTCTACTTTTTCCTGCAGAGCCGCTAATGGGCTCACACTGTGGACCTTGTAGTTCACAGTCCAGTGTTTATCTTTCATTCAATAATTACATGTAACAAAATATTTAAGGGGTCTTTGAAGACGCAAAGCTGATTCATAGTTAAAATGTATAACTCTGGCCTTACATATCACACTTGATTCCCTGTTGGTTTAAGATCTGTTATCATTAGCACTGTCACTTGGCATATAACTTAGGAGCAGCAGCGACAACACTGTTAGTTTTGAGAATCTGACCCCTAAATAGAGCATTTGAGTTATTAATTCCCCTTTTAGTAAATTAGAATTAAAAGAATACTTTCTTGATATTAAATAAAAACAAAACAACTCTCTTCAAATCAATAGCCAATTGTATTCTATTCAATGGTAAGACCATAGAGGAACTTACATGAAAGTAACTGGCAACACAAGAATGTCAGTGGAGACCGGTATAATGTAGCCTCGTTCGGAAAGTCCTAGCCAGAGTAATGTGAGGGGGGAAAAAGGAATATATATATATATATAGCTTTTAGAAAATAGACATCTTGAATAAAATTGCATTGAGTTGCACAATATAATTGTTTTTCTACAAAATCTAAGAGAGTCTCCTAATGAGTTACTGGAACTAATGAAGTTCAGTATAGTTCACTATGCCATCACACAACTTCCACACACAATCAACAGCAATTGTATCAGTCAGCAACTTGGAAGATCTGGTAGTAAAGGGCCCTATTCAAATATTAACAGTAACCAAGACGTTTAGGAATAAAGATAAAAGGAATTATTGAGAAACTCTATAAAGAAAATTATAACATTTTATTGGGATGAAGTATACATAAAATGTTTATTTTACATGAACGTATGTTTCTGGATGAAAATATTCAATATAAAGATGCTGCCTCCTCAATTTATTTTTTATGATACAAATTCTAATCACATCACTTATGGGGGATTTTTTTGTAACTGGAAAAACTTAGATTAAATCAAAAAACTTTTTAAAAAGAAGGGACTGTAAAATATTTTTAACTGATGGTATATGGAGGGGATTATAATCAACGTAATGAAACAAGTTATATGAAGTGTTGAATGTGAAACTGATGATGTGCCCTGTAAACTTTCACTCAATCCACAATAAAAACCTTAAATTAAAAAAAAAAAAAAAAGAAGGGACTGTAACAGTCAAATATTAAAACACCTTACAAAACTGCAATAATTAAAACAGCTTTGTAATGACACAAAAATATACAGCCAATGAAACAGTAGACAGATCCAAGAGCAATCACAAGTATATATAAAATTATAACATGCTAAGGAGCTCTGGTAGTGTAGTGGTTACAAATCGGGCTGCTAACCTCAAGGTCGGCAGTTCGAAACCACCAGACATTCTGCGGTAGAAAGATGAGGCTTCCTGCTCCCGTAAAGATTTACAGCCTCAGAAACCCTGTGCAGGATCACTGTGAGTCAGAACCGACTCCACGGTACTTAACAACAACAACAACATCACAGTGGCGCTAGAGATCGGGTAAGAGGAAACTGCTCATTCCTGGATGAATATAAGAATAGTTTGCATTTTTCTAGCACTTATTTTATACTATAACATTAATGGAAGAAAGAAAGTAGAAGTGAGTCATTATTCAATCTTGGTGGGGAAGATTTTTCTAAGCATAGAAACAAAAGAAGCAACATTTATATGTTATTGTTAGTTAACCTTTGAGTTATAGAAATGCCCTTTGATAAAAAGAACCAGGTTGTTATTGTAAAGTGCCATTGTGTTGGTTCATACTCATAATGACCCTGTATAGAGTTTCAGAGGAGCAGCTGGTAAGTTTGAACTGTTGACCTTGTAGTCAGTACTCCATTGCTTATCCTATAATGTCACACCAGGACTCCAAAAGTACCATAAACAAAGCTAAAAGAGAAATGGCAAATTGGATACAATAGGTGCTAGTACTAGGTCACCCATTAATATGTATATATATATATACAGATTTGATAAATCAAAAATTTTTAAATATGAGCACCCAATTAGAAAATATATTCCTTCAAAAAAAATTTAGTGAACTCCTGCTGTGCACTGGACATATTATTTTTAGATGTTTTGGTCATACCTGTGGTCAAGATATAGTAAAATGTCTGTCCTCATGGATCTTACTTTCCAGGGGACGTGAAAAAGCAAATCATTTTACAAAGGAAGGAAAATGACCAGTACACCTATGAAAGCATGTTCACCCTCCTTATCCATCACTTCTCACCTTGGCAAAGATTTTTTGAAAAATCAGAATACCCAGTATTGTTACCTGTCAGGGGCTCAGCCTCTCTAATTCCCAGCCACAGAGAGTGTGATTAGGAGGGCAGTTTGCAATATGTGTGGAAATCTTTCAAGCTGTTTTTGGCTTTTAATGAAGAAAGTGCATCGAGAAAAAATTATAATAAGTATATCAGATAGGTACAAAAAGTTATGTATAATAATGTTTAAAACAGCACTATAACACAAAAATTGGGAATGATCACTTTAATGAAATATGCAATTATAATGAAATGTACAAAGACCAGGAGTTAGAAAACCAAAAGGGAAGAGCATGCTTGGCATTTCTCAAACGGAAATAACTGAAAGAAAAATTCAAGCCTGAAATTACAATACTGAAGGATTCTATGGACAAAATATTGAACAATTCAGGAAGTATCAAAAGAAAAAATACACATACTCGTTCTATCAAAAAGAATTGGTTGGCATCCGACCATCTTGGGAGGTAGCATACGATCAAGAACCAATGATTTCAAGGAAGATGTCCAAGCTGTACTGAGGCATTGATGAAAAACAAGACTCTGGGAATTGGCAGAATGCCAATTGAGATGTTTCAACAAATGGATGCAATGCTGAAATCACTCACTTATTTATGCCAAGAAATTTGGAAGACAACTATCTGCACAACCACCTTGAAGAGATCCATCTTTGCCCCCATTCTAAAGAAAGCTATTCCAACAGAAGACAGAAATTACTGGGCAATATCATTACTATTACTCACGGGTAAAATGTTGATGAAGATAGTTCAAAAATGGTTGCAGCAGTACAGCAACAGAGAACTGCCAGAATTTCAAGTCAGATTCAAAAGAGGACGTGGGATGAGGGATATCATTGCTGATGTCAAATGAATCTTGACAGAAAGCAGAGAATACCAGAAAGATGCTTACCTGTGTTTCATTGACTATGCAAAGACATTTGACTATGTGGATTAACAAACTATGAATAACATTGAGAGGAATGGTAATTCCACACTTCATTATGATTGTGAATAGCCTGCATATAAACCAAAAGGCAGTTATTCTTGAACAGAACAAGAGGATAATGTATAGTTGGAAATCAGGGAAGGAGTGCTTCAGAGTTGTATCCTTTCACCGTATTTACTCAATCTTTATGCAGTGCAAATAATGTGAGAAGCTGGGTTGTATGAAGAAGAACATGGCATCAGGATTGGAAGAAGACTCTTTAACAGTCTGGGATCTACAGATGATACACTGCCTTTGCTGAAAGCAAACAGGACTTGAAGCATTTACTGATGAAGGTCAGCCCGTAGTATGAATTCATCCTCAACACAAAGAAAACAAAAACGCTCACAACAGGACCAGTAAACATCACACTAAACAGAAAGATTGAAGTTGTTGAGTATTTCATTTTACTTGGATTCACAATCCATGTAAATTCATGGAAACTGCAATCAAGAAATCAGTTTATCGCATTGGCCAAATCTGCTGCAAAGGGCTTCTTTTAAATGTATTAAAAAGCCAAGATGTACTTGAAGGACTAACTAAGGTGCACCTGACCAAAGCTGTCATATTTTCAGTCACCTCTTATGTAGATGGACAGTGAATAAAGTTCATGCATTTGAATTATGGTTGTTAAGTGCCGTCGAGTCGGTTCCGACCCATAGCGACCCTGTACAGGGTTTCCAAGGGTGTAAATCTTTATGGGAGTAGAAAGCCTCATCTTTCTCCCGCGGAGCGGCTGGTAGTTTCGAACTGCTGACCTTAAGGTTCGCAGCCCGATTCTTAACCACTACGCTACCAGAGCTCCTTATTGAATTATGGTAAAGAATATCAAATATACGGTGGATTATCAGAAGAATAAACAAATATGTCTATGAAGAAGTACAATCAGAATGTTCCTTCAAAGTGAGGATGGTGAGACTTTCTCTTACATACTTTGGGCATGTGACTGGGAGGGACCAGTCCCTGGAGGAGAACATCAAGGTTGGTAAGGTAGAGGGTCCATGAAAAAGAGGAAGAGCTCAATGACATGGATTGATACAGTGGCTGTAATGATCGGCTCAAGCATAGCAAAGATTGTGAGGCTGGCGCAGAACCAGGGAGTGTTTAGTTCGGTTGTGCATGGGGTCACTGCGAGTCAGAATTGACTCAATGGCACTTAATAGCAACAACATTGTTGAAATAGCTAACAAATGGGTAAGGAGCCAGTGGCTCTCTCATCTAAAGAAGGAAGGCTCTTAGGGAAGGAGGAGTCCAGGAGAAGTAGCTGGCCCTCTGCTTCTTTACTAAAAGAGAAAATCAGAAGCACATAGATTAGTGCTGCCATTAAAAGTAGATGAAAGGGTAGTAGATGACAACTCCTCTCCAATATTCCTAGCGTCTTGAATCTTTGGATGCCTTCTTCATGCCTTCCTCCCTGTTTTACTAATGAATTTCTGGCATCTCAACTGCTTTAGGCTTGTTGTTGTTGTTAAGTGCCATCAAGCAGCTTCCGACTCACAGAGACCCTGTAGAGAGGGTTTCTGAGGCAGCAGAAGTTTGCAGGAATAGAAAGCCTGGTGGTTCATAGTGCAGTGCTTAGCTCATAGAGCCCCAGATTCCCTTTTTTTTTGGTGTTTTGTTGTTGTTAACTTCTGTCAAGTCAGTTCTGACTCATCCGACCCTGTATAGGGTTTCCGAGGAGCGGCTGGTGAATTTGAATCACTGACCTGTGGTTCCAAATGACCTTGTGGTCCAGTGTTTATCCTACAGTGCCACAGCAGGACTCCCCTTTTAGCAGAGACACTTTGAGTACAGGTTGCAACCAATTCAGTAAATAACCAGATAGTTTTAAAACCACAATATTGATTAAGTGCATCCATATTTAAAGTGTTGAAGAGCAAAGATGTTAGTTTGAGGTCTAAAGTGCGCCTGACCCAAGCCATGGTATTTTCAATAACTTCATATGCATGTGAAAGTTGGACAGTAAATAAAGAAGACTGTAGAAGAATTGATGCATTTGTGTTATGGTGTTGGAGGAGAATATTGAAAGTACCATGGACTGCCAAAAGAACAAACCAATCTGTGTTGGAAGAAGTACAGCCAGTGCTCCCTGGAAGCCAGAATGGGCCAGACTTGTCTCTCATACTTTGGACTAGTCAGGAGGGACCGGTCACTGGAGAGGGATATCATGTTTAGTAAAATGGAGGGTCAGAGAAAAAGAGGAAGACCCCCAAGAAGATGGATTGTCACAGTGGCAACAATGATGGGCACAAACGTAGCAACGATTGTGAGGTTGGCCCAGGACGGGGCAGTGTTGCATTCTGTTGTGTGTAGGATTGCTGTGATTCAGTACTGACTCGATGGCACTTAACAACAACAACAATTGTTAAAATCAGACAAATATAAAATCCTATTTCTTCCTCTCTGGTTCAACAAACATGGAGTCCATTTCCACATCCATTCTCCCTTACAAATTAGCAAAATGTTGCAGCTCCTTTGCTGTGTAAACCTTCTCTTTCTGTGTTTAACATTGGGATAGGTCCCTGGGGCATCCTGGGATCTGACTGTAATAATTTTCTAGAGGAGTCAAGAGAATTGGTGTCACCTTGCACAGCAACTATTTCAGATTATTAAAGGGTCCACAACAAGGCAGAAAATCAGCCTTATCATGTAAGTTTAGGGTCTACCACTCATGAGAAGGGGAGCTTAAGGGAAAGATGGGGTACTCTTAGCTGAATGTCTTTTCATTTTCAGTCAGTGCATTGACCTCATATGAACTCAATCTGTGTTGTCCTTTAACAACTTGCAGGACAGTTCTCTGTGCCCAGTTTTTCAGCTCAATGAGCCCTACATATACAAGAAATATTAGGGCATCCATAGAAATCCCTGGTAAATTTTTACTGAGGCTAAAAGCGTTCACATTTCTTTTACTATATATATTGTTGTATCATGTAGGGATTGTCAACCAAAGCCTTGCCCTGAGTAGGCACTTTATTCCAGATGATTGTGGTGGTCGCTGAAATAGCTGTTACATCATTGATTGTCCATCTACCAGTGGGCTTCCCACTCATGGTAATTAGATCTTATACCATCAATGACAAAAAGTAATGATAATAAATACAAAACCACTGCCATCAACTCATAGTGGTTCTATGGGACAAACCAGAACCTTCCCTATAAGGTTTCTGTGTCTGAAATCTTTAGAAGCAGACTGCCACATCTTTCTCCCACGGAGCGGCTAGTGTGTTCAAACTGCTGACCTTTCTGTTAGCAGCCAAGCACTTTAACCACTGTGTCACAAAGACTCCTCTTTTACCCGTGTTGTTGTTGTTAGTGTCATTGAGGAGGATCTGACTCAAGGCTACCTTTTCTAGGGTTTCTGAGGAGCAATTTGATGAGTTTGAACCACCAACCTTGCAATTCAAACCAACCCTGCAGTCCAGTGCTTTATCCTGAAGCGTCACACCGGACTCAGTTAAATCAGATAGCTAGTGCCAGATTTGAAGACCTTGAGTTTGCTTCCAACATCCACTCTGATCCCTGTTGTTTATTGGTAAGAGTTCAACAGAATTCACACTAGCTAGTTTAAGCAAAAGGAATTTATTACAGGATGTTAGTTTATAAAATTTCTGAGAGTACCAGAGAACCAAGGTTAGTTGGACACTTCTTAGGTACCAGGTTTTGTTTGAGGCACTGTCGCTATAGTAATGGACAAACTTTTGTTAAAGTCCCTCTCCCTCTAATCCCATCTGTGAAAGTAACATTCTGGCGTGGTCTGACAATACAAGAAGAATGATAAATCTCTGAAGGAAAGTAAAACACAGTGAAGACGTTGAGAATGTCTTGGGAGAGGAGTAAAAGGAACAGTAAAGGCAAAGGTGTAGAGATGTAAACAAACCTGGTGTGTCCATGGACTATCAGAAGAGAATGTGGCTGGGGCAGAGTATCTGTGGAAGGGTGGTTAGAAATAAACCTGGAGAGGTTAATAGAAGCCCTGGTGTGGCACTGTGGGCTAATGCGCTAGACTGCAGAGTTGCTTTAAACTCCAATGTCGGCAGTTCAAGCTCACCAGCTACTCCTTAGAAAACCTATAAAGGGTCGTTATGGGTCTGACCCGACTCGACAACACTTAACAGTAACAACAGGCCATAGTAACAAAGGCTTACTAAGAAGCCCAGTTTGCCTTAGGTAAAAATAATGAAACCAGGTTTCCCATATTAAACTACGTAGTAAATTAAAACAGAGACAGTATCTTAGTTACCTAGCACTGCTATAACAGAAGTACTCTAAATGGATGGCTTTAACAAACCAATTTATATCCTGAAGTGAGAAAGTTAGAAGTCTGAATTCAAAGTCCCAATTCTAGGAATGGCTTTCTCGATCAGCTCTGAAGGAAGAGCCTTGCCTTCTCTTCCACTTTTGTTTCTGGGTTGCTTGGAGATCTCCATGTAGCATGACATCTATCTTCCTCCATCTCTGCTTGCTTGCTTGCATGCTTGCTTGTTGAATCTCTTTTTTTTTTTAAGTTTTACTGTGAATTATGCGATAGTTTACATGGGAGAACATTAGTTTTACATTCATCCTATCGTATATCATTTCATTGCTATGGTTCCAATCCCCTCTATGCATCATCAACCAACCAAAGGGTATACCCTGCAAGCCTGCCTCCAAGTCATCAGCACACAGCCCCTCTCCTTCTCTGGGCCTAAAGCCTCCAGCTGCTCCTTCTCTCCACGTCATCGTCTCTGCCTCCATCTCAGGCATCACTGCATCTCTCGGTAGGGTGCCGCTCTCTGCTTTTCTCCCTTGATGGTCCCAGGGACCTCCGCTCCTAGACTGCAAAGTCAGTCACTCCCTCCTTGCTACCAAATGACTACCTTTACATTTCCAACCCTCACAATCAGTTCTGATAACAGTTATTCACTATTGTATCACAAGAGACCTATCCACATTTCATTTCATCAGCCCCGCCTAGACAGATTGCATACTACTCAGTGGAGATTCTAGGTTCCTCCACACCCTCTGGATCTAGGTTCCCTCTTGAAAGCTTGTAAGCCTGTCATTTCTTGCCTTTGTAGCCCCTTCATTTTGGGTAGCCAATGTCCAAGTTGCCTATTCCTGTCTACTTTGTGTATGGAGGGAGTGGGAATGATCCTTGCTATAAAGATTAGTTCAGTCTTTTGAGCTACTGCTCCATATGTGTAGGTCAAGTTCATCAAATTGTATCAGATTACTCTTTTTTTCCTCTTCTTTCTTCTTCTAGTTGAGCTCTGAT
>NW_006408542.1:7143077-7144847 GCF_000296735.1 Chrysochloris asiatica | reverse complement strand
GAACTGACTCCACAGCATACAACAACAACATAGTATCATTTTTACAGTTAAACATTTTTTTTTAATTATGTAAGAAAATTGCATCATGATAATAAAAAATAGTGAAACAGCTTTTATTAAATTTTGTTTAAAAGAACTTTTACAGAACACCCTTTGCACCATGCTTGTCATGTGTGGCCCAGCCTATCCCACCCATTGCAGCCCCAGATGGAACCCCAACCTTAAGAGTCTTCATTTCTTTGTTTCTTTTTATCCCCAGAGTTGCTGATGGAGTGATCAAAAGTGTATTATGGCAAACACTTCAGGCTCTTAATTTCTGTCATAAACATAACGTAAGTAACATTTTCTATTAAGTTTATTAATTTCTTCATGATGTTCTTGTTTTCTAAATAGCTTAGGAGTCTAACAGCAGGAAAGAAAGCAAAAACCAGAAGGAGAAAAGAAAGTTATAGAATCTGAAGAAAGTTATAGAATCTGATTCAAGATCCCTTTCCATTGTTGATAGGAATCAAGTTCCTCAATTCCTGAATTACAAGTTTGTGTAAATAATATTTTCATTTGCCACCACACTAATTATTTCTAGGATTATCTTTAAATTGGTATAAAATGATTTTCAGGATATCAGTAGAGTAATCCACCATAGCACTTGGTTTTATTTTGTTACTATGTTTCTTACGTCTTTTATTCTGTAAATCTTCTTTCCTCTATCTTTATCCCCCACCCCCATACCATTCATTTTTTTCAAGTTGAGGTTCTCAGATTTGAATTTGCATGGGGATCATCTGGAGAGCTTGTGAGACACAGCTTGCTAAGAAGCCCCATCTCCTGAGTTCTTAACTCCGGAGGTTTGGGTGAGACCTGAGAATTTATATTCCAGACGTTTTCCCAGGTGATGCTGAAATTACTGGCCTAGGAACTACACTGAACACTGCTATGACTTAGGAATCCTTCTGATTGACTGATTCCTGTATGTAATTTAATACGTTCTTCTTTTCTCAGTATTTCCTGTATATTGGCATAGCTATCTATAGGCTTGGTCATATTCAAGCTCAGTTTTATAGACAAAAATACTTTATACGTGGTGCTGTATGCTTCTTATTGTATCACATCATGAACTACATGTCTGGTTGTCTCATTTCTGAGTATGTTAAAATTGGTCAGTGGGTTCAGAAGATATGAGTTTGAGCTGTAAATTATCAATTTCTCCATCCACATTTTACCAGATGGTTTTAGCATCCATTGATGATTATTGCTGATTTTCATTGCTTCATTAGGGTTAGTATATGGTGATTTTCTAATTCTGTTCTTCCTTTTGTGTTTATTAACTGGAATGTTGTAGGAAAGATCTTATCCTCATGTACTCTGGTTACGGTAAAATGCAATACGTTAAATGAGAGATTACTTCCCTTTCGTTGAAGATGCTGTAAGTGGAATCATGGCTAAAGCTGTCAGCAGCTAACAGAAAGGTCAGCAGTTCAAACCCACAGCTTCTTCTTGGGAGAAAGATGAGGCTGTCCGCTTCTGTAAAGATTATAGTCTTAGAAGCCTTATGAGGTAGTTCTGCTCTGTTCTGTAGGGTTGCAATGAGTTGAAATTGGCTTGACGGCAGCGCATTTTGCTTTATTTATACTCAGAGGAATGAGTTGAGTGTCCTAGTAACTTCCAGGAGTGAACACTGAAAGTGTTTAGTGTTGTTGTTGTTATGTGCCGTGGAGTGGGTTCCGACTCACAGCGACCCTGTACAGGGTTTCCGAGGCTGTAAATCTTTAC
>NW_006408542.1:7139913-7142458 GCF_000296735.1 Chrysochloris asiatica | reverse complement strand
TTATACGATTCTATTGTTTGTTGTTAAATGCCATTGAGTTGGTTCCAACTCCTAGCAACCCTGTAGAGGGTTTCTGAGGAGTGGCTGCTGGGTTTGAACTGCTGACTTTAACAGTTAAGAGCTTATCCTACAGTACCACACCAGGACGCCATCATTCTGTAGATAGTAGTAAAATTCACCTTAGGAACTTCATGGGTAATTAAAATGATTTTTTTTCTTTTTTTGGTGAAAATACATATAACAAGACATTGTTGTTGTTGTTGTTAGGTGCCACCGAGTCAGCACCGACCTATAGCATCCCTGTGCACAACAGAACAAAACATTGCCCAGTTCTGGACAAACCTCACAATCATCGCTATGTTTGAGCCCATTGCTGCTGCACTGTGTCAGTCCATCTCGAAGGGGGTCTTCCTCTTTTTTCTCCAACCCAACTCTTTATCAAACACAATCTCCTTCTCCAGTGACTGGTCCTTCCTGACAATATGTTTGAAATATGAGAAACAAAGTCTGGCCATCCAGACCTCCAAGGAGCAATCTGCCTTTACTACATTGTATGTTCTTTTGGCAGCCTATGGTACTTTCAGTATTCTCCTCTGACACCATAACTCAAATACATCAATTCTATAATCTTCCTTATTCACTATCCAACTTTAACATGCATTTGAGGTTATTGAAAACACTGTGGCTTGGGTCAGGCACACCTTAGTCCTCAAACTGACGTCTTTGCTCTTAAACACTTTAAAGAGGTCTTGTGCAGCAGATTTGCCCAATGCAACATGTCATTTAATTTCTTGAATGCTGCTTCCATGAGTGTTGATGGCTGATCTGAGCAAAATGAAGTCTTTGACAACATTCACCATTTCTCCATTTATACAGATGTTGTTTATTGGTTCAGTGGTGAGGATTATTGTTTTCTTTACATTGAGGTACAACCCATACTGAAGACTGTGGTCTTTGATCTTCATCAGTAAGCATTTTAAGTCCTCTTCACTTTCATCAAGCAATCTGGGTTATCACAGGTTGTGAAGGAGTCTTCCTCCAATCCTGATGCCACATTTTTCTTCATGTAATCCAACTTCTTGGATTATTTGTTCAGCATTCAGATTGAATAAGTAGGGTGAAAGAATACAACTCTGGTGCACACCTTTCCTAATTTTAAACCATTTAGTGTTTCCTATTTCTGTTCTTGACCTGTGTACAGGTTCCTCATACAAATGAGGAATTCATACAAATACAATTAAGTGTTCTGGAATACTGATTCTTCCAAATATTATCCATAGCTTGTCATGATCCACACTATCAAAAGCCTTTGCGTAGGCAATAAAACACAGGCAAACATCTTTCTGGTATTCTCTGCTCTCAGCCAGGATCCATCTGATGTCAGTCACAATATTCCTCATTCCATGGCCTCTTCTGAATCCGGCTGGAACCTCTGGAAATTCTCTGTCAATGTATGCTTATAGCCACTTCTGTATTATCTTTAGTAGAACTTTCCTCACATGGGATATCAAAGTGATTGTCCGACGATTTCCACATTCTGTTGGGTCACCTCTCTTTGGAATGGGCCCAAATACAGATCTCTTCCAATCAGTCGGCCAGATAGTTGTCTTCCACATTTCTTGGCAGAGATGAATGAGTGCCTTCTGTGCCGCCTCACTTTCTTGAAAGATTTCAATTCAAGCCTTGACTTTCGTTATTTAAAGATTCTTTGGGCAAATTATTGAATGATGCAGAAAGCATCAAAAGAAGATGGAAAGAATACACAGAGTCACTGTACAAAAAGGAAATGGTTGAAGTTCAACCATTTCAAGAGGTAACTTGTGATCAAGAGCCAATGATACTGAAGGAAGAAATCCAAGGTGCATGAAGGAATTGGCAAAGAACAAGGCACCAGGAATTGATGGAATAAAAATTGAAATATTTCAAGAAAGTGATGCAGCACAGGAGGCACTCACTCATCTCTGCCAAGAATTTTGGAAGACAATTATCTGGCCAACTGATTGGAAGAGATCCATATTTTTGCCCATTCTAAAGAGAGGTGACTCAATGGAATGCGGAAATCATTGGACAATCTCTTTGATTTCCCATCCAAGTAAAGTTTTAATAAAGGTTATATAGAAACGGCTGCAAGCATACATTGACAGAGAACTTCCAGAGGTTCCCACTGAATTTAGAAGAGGCCGTGGAACGAATGATATCATTGCTAATGTCCAGTGGATCTTGGCTGAAAGCAGAGAATACCAGAAAGATGCTTACCTGTACTTTATTGAACTACGCAAAGGCTTTTGATTGTGTGGATCATGAAAAGCTATGGACAACATTGCCAAGTATGAGTATTCTGGAACACTTAATTGCGCTCATGAGGAATCTGTACCTGGACCAAGAGGCAGTTGTTCAAACAGAACATGGGAACACTGGATGGTTTAAAATTAAGAAAAGTGTACAAGGTTGTATTCTTTCACCATACTTATTCAACCTGTATGCTGAGCAAATAATACGAGAAGCTGGGTTATATGAAAAAAACGTGGCATCAGGATTGGAGGAA
>NW_006408542.1:7132857-7139543 GCF_000296735.1 Chrysochloris asiatica | reverse complement strand
CAATAAATAAGGAAGACTGTAAAAGAATTAATGCTTTTGAGTTGTGGTGTTGGAGGAGAATATTGAAAGTGCCATGGGCTGCCAAAAGAACCAACAGCTCTGTGTTGGAAGAAGTGCAGTCAGAGTGCTCCTTGGAGGCCAAGATGGTCACACTTCGTCTCTCATAATTTGGACATATTGTCAGGAGGGACCAGTCACTGGAGAAGGATATCAGGTTTGGTAAGGTGGAGGGTCAGAGAAAAAGAGGAAGACCCCAATGACATGGATTGGCCAAGTGGCAGCATCAATGGTCTCAAGCGTGGCAACAATAGTGAGGTTGGCCCAGGATTGGGCAGTGTTTCATTCTGCTGTGCATAAGGTCACTATGGGTCGGTACCGACTTGATGTCACGTAACAAAAACAACAGCAAGTCCTTTGTACTCAAAGCATAAAGGAGCCCTGGTGGCATAGTGGATTACACCTTGGCTTGCTAACCTCAAGGTCAGCAGTTTGAATCCATCAGTTGCTCCCCAGGAGAAAAATGAGGCTTTCTCTTCCTGTAAAGATTTATAGTCTCGGAACCGACTAGACAGCACACAGCCATCACCACCAACCACTCAAAAGCATAGCGGAGTCCTGGTGGCACAGTGGTTAAAATGTTTGGCTACTAACCAAAAGGATGGCACTTTGAACCCGCCAGCTACAATGTAGGAGAAACATGTGGCAGTCTGTGTTTGTAAAGATTACAGCCTTGGAAACCCTGTGGATTAGGTCTATAGGGTCGTCAGGAATTGGAAACCATGGTGGCGACAGGTGTTTTGGTTTTATTCAACTTGTGGCTGCATAGAGGTCACCTGGGAGCTTGTTAGAACTGCAGTCTGTCAGAGCCAGCTCAGGCCTGCTGAAACAGAACCTGCATTCTAACAAGATTCCCAAGTGATTCAATTTTGAGATACACTGGACTTCAGAAAATAACCCACTCAGTCTGTTCCCTTTCTTAGCCTGTCATTCCACTAGAGTGAGGTGATGGAAGGGACCCTTTAGCATCATTAACAACTGGTGGATCTTTACATATTTGATGGATTGATTAGAGAAAAAGAACTTCATCACAAAATGATGAAACTTGAGTAATTCATGGGATCTGAATGTCAGGTTGAAACACCCATCATATCATCTTGATGATCTTAGTGTTTTGGTTGTTGGCAAAGAGTTCTCTCCCCTCTCCTTGCTGTATGAATAGCCCTCCGTGAAGCTCAAAGAAAATATCCTCATCAGACGATGGAAAATTATTGATCAATCAGGGTACAGAAGAGTGATTCCTAATGACTGAAATCGAGACTCCGGCTTAAATTACCATGGATACCTTCTCGCTGGCTGTGAACCAATAAAAACCAAGATTGTACATTAGCCTCAGTAACCCAATGTGTACAGTATTTTCTAAAAGTTGTTTATGAAACTGAAGTCTATTAAAATTCTTCCGTTACAGTCACCCACATGTTTCCTATTCCGTAGTGGGAAATAAGCTGACTGCAGAGAGTTGGCACTGAACGTGACTTGCCGTAGAGAAAGAGAAAGCCGTGTGCCCAGGCATCTTCCATCCTCCCTGCTCCTTTCCTACTGTTTCCAGGATTCTTACCCTCTTTCTTCTTTCTTCAGTGGTGTGGTGCTGTAGGATAAGCACTTGACTGTAAGGTCGGTGGACCAAACTCACCAGCTGCTCCTTGGAAACTCTATACAGGGTCACTGTGAGTCAGAACTGACTCGACGGCACTTAACAACAGCAACTAATAGAGCAACGTTTTGATCATTTTTTCCTTGTGATATAACAGCATTTATAAGTACAAGATTTCCATTTAACATTCCTTTAGAAAAAAACAAAGGAAATCCATATTTGTAAATTTCTCAGACTTTTTAACCAACTCCATGGGACATCTCTCTCTATTTTTTATACAAGTTAATTGAAGTATGATTTAAATGCCATGAAGTATATCTGTTTTAAGTGTCTAAATCAATACTTTGCAGCAAATTTACAGTTATTCAACCAATTCAATTTTAGAACATTTACTTCCTTTCAAATCAATATTTTTTCTCACCTATACTTATACCAGGACTCCTGGTGTGGAGCTGTAGGATAAGCACTAGATTGCTAACCACAGGTTGGCAGTTCAAACCCATCAGCTGCTTCTTAGAAACCCTATACAGGGTCGCTATGAGTCAGAACCAACTCTGCAGCACTTAACAACATACCTACATCAGTGATTGTTCCTGTTTCTTTGGAATATATAAACACTTCATTTGCCTTTATAATTTTTGGTTAGAAGAAAATTTGTGTAAATTTCACAGAAATTTGCATTAAATATAAAATTGTTGTTAAGTGTACTTGAGTTGGTTCCAACTCATAGCCACCCTCTACAGGGTTTCTGAGGAGCGGCTCACCAATAAATTTATAAATGTTAAGTCCATTTACTTGGTAACACTACACATAGAGTATAGAAATTTTAGACTTTGATGCAAAATCATTTGAGGGATATAACCTTATTCCAATTAAATCACAGAGTGAATTAGTGAGTATAAATGAAAGTCTTAGTTCATATTCTACATATGTGTTGTTTAAAAGATGATGATATCAAAACTATGTTGGTTTATAGTCAGCAATTAATTTTTTAAATCAATATCCAAAGCTTTAGGACTTTCAAGCCTTAGTAAGTTTTCGTAAGTGCTTGTTGTCCATATTACAAAATAGTAATTTTGTAGTTAAAATTTATTGTTGTTAAGTGCTGTTGAGTCGGTTCCAACTCATAGCAACCCTGTATAGAGTTTCTGAGAAGCAGCTGGTGAATTTGAACCATTGACCTTGAGGTTTAAATCAACCTCGTGGTCCAGTGCATTATCCCATAGCACCACACCAGGACTTGACACTAAATGGGAACCAAGGTCTGTTACCAGTGTCATATTTGTAACTTAAAATGAATTTAGGGTTCAGGCTGGTTTTTCTTATTCTTTTAGACCAGTATTATAGAAACAAAGAAAAATTTTTCAAAATTGTCTCCATAACAGAAGTACTTAAAGAACCAGCAGCAGGGCAGAGAAGTACGGCAGAGCAACAGGTTGTCATGAGGCTTTAACAATGCACAGGATTGTTGTAAGAGCAAAACAGTGTGTGTGAAAGTTCTTTGAAAGGTACAGAGCTCTACATAAGGGCCAAACTGTTAAGACTAATATGATTTTTTTTTTTTTTTTCCTTCTGTGTGGCACTGTAGGATAAGCACTCGAACATAAGGTCAGTTTAATCCACAAGGTCAACGGCTGAAACTCACCAGTCCCTTCTCAGAAACCTTATACAGGGTCGCGATGAGTCAAAACCGACTCGACGGCACTTAACAACAACAAAGTGGATAGGGAATGTTCTCAGAAGATGGCCTGAGTGTGGGGCTGTAGGGTAATTTACTGGGCCTTGCAAAGTCAGTTTGAACCGCAAGGTTGATGGTTCAAACCCACCAGCTGCTCCTTGGAAACCTTAGACAGGGTCACTATGAGTCGGAACCAACTCTCCGGCACTTTTACAAACTAACAACCCACCCCATGGAATACTCATTTCTGTAGGCACCCTCTCAGCCTGCCCCTTAGCATCTCCTGTCCCACCTGGAATTACTCCTTCATTCCGGGCAGTTAAGCGGTTGCAGCATTTGTAAGGTGTGCTGCTCATGAGAGTAACAGAACCTTCTCTCAGGTGAGAGTGCCTGGCTGTGGTGCCCAGCTCATGGGGACATCTCGGGAGGGCTGTGATGTTAGTTAAGGGATACTCATCCCCCAATGCTGAAGGCTTGATGTCTCTGACATTCTGGTCTCTGCCTGATACCCCATCATAATAATGAATAGACCTCCCTTTCCCATTTGAAAGTGTCCTGATTTCGGATGTTAATTCATAGGAGCGCTCTCATTGTATATGTGAGTTTTAGTTTTTTGTTATCATTCAAAAGTTTTTCCACTTTCCCAAACCTGCACTACTTCTCCAGCTGAAATTGAGATGCTCTGGTGGTAACAGCTCTTCTTAATAGAGGTGACCCTAAGTCCAGTCTTTTTAGAATCCTCTTGTGGTATTGTGGGCTAAAGCACTGGACCACAGGTTGGTTTGAACTAAAAGGCTGACAGTTCAAATTCACCAGCCGCTCTTTGGAAAGCCTTTACAGGATCACTGTGAATCATAACTGACTCAGTGGCACTTAACAACAACTAATAGAGCAACATTTTGATGTTGTTGTTTTTTTCCTTTTGATAGAATAGGATTTATTAGTGCAAGATTTTCATTTAACGTTCCTTAAGAAAAAATGAAAGAAATCCATATTTTGGTAAATTTTGTAAGATTTTTTTTTTAATCTATCATTTGAAATTAAGAGTTGATGTTTACTAAGCATTGCCTTTTTGATAGCCCAGACAAATAATTTAAAAATTCTTACAGTGTATTCACAGAGATGTGAAACCTGAAAATATTCTCATAACTAAGCAAGGAATAACCAAGATCTGTGACTTTGGATTTGCACGAATTCTGAGTAAGTAGCAATTTCTTACTTTACCTTAATTCAATTTAGATGATTATCAAGTGCTACCTTTTGAATTTTTACTTTCATTAATAGCTGTATACTAATTGTTAAACTATTATTCTTCAGAATGGAAACCCTTACTTTAACCTCTTAATGCATTACTTTTCACTTCAACTCCACTCCCTTCAATCAGAATTTATTGGAACCATTTATCATTTATGTGACTATAAGCTTTGTCCTGCTAGAAGAGGAAAAGAATTATAACATGTATTTCTGCTCTTGGTGTACTTGTAATGATCTGAAGTACAAGAAACAAATGATAATGTAAGCTCATTGGGAATAAAGTACTCAAGCTAAGGTGCAGACAGTTCCCTGGAGGGAGATATTAATGTGGGCTAGAGTGGTTGGAAAAATGTCTTGGAGCTGATAAGACTAGAGGAGTAAACTGAAAATTTAAGGGACTTGAGAGGAGAAATCATCACAGGGAGGATGAACTGAAGGGAAAATGGGGATAAATAATCATTTCTTTTCTTCCTGGATCTAAAACTTTGCAACAGGCAAACACATGTATGCTCAATATATATATGTATTGCAATATTGTTATTTGCTGTGGAGTCAGTTCTGACTCAGAACGACCTTATATAGGGTTTCTGAGGCTATAAATCTTTATGGGAGCAGAAAGCCTCATCTTTCTCCCGCGCAACAGCTGGTAGTTTCAAACTGCTGACCCCGAGGTTAGCAGCCCAATTCTCAACCACTATGCTACCAGAGCTCCTTATGCATTGCAGTGGTGGTATGTATTTACTCAGAGTCCCAATATCACCCAAGCACAGTGCCATGAAAAGCACTTGGAACCACTGGGCAAAACAAAAACTGATTAAGAGTTTCTGAAGTTCCTGTTCTTTGTGATGTAAAATGATAATAAGATCATAATGATAATTGTTCCCTTTGTCATACGGCTGACAAGAGACTAGAACAAACACTGAAGGACAATTGAACAAATAACAGGACATCCACAGCATAAAAGCAACCCTGATGGCACAGTGGGTTAAACGGTGGGCCGCTAAGTGAAAGATTGGTGGTTCAAGCACACTATCCACTCTGTGGGGGAAGAATTAGGCAGTCTGCCGTGAGTCAGGATTTTCTTTTGTTTTCCATCATCACATGTTAGGTAGCCGCCAAAAGTGATGTTTAACAGTTTTCAGTGACTTGGGAAATGTTTAAAACATTTTAAGGGGGAAAGGGAAGCTTAAATTATGCATACAGCCTGACTGTACAAGAAATGCATGGAAAACATTGCTAGAATGCAGATAGGAGACAATTAGATAATTGTTATTTAGTACTTCCTGTAGATGCAATGTAGGAGCTCTGGTAGTGTAGTGGTTACGAATCGGGCTGCGAACCGCAAGGTCAGCAGTTCGAAACTACCAGCTGCTCTGCGGGAGAAAGATGAGGCTTTCTGCTCCCGTAAAGATTTACATCCTCGGAAACCCAGTACAGGGTCACTATGAGTCGGAACTGACTCCATGGCATGCAGCCACCATAGATGCAATATAGTCATTGTTTTTCCCTGGAAATTTATTTTATGCTACCAAAAATACTCAATTTGGTCATCAAAATCTCTCTAAAAGCCACACATAAATGTCATTACAAACATTAAGAACATCAAAGAAACATTTAATATAAAAAAGCTACCTCACATATGTCCCTCTTGGGGATTTTTCTTTGTGTGAAGTCTTCTAAAACTGACAGTGCTTTTGAAAATATAAATCAATTAAAATTCCCCATGAATATCCATTCTTGCTAAGTTCCTCTGTGGGAAACCTAGTCTTTCTTCTCTAAATGAGAACCTTAGAACTGAGTTAGAAACAATTGTTATGTCTCAGAAACTCTCATTGCATGAAGTCTTCCAATAGTCACTTTGTGGTCAGCCCATTAGATAGCTTCAGTAATGATATCTTCTGCTATGATACATGTTTTTATAAACAAAGTTGTAGTCTAAGACAAGGCCTTTGGTGGCACAGTGGGTAAGCACTGGACTGCTAATCAAAGGTTGGTGGTTTAACCAGCAGCTCCATGGGAGAAAGATCTGACAGTCTTTATAGGAGTGGCTTACCAGGTCTTTTCTCCCTCCTCCCAGTAGAGATTGTTGTTGTTGTTGCGTGC
>NW_006408542.1:7126972-7130767 GCF_000296735.1 Chrysochloris asiatica | reverse complement strand
GTTCAAGCTCACCAGCTGCTCCTCGTAAATCCTATACAGGGTCGCTATGGGTCAGAACCGACTAAACGGCACTTAACAACAACAACAAATAGGTCATTATAAACTCCTGGCTACGACCTTACCTCAATGGTTCTCTAGAGGGAGAACTGGAGTGGACTGCCTTATCCCATATGAGGTCATGGATGAGTTATCATAAGTGCTTACTTACAAATGCTCAAGAAATCCAATCTATACTCCTTTTAGCAAGAGTGAGGCTTTTTTATTCAATTTTGCAAAATCAGGTGTCAAACCCAGAAAACCAAGGCAGAATTTTCTCTCCTAGCTTGAGAAAGTCCCTCCCCTGGTTCCTCATTGATTAACAATCTCCCTGGACAGCTGCCTACTTTCCCTTGGGTAGCATTCTTAGTTAAATTCCTAGTTGTCGAACAGGTCCCCCAGTCTATCCTGCTCACATACCCCAGGTGCCTAGGGCCCTGTTGCTCTCTCAGTCAATAATCTCTGTCTAGTCTAGCAATTTCCTGGACCCCCTTAGTCCTGAAGATGGGCCATCTTGAAAATTCATTTCGCATGAAAATTCTCATAATTGTTGTTAGTGAGAACACATTTTGGAACAAATCTTTGGGAGAGCAGTTTGTTACTATATATCAAAAACTTTTAAAAAGTATGCTTTGAACCTTTTATAACACATATTAATAGTAATAATCCCTAATGTTCACTGTAAATTAGTTTATTACTGGGAAAGAAATGAGGAAATGACTAAGAATATATCTGGTTTAATAGCATGCATTAAAATTCATATTTTTGAGGAAGTTTAATAACATTAAAATGCTCAGACTCACAATGTAGGCATAAGTAAAAATAAAAAGGATTTTAAACTACTTAAATAACTGGCTTCCAATTATTTGTGTGTTTGTAATATTAATAAAACACTGGAAGGAAAATAATACAACAAAGCATTAGTGTGGCTTCTTTCTGGGTCTAGTGAGTATCCTACAGAGCCACTATGCTCCATATTCTTAATGTTACTGATAAGTGCCATCGAATCAGTCCTGACCCATAGCAATCCTGTATAGGGTTTCCAAGGAGTGACTAAGTGAGCTTGAATCACCAACCTTGTGGTTCAAACTGACCTTGCAGTTCAGTGCTTTATCCCACAGCACCACACCAGGATTGTTTTTTATAGTGAGCATGATTTTTATGGTGGAAAAATGTTTCAAAAACTAAGTTATCTGCTGACGACTGGAAGGCAGGCTTGCAGCGTATACCCTTTGGTTGGATGATGATGCATGGAGGGGACTGTAACCATGGCAATGAAACGATATACGATAGGATGAATGTAAAGCTAATGTTCTCCCATGTAAGCTATCACATAATTCACAATAAAACATTTTTTTTAAAGTTATCTTACTGAACTTGTGAGTTATGAGAATTATCAGTGATTGTTATTTTTGTTCATTTTTCTCAGTTTTCCAAATTTCCTATAATAATCCAAACAAACCAAACCCAATGCCATCAGGTAGATTATGACACATAGCACCCCTATATAGGGTTTCTGTTGTGGTGCTGTAGGATAAGCATATGAGAACTGTTCTTTCAAGGGCAGCTCTTGTTTTCCGAGCTGCCATGTGGTAGAGCCATGTGGGCTACCTCAAGTCTTTGCTAAGAAGAACCGCCTACTGCCTTCTCTCTGAAAGTTGGCTGGCTTACTGATCATTCTTCCTCGGTCAGCCATTTGTAAAGTCCAATCTGCCTTCAGCCTTTTACAACAGAGTAAGCTGGGCCCCTGCCCCTTTATGTCATGTGGGAATTGTGGGATTGAATTCCACCCACGTGGCAGGCAAGCATCTTGGCTCTAAGCAGTCCATACCAGTGACAGTACTGCAGGGCACGTCACTGAGTTTGCACCCTGCTGTCTGTCATCAGCCTGCCATACACTGCACGTAACTCATAGCATTAAGGATTCGATTGGGGGTCTTAAGTAACCAATCTGGATAGAAAAATTAGTTTTGAGCAGTTGTCCAGCATCCTGCTGTTAGCAATGTGGACATAAACAATAGCTGGCTTAGACTTCAAGCTGCACTACAGGAATTTTCACTTCCCTCCTAGAAGTTCAGGTTTAGATAGGTGGTACTTAGTTCAGGAGAGTTCACATCTCAGTAACTGCTGAGAAAGAGCGCCCTCATTATCTGATGGGAGTGCCTTGGCTCCTGAGTGTTCTTGCAGCATGCCTAAAAGACCTACTTTTAATTCACATGCCAGTAGTCTGGCTCACCAGATCTGATGCATTTGCAGTTCCAGGAGATGCCTACACGGATTATGTTGCTACAAGATGGTACCGAGCTCCTGAACTTCTTGTGGGAGATACTCAGTATGGTTCTTCGGTCGACGTGTGGGCTATCGGTTGTGTTTTTGCAGAGCTCCTGACAGGCCAGCCTCTCTGGCCTGGAAAATCAGATGTGGACCAACTTTATCTGATCATCAGAACACTAGGTATGGAGTGTATTTTATACCTTACACAGTTGCTAAATTATTAAAGTAATAGTAATAAAAACAAGAGCTTTTTTGCTTCTCCAACATGCTGGGTTGTGCTGGGCACTGGGTTGTGGCCAAACCCCAATCCTTTTCTCAATATGTCGAGCCATAACTCCTTTCAATGGGAAGTTTTTAGATGCCTTTTCAAGTGAAATCCTTTAGCCATGGAATAAACACCATCTGTTTTCTACATTGAGTTAAGATGTTGTTGTTAAGTACTGTGGAATCAGTTCCAACTCATAGTGACCCTGTACAGGGTTTCTGAGGCTGTAAATCTCTACGGGAGCAGAAAGCCTCATCTCTCTCCTGCAGAACGGCTGGTAGTTTTGAACTGCTGACCTTGAGGTTCACAGTCCCACTAGTAACCACTGTGCTACCAGAACTCCTTCATGACGGCTAGGCCAGAGAATTAATGTAGCTTGACTCAGTTCCCATTTGACTCCAATAGATTATTTTGGAGAATTTTGCAGCATTAAAAAATGTGGGTAGAGTATCACTGGGGACCATACCTTAAGCATTTATCACTTGTTTGATTGATTTCCTAAAAATGATTGCTAAAGTTTACAATAAACTTTGGCACACTTGTGTTTGAAACCTAAGTCTGACACTGAGTAACCTTGAACAAGTTATCAAACCTCTCTGAGTCTTGGTTTTCCTTATCTGTTCAGAGGAGATTAAAAATAGCACATATTGTAAGTTTGTAATGAGATTAACAGATAATGTGTGTAAAGAGACAATATACAGACCAAATCACAGTTGGTCTTGAGGATTGGATGGAATTATTAGCCTTACCTGAGAAATCATGCTTTTGCAGTGACCCCATTGCTCCCAAATCCGTAGAAACACTTAGACTCAATATTTCTTTCATGTCTGGACCCTAAAAGTTAACCATTTAAACACTGTGTTATTTTAACTGGATTCATTGTCAGTTACATGGTTTATACTTTACAGGAAAACTAATTCCAAGACATCAATCGATCTTTAAAAGCAACCAGTTTTTTCACGGCATCAGTATTCCTGAACCAGAAGACATGGTAAACTGCTCTATTTGTGATTCCTTGTTGCTATATTGCTGCCTTCTTTAAGGGAGCAGTAGTTTTCTTTTTAATATTTGCGTTTTGGTCTCCTGTCTTCCTTATGATTAATATAGATCTGAGAAACTTCATAAAAATGAACCCAGTGAATGCTTTGAAATTTTGCTTATCCAACGCATTCAAAGATTCATTCAGTGTCAAAAATGAAAGTAAATTTAGTTCTGTACAT
>NW_006408542.1:7082483-7122762 GCF_000296735.1 Chrysochloris asiatica | reverse complement strand
GGAGCTCTTTACAACACTTCCACCCGATCCACCATCTTGTTTGTTCTTCTCTTCCTATATTTTTAAAGACTGAATATACTACACGGTTAAAGGTTGAATTGCAAAAGAATATTGATATTAACACTTGCTTACTTTATTATTAAGAATAATATGCATGCAACACACATGTGCTCACTGCACAATGAGAAGTAGAATATGACCTTGGGAGGTACCTCTCCCCCATTTTCTCATCCACATACTTATTCCCTCTTTTTCTGAATTGTATGTTTATTATTTTGTTGCTTTCTGTAGCACTCTGATATATGTTCAACACAGTTTTATTAATTCCTAAGGGATCGTTATAAGTTGATAAATCACAGATATTAGACCCACTTGTACCCAGCATCAAATGCAAGGCTTTTGAATTTTAGAAAAAACCTCCAATTTTATGTCTTTTAGAGCTTTACATTGTAGCACGAAATTATTCATAAAATCATGATTTCAAAGACTTTAAAAGTGCTAACCTTCTAGAGCTCCTTTCTCTACAGTGTTCTTACTAATACATTCAAAATATACATTGCATTTTAGTATGTAACCTTGAAATTCTTTGCATTGTATTCTAGGAAACGCTTGAGGAAAAGTTCTTAGGTATTCATCCCGTGGCTTTGAATTTCATGAAGGTACTACAGAATCCATTATAACCGTTGTTGATTGTAAATTATAATGGTTGAAGCTGCTAACTTTAGGAGAGGTGGGCAGTAGGGAAAATGCCACCAAGGTAGGATATAGTTACTGAAAATGATAAGGAACTGTAAAATAATTAATTACAAAGGAACTGAAATGATGTAAATAGTATTTCTAATGTATGTATTAAAATTACCAGAAGACCAAGAAAAATCAGAACCATGCAGGTACCAGACATAACCCCAGAGCCAGACCCAAGAGTGACGGTTAAACAAAGGACAAAGTCTAATGAGAAGCAAAAGGATCTCATCTATGCCTACCAGCTGGCAACCATTCTTGACCCACTAACGCCTTTACTAGATGTGGCCCTTCCATCCAATGTGGATGCTGAAACGCTTAGGGGGATGGGGATGGGGATGGGGATGGGGAAACTAGTTGGGGAATCTACCTTTGATAATCATTTACACTGTATCTATAGCAGTTGTTTTCAGACATGGCTACTCATCAGAAAGACTTGGGAACTTATTAAAGTACAAATTCTAGCATCTAACCTATCTAACCTCAGATTTGCAGAAGCAGACTCTCCGTGAGTCAAAGTTTATATGTTTAAACATCCCCTCAGGTAATTATGATCAGCAGTCCAGTTTGAAACTCAGCCAATCTAGAAGATGGGGCCAACTGGAGGACCTTTGTTGGCCAATCTTTGTACTAGTGCTGAGGTTTGCCTGGCGCTATCCAGGGTGCTGGATCACTCGAGTCTGAATTCTCTCAGACCTCAGCTATCATTTATTTACTCTGGCTGACTGGTCTGGCCTCTCGTCCACCTAGCACTACGAAGAGCCTCTCCTGGAAGCATAATTCCCTGACCTTATTCTTAACAGTTAGTTCTGACTCACCTACAATTTAGCAGAACCTCCAAGGGGAAGGGAAAATGTTAAGCCTTGCAAGCCCAACCCATTCTCAAGTGGAGCCTAGAGGGTTCCTGTGGTTGCTTCTCCAACTAACCAGAGAGAACATTTCCTTGAAGGCATCTCCAGGGCATGGAAACTCGAAGGTATAGGACAAATTCCCTATCTATTCATCTCCATAGGTGAAGTGCTCTGTTGACCTACCCAAGTTTTGGATAAAGCTAAATTTGTTAACTCACCTTATGCCCACCATTGTTGTTGCTAAGTGCTGTTGAGTCAGTTCCTATTCATAGCAACCTTGTATAGGGTTTCCAAGGCTATAAATCTTTTTGGGAGTAGAAAGTCTTACCTTTCTCCCATGGACCAGCTGATGGGCTTGAACCACCAACCTTTTGTGGTTCACAGTCCAGTGATTATCTTACAGAGCCACCATGTTCACATTTATACAAGTATAAGTATTCGGCAGTACAATTGATGGAACTTGGTTGTGATTTATATGTGGGGAGTGAAGTGGAAAAGGGTGTCAAGCATGCAGTGCCCTCAAGACTAAGCAGTTGTATGTGGGTCTGGAGTCCAGAGGGGAGGCCTTGACTACAAATACACATGTGGAAGTCTATGGCAAACCTTGATCATTGTAGCCATGAGCATCAGTAAGATTGGCTAAAAACTGAGAACATCTGAGAAAAGAGGACCTAGGATATAGCCTTGAGGATTCCTTGTAATTATTATGGCAAAGAAGGTAAACTAGCAAAGTCTGGTTTGAAAAGGAGTGGCCAGGAGGAAGGAGAAGGAACATGAGTTATCGAATCAGAGAGTTTCAAGAAGCATGTGGTCAGTGGTATCTGATACTGTTAAGTCCCCAGTTTACAAACTTCTAAAGTATAGACAATTCCTACTTGCCCTTTAATGTTATGTAAATCTGCCTTCATTTCAAAACAATTGAATCAGCCCCTGCTAGCATTACAATCACCTTCACTTACTGCACATGCAGTTTTTAAATCAGAGAAAAGACTTTTGTTTCTTCTTGCACTAAACCTCAGGAGTGGGGAACCTTTTTCTGCCAAAATTTGTAACATAATTCACCAGCCATACAAAATTATCAACTTAAACATTAGCCTATTATATTTGGTCAAACATTTAATTAGTTCACCCAGTCCCAGTATGGCGCTGTGGGTTAATGCACTAGACTGTAAAGTCATTTGAACCACAAGGTCGGCGGTTCAAGTTCACCAGCCGCTCCTTGGAAACCCTATGGAGGGTCACTATGGATTGTAACAGACTCAACGACACTTAGCAACAACATGATGACTAGAACTACGGTTGCCTTGGCAGGGCCAGACCAAATGATTTTGTGAGCCTTATACAGCCCGTGGACTGGACAGTCCCCATCTCTGCACTACAGTAAGGCTAAGTAAGAACCGTACGCATATGTCCAGACGGATCTACAAGTTCAACTTACAGACACACTTAGGAATAGATCTCATTCATCACCCAGGGACTCTCTGTACTGTTGAGATGAGAGCTCAAAATGTCTACTGGATTTAGAGAAACAGAAGTAGAGCTTATAGGTGTTTATAACAAGAGTGACTGACTTTAGTGGAATTATAAAGTAAGGTGATGAAGAATTAGAGACAACTACAGTTTGTACTGAAATGGTCTCCTTGAGGTTTGAGAAGACTAAACCCTGCCCCCTAGCACCTACAGTTAATATATGGCCTGAATTATTAATTAGGGATGATGTCCTTGGAAGGGGCCCTGGTGGCACAGTGGTTAAGCACTTGACTGCCAACCAAACTGTTTGAGCCCGCCAGTTGCTTCATAGGAGAAAAATGTGGTAGTCCGCTTGAAGATTCTATAGGGAAGTTTCTACTCTACCCTGTAGGGTCTATGAGTTGGAGCAGACTTGACAGCAACAGGTTTGGATCTGCTTGGAGCAGGTAGTTGATGGGGGAGGTGCAGGTGAGTCTAGTTCTGCTGAGTAGAGTTGTCTATGAAGAAATAGCGCTAATCAGTTACGTTGCCAAAGGGCAGGTGAGACTGCTTAAGGGCAGGCAGAGTTTTCAGGGATCTGAGTTCAGCTTGGGTTTGGGAGAGACAGAAACTACAGGGCAGCCCACGGCTGGAGCATCCTTGACACCTGAATGCTATGAGCCTAATTCTCTCTTAATGCACAAGCTGCTATTGGCTGCTGTTAAGGTGACTAACTCATGGCATTCCCTTGTACAACAGAATGAACTGTTGCCTGATCCTCTGCCATTTACACGATCAGTGGTGTACTTAGATCAAGGATTGCAGCCACTTCATTTCTATGTGCCTTCCAACCTAGGGGATTCACCTTCCACTATAAAGCATAGCATTCTGTTTTGATCCATAGGGTCGCCACTGGCTAACTTTCAGAAGCAAGTTACCAGTCCTTTCTTCCTAGTCTTTCTTTGTCTTAAAAACTCAGCTGAAAACTTTCCATGGGTGACCCTGCTGGTAGTCGAAATATCAGTAGCATAGCTTCTTGTGTCCTAGTAACACACAAGCCCCTGCAGGACAACAAACTAACAGACGGACGGTGGCTTATGGACATAGAGCAAGGAATTTCAGGTTATCTTTGCTTGGATGTTTTTAAGGCAGCTCCAGTTCTTTGTGGACCTGTAGCACTCTGTTTTTATTGATGAGAAAAATCCCAGTGGGGACTGGCCAAAGAGCATCAGGGCTTCACAGAGAAAACGTCTTTGTGTTCGGACTACCTCAGATGCTACTGCTGTGCCAGTCTTTCCCCCTTTGGAAGGCAGAGAGAGAGAACTGTGGTGGTGGTGGTTATGTGCCGTGGAGTCGGTTCCGACTCATAGCGACCCTGTACAGGGTTTCTGAAGCTGTAAATCTTTACAGGAGCAGAAAGCCTCCTCTTTCTCCCATGAAACAGCTGGTAGTTTCGAACTGCTGACTTTGAGGTTAGCAGCCTGACTCGTAACCACTATGCTACCAGAGCTCCTTAGAGAGGATTGTAATAGCCTCTAATATAATATAGAAGTCCTGGTGTGGCGCTGTGGGTTAATGCACTGGACTGCAAGGTTGGTGTGAACAAGTTTGCTATGAGTCAGAACCAACTTAACGGCACTTAGCAGCAACAACAACTAATAATATCAAGGGGTGCAACACCACATTTTTCTATGTGCTGCTAGTTCTACTTTTATGACTCTGTTTTCCACTTATCCCCATGGAGGCTTGCACTCCATCATTTTACCACCTCCATTTGTTCTCAAATGTGAGCAGGCATCAAAACCTCTTGGAGGGCTTGCTAATCACAGCTTCCTGGCTCCCATCCCAGAGTTCCTGTTTCAGTAGGGTCTCACATCAGACCCATGAATTTGCTTTACTAACACGTTTCCAGGTTGTACTGATGCTGCTAATCTTAAAACCACACTTTGAAGACCAGCACTGGACTGAGAACCACAAGGTCAGCAGTTCAAACTCACCAGCTGCTCCTTGGAAACCCTATACAGGGTTGCTATGAGTCGAAACCAACTCAATGGCACTTTACAACAACAAAACAATTTGTTTTGACTAGCAATGAAGTGATGGCAGAGACATTAAATAAATGTCCATAAGTCCTACCCTCAAAAGTCTTTGAAGTGGCAAAAGAAGAGCATGTCTTGCTATTCACAAGTTCCTTGTTGTTAAGGACCATCAAGTCGATTCGGACTCATAGTGACCCTGTATAGGGTTTTCCAAGGAGCAACTGGTAGATTTGAACCACTAACCTTGCAGTTCAAACTGGCCTTGCATTCCAGTGCTTTTCCTACCGTGCCACACTAGGGCAAGTTTCTAGTTCTTGATAAATATACAAATGAAAGTTTTTTGAGCTCATATTTGTGCTCCTGAATTATCATTGAGAGTTTTTAGGCACAGTAACAAAATAGGTCTTTGTTGTAATAGCTCCTCAGCTTTTCTCTTCTTCCAAAGGGCTGTCTAAAGATGAATCCAGATGACCGATTAACCTGTGTCCAACTCCTGGAGAGCCCCTACCTTGATTCTTTTCGAGAAGACCAAATGAAACGAAAAGCCCGCAACGAGGGAAGAAACAGAAGACGTCAGCAGGTACATCTGTTCGAAAGTTAAAGTTCCATAAAATGATCCTTTTATTCCCCACTCTTTCCCATGTTTCCCTTTCAAAGTGAGGTGAGGTAGACACCACGACCGTACCATTGTATTAGTTTACATGTGATAAAACCGAAAAATTCTGAAACTTTCCACATTGTTGCAAAACCTTATTCCAAAGCAACCAAATTACTGTGCTGCTCTTTTAGTAATGAATTGGATCTACCATCTGCCAGACTGTGTACTCAAAGCCCAACTTCGTACAGTACAACTCTTAAGACAACAGGACTGAATTTTACCCACCTTCCAGTGGAATCCCACTATCTTTATGTAACCTCCAGATGTATGTCTGCCTTTCCTAGGATTATAAAGGGATAAAACCCAGACATCTGAGAATCAGTCCTATCCTGAAATGTCTCAATATTGCAGAATAGTTTTATAATGATCATGACAAGCAGTAACTCCACAGTCTGTTAGGTGGGAGATGGTTAGGCATGGTCCAAGGATGGGTGCTATAATGGGCCTATTACATAAGGTGGATTGTTGTTATTGTGACGTGCTGTTGAGTCAAGCCTACCACTGCTCCAGGGTTGCTACGAGTTGGAGCTAACTCGACAGCACTTAACAACAATAATAATCCACCGTCAGTAATAGGCCCCCTTATAGCATCCATCAGTGGACCCTGCCTAACCATCTCCCTCCTCCATAAAGCAAGGCCAAGAGAAGGGATGCCCTTCAGGTTCTGGTCTCCTTTCGGAGACTATACCTCATTCCTAGACATCCCATCATGTCAGAAAATAAACCAAATAATTGTAGAAAAAGTCTCTATACTCTTATTCAAATTTTCAAAGTTTGAGTTTCTACCTGGATTCTCAGCTTCAAGATCTCTGGGTAGATGACTAATAATTTTATTGTAAAGTTATTGGTTGAAGTTGATAGATAAGAGGTTTTTTAATCCTCGCTGTTCTGTCAGTATCTTAGCTATTATTAAGAATTTGAGATGGATACTATTTAGACTGCTGGCAGGCATTTATCTTTTAAAGACTGACTAGCTATTTAAAACTGAGTATATTGAAGTAAAGCATATAGTACATCCATGAGATCCTAGAATAAATAATAAACCTAATCTTCACATATCAGAAGATCACAATTTTTGGAAGGGTAAACCTGCTTAATTAAAAAATCAGTGTCTTTTGACATCTTTGACCCTTGTGTATAGTTTTGTTGTAGTACCTTTAAATCAAGCTGTATACCTGGGAATTGTTTTCTATTTACTATTTTATTTTTGTCTTGTTGTACTATCAGAATCAACTGTTGCCTCTCATACCAGGAAGCCACATCTCCCCCACACCTGATGGAAGAAAACAAGTCCTCCAGTTAAAATTTGATCATCTTCCAAACATTTAGGAAAATGTTCTTTCAAGTGGAAAGTAATTTAATATGTACACATTTTTGTACAAGTGTGATAGAAATTCTCAGTGTTTCAAATGCAAATGAGCCATATGAAAATTAAGATGCCTTCTAGAACTGTTTTTTGATCTGAACATTGCTGATTTCCTTCCCCTGTGCTTTTTCCATGCCAACGTTTACTTTTAGAACATTTTCTTTAACTGTTAAAATGCCTGAAGCTACACATCCAGAGGAGACATTTTCAATTTCCTGAGGCTCTCCTCAGGCAATTTACATTGAGAATTTGTGGGCTGGTACTTTGATTTAGGGAGAAGGTTTACATATATCATATTGCTTCAGCTTACTGTATAATGTCTGAAAGCAGTATCAGATCACCTTCTTAGCTATTTATGTAAGGAATGACATTATGTGTTTGCATCTCAATGCATTCTTATTGTAACCAGGTCTGTTGAGTGATGCCAGTATTTGGTTTTGTGTTTGTTTGTTGTTGTTGTTTTTGTATTGGTGTAGGAGGGGAACCTTGAAAGGGCATCTAGGTCCATTCCCTGATTCTTGGCCAGACTCCTGAGACCTCCTTGACAATTCTATTTTTAAAGCTGGCTAGAGACAATTCCATATGAATACTGCATAGCAAATACTGGATGAACTACAAGGACTTACCACCCTTCATGACAATAACACCCTCAGTAACTGACTGCTGACTGCAGCGCTGTCCTTTGAAACATCATAGGTCCTTATCCTTTTTCTCTCATTCCAATACCGAAAGCCTTCCTCCTGGGTGTATTTTCTAAATGGTTTATCATTGTCATTGCTTGCTTCTAAATACTTGCAACCATTGTTGTTGTTGGTAAGTGCCATCTAGTTGATTCCAACCCATAGTGACCTGTATAGGGTTTCTGAGGAGCGGCTGGTGAGCTTGAACCGCCAATTTTGTGATTCAAACTGACTTTGCAGTCCAGCACATTATTCTGCAGTGCCACACCAGGACTCCATAACATCTGTGAACTCAAGCAACCCTAAGCTAGCACACCATAATCAGGCCAGATTTATAAATGCAAGAGCAGGAAAATGATCTTCTGGTTAATTTTATCTGTATGTCTTTCAAAAAATGAAGCAAACAAAACACTTAAGTAGGTGAGCTAAGTTTACATTGGGAAAGCATCCTAATATAAATAAATTGGACATACATAGGTGTATGTGTGTGTGTGCCTGCTTTTTCCCTAAGATTGTTGATGCTGTTACGTGCCATTGAGTCGGTTCCAACTCATATAGAATGACCATATATAGGGTTTCTGAGGAGCAGCAGGTGAGCTTGAACCACCGACCTTGTGGTTCAAACCAACCTTGTGGTCTAGCATATTAACCTGAAGTGTCACACCATGACTCCTCTAGAAAGCCCCTTGGAAAGGGGCAGTTCTGCTACGTCCTGAATCAGAACTACTCAATGGCATACAGCAACAATTGTGTGTGTGTGTGTGTGTGTGTGTGTATGAAGCTTGAAGCATCACAGTAGATGTCATTTATCCTGAGTATCTGAAAGTAATGCAGAATGTTTGGAAGTACTTTTAGCTTACTAACAAGTTGCTCAGGTAAAATCAAAGCACAGGCTGTTTGTCACTGTCTGGCATAAAATCACAAAACAGTTATGTTCCTGTCAGTCAAATTAAGATTATTTCATTTCTGTGCTGCTGGCATATTCACCTGAATGTTGTTAGATTTCCCAAATACAGGTTACTACAGAAACCACTTACGTCTGGCACTAAAAATTAAGCATAAATTTGAGAACATCCTATATTCATCTCTCAAATGCCACTGCAGTGGGTCAGATACTTATGAACATGAGTGTGTGAACTTCCCAAAAATCTCATTCATTTATTGGGATTACCAATAATTACTAAGGAATTAAATAAAGCATCTAAAGAATAGTTCTTATGCACTTGAAAGATATTATGGGGGTGGGGGGTTGGTAGTGTGACGTGGAGTCGGTTCCATCTCAGCGACCTTGTATAGTGTTTCCAAGGCTGTAAATCTTTACGGGAGCAGAAAGCCTCATCTTTCTCCTGCAGAATGGCCGGTAGTCTTGAGCTGCTGACCTTGAGGTTAGCAGCCTGACTCGTAACCACTATGCTACCAGAGCTCCTTTGAAAGATATTATATTGTTGTTTGTTGTTAGGTGCCATTGAGTCGGCACTGACCCATAGCGACCCTGTATGCACAACAGGACGAAACACTGCCCGGTCCTGGGCCAACATCACAATTGTTGCCACGCTTGAGCCCATTGATGCTGCCACTTTGCCAATCCATCTCACTGGGGGGTCTTCCTCTTTTTTTTTTCTCTGACCCTCCACCTTACCAAACGTGATATCCTTCTCCAGCAACTAGTCCCTGGAATTCAGTATCTTGAAAAATATTATAAGTGACATTATTTGGCCATTTAGCATCCTTGGGTTCCTTATTTTTCTTGTATATATAAGCTGTTGGGTTTTCTAATTTTCAAGACTGTTCCTCTTCATTTCTATTTCTAACTTTTCTTGCACCTTTAAAATGATACCTACTAAAAGGTATCATTTTAAAGGTGCAAGAAAAGTTAGAAATAGAAAAAGAGTTCTTTTTGGCTTTCTCTTAGTGGGTTGTTTTTATTTAAGCTGCCTTTCAACTGCTAGTGTTGCTCCATCCAGTATGCGCGCGCACACACACACACACACACACACACACACAGATGTGAAGAAAATAAAAGCCAGCAATGAAATTCCATCACCCATTTTGCCTGGAATTCTGCTTTAAACAGCAGTGGGGTTTTTGGCAGGGGTTGAAGGCGACTGTCTTTCATTATTTTTGCTTACATTTAAGAATTAATCCCGACTAGCAATTCTGTTTCTCAGTTGTTTTCCTCAGACAAATTCATCATTTCAGTATTCCCTAAGGAGGGGAGAGGCGAAAGCATCTAATGCTTAGCAAACTATTCTGCTATAGTTACATTACCATGATGAAAAATATTATCCTTATGATAGTCACATATTTAACTTTCCCTGTGTGACTCAGGCCCCACGGCATGGCTGTTGCCTCTGTCACTAATGGGTATAAACCTCAAGCTGCAATTCTTTTCTAGTTCAAACATACATTTTACAATACCTGAAAGACACTCGACTGCAAGGTCAGTTTGAACAAAAGGGTCAGCATTGCAAACTCACCAGCCATTCCTTGGAAACCCTTTACATGGTTGCTATGAGTTGGAACCAACTCAATGACACTTAACAACAACAAAATTTCCTCACACTTCTCAGCCACAAGGCAGACAGTTGTACTTCTTTAGTGTCTAGTGCCGAAATTATCTAATGACTATTTGGTTTTTGGGTTTTTTTTCCCCTCCTCTGCTACCTCCCCTAGTAACCAACAAAGAATTTTTGTTTTTTCTTTTAGTCTGGGTACCTTTTATTAAGCATTTAGAATAATGGTCTTAAGCAATTTTTGTCTTTTTGTGACTGACTAGTTTCACGCAGCATGATGTCATTAAGGTTTCATCCATGTTATGCAGTGGTTTGCAGCTTCTATCTAATTACTTTTGATAAAAGCTTATCTTCAGCAGATGCACATAATTACTCTTCACCAAGGCTCATCTGACGCTGTAGCCGTGTTTCCCTAGAATCATGTATATTTCTGGCCTACCTGGGTCTTGCCTCAACTGAGCCAGCTTGCCGGCTATTTAACTTGTTTATGTTGCTCCTCCATGGTGCACCACCTTAATGAGCGGTAAGCCTGAGTACTGCTTCTGTGTTCCACCTTGTGGCCTCACTTCCGTCTGAGTTCCTCCATCCTTCTATAACACATGTATCTGAGAATCGCAAGTCAGTGACTTTTTTTTCTTCTTGTTTCTGCAGAGCACTTTACAGACCATTAAAAATATAGGTTCAACTTCTTAGAGCTCCTCCTCCTTCAGGGAAGAGGCTGTGTCCTAGAAATGACATTTAATTAGACTTGCAGTGTTCTGTACACCTATTTGCTTTGACTCTGTTTTTGGTTTCCTGTTTCAGTTCTGGTGATACTTGAATGTAATTGTTTGAATTTACCCTAACCGCAAAACCCTTCTAGGGGGAAATGTTTTGAAGATGATTTTGATTAGCCTGAATCATAAAAAACAAACAAGGGTTATATTTAAGAGGCTTTGGATCCTTTGCATTAGAGAAATGATTGATTGAGTAAAGGGTTAAAACAAGACTCAGGCAGGGAAAGAAAAGTTGAAGGAGAAAGCAGATTTCCTTTGTCTAAATTAGGTACTTGCTCTTTAAGGCTTTGCAGATTTCCCAAACTATAAGACATAGAAGATTATTAAGTTATATGGAAACAGTTTTCAATTCTGGAGATGTGGTATGTTGTTCCTTTAGCTTACCTGTCAAAAAAAAGATGGTACTTTCTTAGTTTCTCCCCACCAATGATCTCCAATCCTGTGCCTAAGTGGCACAGAATTCCCCCCAAAAACAAATCTTAAAATCAAAATATGCCATCACAAGAAGAATGGTGTTAAACATCAATATCATTTAAAAAGTAGAGAGTCCGTGTAAGGCATTGACTTCATTGCATGTTTTTAACGCATGTAATTACGGCATAAAGATACAATGTCACTTAGAAGCTAAGTAACATGCTCAGTATGCATTTGTTTGTTTTCTGTTACATTTATTAATTCAGCAGCCCCATCGTTTTTATAGAAGACAGAATCTCTAAGAGTGGAGTTTAGAGAAGAAGAGAACGACCACAAGATCCGGAAGTTAGGATGGTGGCCAGGTTCTAGGCCTGGCCAGGGACATGGAACACCAGATCCTACTGGCTGAGTAGCCTGGGCACAAGTCACTTTTCTGTGCCTTCATTTTCTCTTTTGTAAAATAAGAGCATCATTCAGTGAGATGACTTCTAAGGTTCACGTAGTGTTTGTAACCTGGGCCTACCTTCCCAGCAGAAGAGGTCTGGGAGAGATGATTTTTCGTTAACAACCCCTTGGATGAAACATTGGTGTTTATGTTCTAGCCAGGAGAGCTCTCTTTGCCTTTGTCACTCATACCTCTCTCTCCCTTGTTTTCTTTCAGTTTCACACAAATACACACCTGCCTAATCCCTACTACTGCTCTCAGTTCAGTAGTGCTTTACAGACAACCATCTGACAAACAAAACTGAATTTTAAAATGAATTGTCACTATATTTTAATTAATGTACATGAAACCGGTATGCATTTAAAATGCAGGATAATGAAATAAAGGTATATGATCACGCTTTGATGCTTTAATCTAAACAGTTAGCATGGAAATGACACATGTGCTATAAAATATGATTTCAGCATGTCTATCAAGACAAAAAGGAGCTCTCGTAGCATAGTGGTTATGAATCAGGCTGCTAACTTCAAGGTCGGCAGTTCGAAACTACCAGCTGTTCCACACGAGAAAGATGAGGCTTTCTGGCCCCATAAAGATTTGCAGCCCCGGAAACCCTGTGCAGGGTCACTATGAGTCGGAACCGACTCCACGATACTTACCAACAACAACATCAAGGCAAAAAGGAATCCTGGTGTGGTGCCTTAGGAACAGCACTGAACTGCTAACCACAAGGTCAGCTTTTCAAACCCACCAGCTGCTCCTTGGAAACAAAGTTGCTATGAGTTCAAACCGACTATGACAACAAATCAAGGCAAAAAATATGTAGTAAATTTCTAATCTCATTAAAGCCTTTAGTTGTTTCAGTAAATGACAACGTATTGGAATTCTACAAATGTATCCAAATTACATATACCTTACATTTTAGTAACAAGGACTCAGCCTCAGTCAACTTTTTATTTACAACTAACTATAATTTACTCATAATGAAAATTGATTATCCTACTCAACAGACTGATAAATGGTTTGTAATTATAAAGTTGCAATTTTTTCTTTGTTGTTACGAATACTAGTCACTGACCATATCTGTAAACAGTGTCACATTGAAGATGCTTTGTGTCCACTTAGATATTAGAACTCCTCTGTATAGAAGCAGGTGTATGTCAAAGCACGTGAAATTGTAGTTATGTGTTAATTCACCTTTTATAATTAACATAAAAATAAATTAAGCTACTACAAACAATTAGTTCCAAAGAAGTTTTAGTTGTATTTTGTCATATTAGCTGTTTCTTATAAAATATATGAAGTATTTTCAGTTTTTGTTTTAATTCAGCTTAAGATACTCAAAAAAACTTAATTAGATTACAGTGGTGACTTTGTATTTGTATATCTATCTTATTCTGAATGTGTTCTTTAGCTTATTTTAATAAAAGTTATAAACATTTAAGTCTCCTTACATCTATTCACCTCACTATCGTCTAATACTTTGTAGTAAAGTGAGTAAAGCTGTCACCTTCATATGTAAATTCCAGAACCTGTTATTTTATTTCCTATTGGTTGGAATATCTGAACAGAATTTTCCTCTTTGTGCTATGGCTTGGGGATTATTACAAGCGGAAAAGCTAACAAAATCTTTTCCAGTCTGACTAGCTAGGTGCTTACCTCTGAGAACATGTTTGCTATAAGATTTTTTTTTTTTTTTTGATTCATCAAAATATTTCTAGGACACTTTACAATAATACTTAAGCTAAAGATATGACATTTTCTTGCATCTCAACTCCAAGCTTTCAGAGTGGTTTCTGTTATGGGTTTAGAAAAATTAAGTCTCAAGACCAAACTCAAATCTAATGATCAAAAGAGTGAAAAACAATTAGTGACATAGTCCCTGCCTTTGAGACTATATATGCTGTAATTTCCACTTAAAAAGCATTTCAGTTATTTTTAAAGAAAAGCAGCTTTTTCCAAGGTCAGAAAGAAGCTGGTTCTGATCAGAACTAGAGGGCCCCCTAGAAGCTCAGGGGCGGTTGGCACAGTGAGGGATTGGCTTGCTGAGGTAGGTGGGTGGAGGGGTTAGCCCTCCCTTGACCACTAGATTGGTGCAGTGAGCTCTAAAGTGATTTCCACGTGTGGTAGATTAGCATTAAATTAAGGAATAGCACATGGAGCCAAGAGGGTGGCTTATTCATTTGGATCTGAATCACAGTCAGGAAATGATCTTTACCCAGCGCAACTGTAAGTTCATTTTGACGCAGATTTGAAGGAGGTGAGGTCACTCTGGGGGTGAGTTTCATTTACGATGCTCCCTGCCTTGGGGACGAGGTTGGCTCCTGTGTGGTTGTGGGATTGTCCATGGTGCCCTCCATGGGAATATTGTGTGTGTTCACCATCAGGATTCCTTGTTCTTTTCTGTCTCTCAAGTCGCTTCATGGTTTTGCCCCGTCCCCAGCTTTTCTTTTGCATTAATCTTTCTGATTGTATGAGTTTTAAGTTGTTTATGTTTGAACTGAAGTTCTGATGTAGCGCTCGCTGTAGGATCAGCACTGGACTGCTAACCGCAAGGTCAGTGGTTCAAATCCACCAGCTGTTCCTTGGAAACCCTATACAGGGTCGGTATGAGTCAGAACCAACTCGATGGCACTTAACGATAGCAGCAGTGTTAGAACAGATAAGTCCTGGTAGCATGCTGACTTAAGCACTCAGATACTAACCAAAAGGTAGGTGGTTCGAACCACCTGGAGAAAAATGTGGCAGTCTGCTTTTGTAAAGATTTTACAGCCTTGGAAATCCTATGGAACAGTTCTACTGTGTCCTAGAGTGTCACTATGGGTTGGAATACATTTAACAGCAAATAGATTGATTTGAGGGATTTAGCCTTGCCTAGCTTTTCTTCCCTCTTGAACATCCATCAGAGCAGTGTATGGAAGGTGAACACACTTAGGCTGGGCTCTAGAGACTGCCCACTTCCCTCCCTGACCCCTCAGTCTATATAAGGAGCAGTCAACTAGATGATTTTAAGGATTCTTCCCACTAAGGCATTTTGTGAAGTGACACAGACAAACACCTGTCATCTATCTCTTGTCTTGTTGCTAAGTCCTTCCCCACCTTCCTTTTCTCAATCTGTCCCTAGTGTGAACGGTGAGCTCAGGGAAAGGGCTCAGTGAGTGATACTGCTTTCTCCACAAGGAAGGACCTAGTGCTGCCTGCTCCCACCTCCCTGCTCTGCTCTGCTTGCCACTGTCCACCTGGTCTGCTTCAGACAGCTAAGTGCATGGTGACAAACACAAATATAAAAGAGCCCTGAAAGTGTAGTGGGTTGCCTATGGGGTTGCTAACCATAAGGTTAGCAGTTCAAATTCACCAGTGGCTCCATGGAGAAACCCGAGGCTTTCTGGTCACGTAAAGACTTACAGCCTTGGAAACCCTATATGCTTTGTAGTCCTGGTGTGGCACTGTAAGTTAAGCACTGGGCTTCATGGTTGGTCTGAATGGCAATGCAGGTTCAAACCTACCAGCCACTCCTCGGAAACCCAGTATAGGGTCTCTATGACAATGTGGCAGCACACCGCCACCACCACCTAGCTTTGAAGGAGCCAGGATTGCACAGTGGTTAAAGTGCTTGGCTGCTATCAAAAAGGCCAGTGGTTTGAACCCACTGTCTCCTCCGAGGGAGACAGATCTTCGATCTTGAATACTACTGTGGGCACCCTATGGGGCAGTTCTACTATGTCTTTCAGAGTCACTATGAGTTGGAACCCACTTGACTGCAATGGGTCTGTAGTGTGACCTAGATTTGATCCTGTCATATTCCCTAAAATATTCAACTGTATTGGTCACTACACCTCCCATAAGGAGTTAAGTATTCTGGAATTAAAACAACAACCAGAAAACCACTGAGTAAGTTTGTGAAAGTTACAATAAATGGTGGTCAGAAAGTTGAGATAAAATCCAAATGATCACAGATAGCGTTCTGGGAGCTGAACATACTGAACGTTTTATATACTGAAAGAGTACCGGAAAATCTCCTGGCAATGTGGCTAGATGAAGCCTTCTTGGGATCCTGGCCAAGGATTTACTTTAATCCTTAGGAATTGTGCAGTTTGAAAATTGAAGTTTCAATTTCACTTGTATTTAATAGCTATTCTCTCAGCCATGCATGCTCTTCTTTGTCAATTTTATTGATCATAGGGCCTGTTGGGCACTTATTGGGGCAAGAATTATATCCTTCCTCAGAGTAGCATCCAACCCGTCTGTTTACAGTCAGCCATCATCTAATGGCAACCAAAAGTTTAAAGTGCTTACAAAGGCAAGACAAGAGAACAGCGACAGCAAAAAATAGTACAAAAACAAAGCCTTTTGTTAAATAACAAAACACATCTTGTAGCTCTTATATATCTTTGTTGTGCTTTAAAAAAAAAAAAAAAAATGAAAGCTGGGCTCTTTCTTACATCCACACCCATAGGACTTTGTGTTTGTCACCATGGAGTTTAGCTGTCTGAAGCACACCAGGTGGACAGTGGCAAGCAGAGCAGAGCAGGGAGGTGGGAGCAGGCAGCACTAGGTCCTTCCTTGTGGAGAAAGCAGTATCACTCACTGAGCCCTTTCCCTGAGCTCACCGTTCACACTAGGGACAGATTGAGAAAAGGAGGGTGGGGAAGGACTTATCAACAAGACAAGAGATAGATGACAGGTGTTTGTCTATGTCACTTCACAAAATGCCTTAGTGGGAAGGACCGTTACTGGTAGGAGCATTAAATAATTATAGAAATCTCAAGCCATCTGTGGTAAAACAGAAAGAAATCTTTGAGGTCAATACCCTAAATGTAATTTAAAACACCAATCACTGATGCGTTATCAAGTCAAATTTACAGAAGATGTGACCTTATTTCACAATTTCAATAAATTTTTCCTTTCACCACTTTATGCAGATATTTTACATGTACAGATATGTACTGTTTTATCTCTTTTTTGATGACCTTTAAATTCTTAGTAGATTAACTTGTTCAGGAAACTAAATTACATCAAACCCTTAGCAGATGTCAGGCATTGTACTGAAAGTTTTACATATCATTTCTCATGGACTCCTGGTGTGGTGCTGTAGAATCAGCACTGGACTGCAAGCCATAAGGTCAGCAGTTCAAACCCACCAGCTGCTCTTTGGAAACCTCTATACAAGTTTGCTATGAGTCGGAACCGACTTAACAGCACTTAACAACATCAACAACTCATGTACACTGAACTAAGTCAGTATTGCTATCCACATGGAGGCACCAAGAGTTGGAATCAACTAGACAACTAACAACAAATGCCTACATTTTACAGATGAGAAAGCTTAGATTCAGAGAGGAACCCAGAAAGTATCAGAATTGACTTTAAACTACCATGAAACTTACACCAAACTTTTCACTTACTGTCTCATTTATAAGTCATTAAGTGTTTGAGGCATTTTCAGTTTTCACTAAATTCTTACATCTTAATACTTGTGCTTGAATTCAGTTTCTGTAAAAACACTATGTCCTTAGCTAAACGGCTGGCCAGAAACTAAAGCAAAGCACTGGATCTTTCTACATTGACATCTCCCCACATTTGTACATGAAAACATCTGCATATTTCTCTTCCGGAAACATCCAGCCTGACTCTAGCCAAAGTGTTAGTGTTAAAATTATCAGGAAATGTGAACAATCCGGACAGTGCTACGTTAAACATAGAATTTGAATCAGAGGGCCCCTGTGAGGTCAATTAAACTTATGATTTCATAGAAAACCAAAACCTTGAAAAAGTTAAAGGACCCAAAGAAAAGTTAAAAACATTAAATAGGTGACCCAAACCATGTTCATTTAACTATTTATTCATTGCCTTATTTGATCATGGATTTTAGACAGTTTCTACATATAGTAATAATAAAATGGAAAAATAATTTTGAAAGGTAATAATAGTGAAAATGTTTAAAAATTAAATAGCTTTTGATTCCTGGCCAATGCACTGTGTGTGTATCCACCAACCATCTGTCAGTGGAGGTTTATGTGTTGCTATGATACTGAACATGTTTCAGCAGAGCATCCAGACCAAGACAGTAGGAAGAAAGACCTGGTAAGCTATTTAAAAATGAGAGAAAAAAAAAAAAAATCAGCCAACAAAAACTATGTAGATGATACCAGGAACCTGCACCAATTCAGTTTTTTGTGCATGAATCTAGGGTTAATTCCATGACAGCTAACAAAATAACAACAGTTGCATCATCTGTGAAGATACCAAAATTCACCGACTCATATCCTTTAAAAGGATGAATTTTATGGTATGTGAATTATTTTTCAATGAAGCTGTGTTTCTGTTTTTGTTTTTGTTTTTTAAAGCAAGGATATGTTTACATTTTTAAAAAAATAATAGGATAGAGGATAAAACCAGGAAATGATTATATTTAGTCTTTCTTCTGGATTCCGTTTTGCAGCATCATATTACCTTACTGAGAACACTGATCTGTTGCCTCCATTTCTACCGAGGTTAAGAAAATGGTTTTAAAATAAGACTCTTCAGAATATGTTCTCCAAGGGAATACAAAGGAACTTAAAAAAATATATTCCATTATCTTTTAATTCCATTTTCCATGAACTTCTTGAAGCCACCTTGTATTTTTCCCATGAAAAATTCTCTGAATACATTAGAAACCATAAACTAAAGAGTCTTGTTGGTTTCTATTGTTGTTAGATGCTGGTGAGTTTCTTCAACTCCTAGTGACCGCATGTAACAGGGAGAACTGCCCCCTAGAGTTGTCTTGGTTGTGATCTTGATGAAATCAGATTAGCAGGTCTTCTGTCTTCAGAACTGCTGGGTGAATTTCAGCAGCCAACCTTGAGCATTGCACCCCAGGACTCCTCTGATTTCTACTAAGAAATAGAAAGTTAAATCTGCTTTCTTTATGTTTACAATAATACCTCTTAAGCAAAATGTTTTCAGATTAGTACTTATAATTGGATTTAGGAATTCCCTTTTTTTTTTTTTTCAAATTTATCATAGGAAATAATGAATCCAGAAAAAGGTTTGAAAGCAAAGATGTTCCTACAATGTTATCATTATTCATTATAATGAAAAGGTAATAATATTCATAGTAATGAAAATGATTAGTCCAACAATGAAAAGCCCAACAACAGGAGAATTTTAGGATGTAGTAGAATATTGTGTGACCCTTTTAAAAACTAAGGTGTTTATTCATTTTAAATCTATATTCTTTTATTTACAGAGTTAATACTATACACATTGTTGTTGTTGTTAAGTGCTGTCAAGTTGGTTCTGACTCATAGCAACCCTGTATAGGGTTTCCAAGGAGAGAGACTGATGAGCTTGAACCAATGACCTTGTGGCTTAAACTGACCTTGTGGTCCAATGCATTATCCCACAGCACCACACCACGACTCCATACATATTATTTATTGTTGTTGTGAAGTACCGTCAAGTGGATTCTGATCCATAACGACCCTGTTTAGGGTGTCTGAGAATGAACTGGTGTACTTGAACCACCGACCTTGCACTACAAACTGACTATAGTCCGGCGCATTAACCCACAGCGCCACACCAGGAACTCCCATACATATTATAAAAATACTTAAACCCCCTGGTATTGCCCCACAATTCTTCCTCTTAAGTGCTTGCTTGTTAAATGAAATGCTTGTCAAATTATATATATTTCTCACAAAAAATGAAATTGCTCTATCATACTACTCTGCAGCTTCCTTTGTTCACTTTATAATAAATCTTAGGACATCAGTCATGCTGATCTGCCTCATTGCTTTTATTTTTGTTAATGCTGTTTTTAAAAGTTTTTAAGACTTGGGGAGGTGTTTATGATACAGTATTAGTGGGAAAATGTACAAAACATTGCATATGATATGATACTAAAATTTGGAGTGTTGTGCAAATGTTATAAACATTCATATAAAAGACAGAAGAAAGCCTGCACCAAAGCATTAATTATAGTTTGTAAGTGACAAGACTACGAGTAAATTTTATTTCCTTCCATGTAATGTTCTGTATTTTCTAAATTCTCTGTGATTAACATGTTAAAAATAGCACTTTTGAACTTTTTTTCCACTTACAAAAATAATATAGGTTCCTCGTAGGCAATCTGGAAACAACAGATAAACCCAAATTAAAAAAAAAGGAAATCCCTCGTGATACCACTATGGCAGTGTTAATAAGTATTGCTATTTAAATGGTTTCTAAAAAACAACCTATTTCTTCTGTATGTGCATGAGTGTGTATTTTATTTTACAAAAATGAAATTATGTTGGCTGTAATTTTTTATTCTGGCTTTGACACTTATAAACATTTTTATATTTCATGAAGCAGTCTTCTACAAAAGGATCTTATTGTTTATACAGGATCATAATTCATAATAAGCATTCACTTGTTATCAGTTTTTATTTTATAATTAATGGACTGAGAGTTGCATGAATAAATCTTTGTGAATATACACAATATTTTTGTCTGGATAAAGAGCTAGAGATGGAATTGCTTAGATCATTTGCACAACGTTAAGGCTTCTAATACATATTGCCAAGACGGTTTTCAGTAAGAATTTAGTAAATTTTCTTCCCAGCAGTTGTATGAGATCGTACTCACTAGTGCCAGCTGTTAATTATCTGGGGACTAACTTTTATTGTTTTTTCTCATATTAGAAAAATAATAAAGGTCTATTATAGAAAACTTGGAGTCCTGGTGTGGCGCTGTGGGTTAACGCGCCAGACTGCAAAGCTGTTTGAACTGCAAGGTCGGCAGTTCAAGCTCACCAGCTGCACCTCGGAAACCCTATACAGGGTCGCTTTGGGTCGGAACTGACTCGATGGCACTTAACAACAACATAGAAAACTTAGAATGTACAAATAAGAGAAAAAAATAAATCACTAATGATACCACCAATCTCTCTCTCTCTCCAAGTACATATATGTACTTGTATGCATATATATATACATTTAATTTATAAAAACTAAATCATGAGCAATAAACAGTTACTGTTTATTAAGTATTCATTACATGCTGAACTCCATGCTGTATGTTTAAAGTGAATTCTCTCATTGAATACTTCTGTCCCCATATAATAGTATTGCTACTATTTAATGCATTCATTTTTTTAAGTTCTTATTGTGAATTGGGTGAAAGTTTACAGAACAGATCATCAGTTTTACATCCAACAATTCATAGACACGTTTTGTTTCATCTCATTGATTGCAATCCCTTCATTGTTACATCACTTATTCCACTTCTAACCTGTGTTTCCTATTTCTGTTCCTCCTTTCCTAATCATTTTAAAAAGAGTTACTGAGACTAAGAGAAATTAGAAATTCGCCATAGGTAATGCATATATAAGGAGCTCTGGTAGCGTAGTGGTTACGAATTGGGCTGTGAACCTTCAGGTCAGCAGTTCGAAACTACCAGCTGTTCCGCGGGAGAAAGATGAGGCTTTCTAAATTCTCTGTGATTAACCAGCCTTGGAAACCCTGTACAGGGTCACTATGAGTCGGAACTGACTCCATGGCACATAGCCACCACCACCACCAATGCACATACATATATCTATTAATATGTGGCAGCTGTTGTTAAGTGCTGTTGAGTTAATTCAACTCATAACAACTCTGCATAGGATTTCTTAGGAGCGACTGGTGGATTTGAACCGCTGACCGACCTTGTGTTTGACAGTCCAGTACTGACCCTACAGGACTCCATTAACATGTGGCAGAACTAGGGTTAAAGTCTTTCTTTGTTTAAAGCCCCTACTCTTATATTTATTCTGAACACCTAGAGAAGTTGCTAGTCCTTTACCCTGGCCCCGGTCAGCTATGCTAAAAGCATTAAGAAATGACCCACCCCTTTTTATTTAAACAACATAATTCATTAATTAAAAGGATGTTTGTATATAAATAACTGCTTGACTGAATAAATATGTTAGGGATAGGGAGAAGGCACAAATTCTCCTTATGGAAAAATTCCAAATAGTATATGAGTGGGCTTCAGAAAGCTTGGGGAAAAATGGAATTGAAAGACAATGGATTTTTCCACCAACTTTTTGAAGCTTCCTTGCTTGTAGATGCTTCCCTCCAGGAGGTGTAGCTCAATTCTCTTCTCCTTGAGAGAGAGAGAGTGTGTTGGGGCGTGGGGGTAGGGGGGATGTAAGAGGTTTGTCCTAGCAACTCGTTGCCAACAACTAGACAACTAGAGTGTGAAATAGTAACTTTGTAGTGGAGAACACTCCCTAAGCATGTGACCAAGCTCACCAGTGTTAAGTCATGGGAACATCATGTAACCCCTGATGGGAAGTGATTAGAGCACTTCACCTCAAGTATTCTTTGAAAATTCCATACTCTCAGTCTGACCATGAGAAAGAAAAACATCAGAAGAACCCAAATTGAGGGAAAGTCTACAAAATGCCTGACGTGTATTCCTGAAAACTATCAAGGTCATTTAAAAACTAAGAATAAAAAACTTGTCACAAATCAAAGGCTAAATGCTGTGTGGATCCTGGAACTGAAAAAGTGACATTTGTGGGGAAACGGGAAATCCAAACAAAATCCAGAGTTATTTTTAGTAGTAATGTAGTGGATGTCAACTTCTTATTTTTTAATAAGTGTACATGGAGTCCTGCTGTGTGCTGGACTGCAGAAGTCCATTTGAACTGCAAGGTCGGCAGTTCAAGCTTACCAGTTGCTCCTTGGAAACCCTATACAGGGTCGCAATGGGTAGGAACTGACTAGATGACACTTAACAACAACAGCAGTATGAAATGCTGATATTAGGGGAAACTCAGTATTGCCTTTGAAGTTTTTCTGTAAATCTAGAAGTGTTCCAAAATTAGCAAATTGAAAAAAAGAATGCTTGTTTTTGTTTCAATTGAAACACCACTTATGGATAGCAGAGATAAGGTTCCAACTATGACAAGCTTTTGAAACTATCAGGGTCTGAACAGTACCCCATTTCTTGTCATTGCTTCACAGCAAGGGTCCAGCATCCGGCCAGAGTATGGCCAAAAGAGAAAACTCAGATGGGCGGGCAGATTGATCTCTGGGTCTCAGGGCCTGCAAGTAGCTTTTCCATGGGGTTGGTTCTATAGTTTTTGCAGAACTGAGAGGACTGCCATTTTTACTAATTAGTCCATGGCCCTGATATACTTGTAAATCTAGTCATTAGTAAGCAGAAGAGAAGGTGGTGAAGTAAGTCCACGCTTCCTTTAAGCAGCAGAGAAATCGGGGATTGCATGCTATGAATACAGTGGTTCACTAGTGGTTGACTTCACAAGTGTGCATGCAAGAGAAGTGTGTGAAGATCACCAGGTGCCCAGAGAACAATAGTAAAGCCCTGTTCTTGGTCTTCTGCTGAACTGTCTTCCCAATATTTCTTTAGATCATGAACCAGGGCTCTTTTCTTAGTTACAAAGGCCAACTCACTGGGACAAAGGACACAGAGGAATTCGTAATGGCCAATGGTCAAGCTTTTGTATGACTATGTATATGTGTGTGCTAAGCTTTTGAAATAGTATTGCAGACAATGACTATAGCTCTTAACCACTTTTTAATCATGTTATGAAATGTCCTTCTATGAATCTTCTACAAATACAAATCTCCTCAAAGTGGCTAAATAAATGAAGGGACACACATCAATAGAATGCAGTGTAGTGTTTTAGAACAATGAGGTAATAGGTATCTATGCATGTAGGTATAGGTGGAGCTGTGGGTTAATGCACAGCAAAGTCAGTTTGAGCCACAAGGTCGGCAGTTCAGGCTCACCAGCTACTCCTCAGAAACCCTATACAGGGTCGCTGTGGGTCAGAACCTACTCAATGGCACTTAACAACAACAACAAATATTATGTTGTTGTTAGTTGCCACTGAGTTTTTTCTGACTCAAGATAACCCCTTATATACAGAGTTGTTGTTGTTGTTATGTGCCATGGAATCTATTCCAACGCATAGCAACCCTGTACAGGATTTTCGAGGCTGTTACAGGAGCAGAAAGCCTCACCTTTTTCCCGTGGAACATCTGGTAGTTTTGAACTGCTGACCTTGCAGTTCACAGCCTGATTCGTAACCACTACGCTACCAGAGCTTCCTTTGTGTATAGAGTAGAACTGCTTTATAGTGTATTCCAGACTGACTTTTCAGAAGGCCTGTCTTTGAGGTGCCTATTTCAGTTATTAGTCCAGTATTTACCATTGGTACCACCCAGGGACATATACATAGAAAGAGATTGAAAAAGAAAGTGCTATCAGCTGTCTTCAGGGAAGGAATGCAGTAGATACAGTGTACGGGAACAGAAAAACTATATTTTACTAAATCGTCCTTTGTATCATTTTGAATTTTTAACTTGTTCATGAGGAGGCTTTGTAGGATAAGCACTGGACTGCTAGCCATAATGTCAGTGGTTCAGTCCCACAGCTGCTTCGAGGAAGAAAGATGAAACTTTCTGCTCCCAAGGTCGCTATGAGTCGAATCCCCTCAATGCTCAATGGTACCTAACAGCATGTTCATGAACTACTTGTTTTAAAGGAATCATGTGTTTAAATACCAACACTAGCACCTAACAACATAAATGAGGATAAATCAAAAAGTATTGCTACAGGGTGGGGTTCTAGTCCATACATATACAGGTTTATCCAAAACTGTGTTTAAACATGTCTCTGCAGTCAATAGATGGTGACAGACAGAAGAACATCTCAAGATCTGTCTTGAAGTATAATGCTGTTTGTGATAGGATGATATACATACGCCTACAAGGAAGATCAGTTAATGCCACTATTATTCAAATTTTTGCACCAACCACTAAAGCCAGTGATGATGAAATTGAAGAATTCTACTGGTGTGGCATTGTGGGTAAATGCGCCAGACTGCAAAGCCATTTGAACTGCAAGGTCAATGGTTAAAGCTCACCATGGTCCTTGGAAACCCTATACAGGGTCACTATGGGTCAGAACTGACTTAACGGCACTTAGCAACAACAACCAACTTCTTCAGTGTGATAATCGATCAACCATGCAATCAAGATGTATTCTTGATAATTACTGGTGATTGGAATGCAAAGATTGGAAATAAAGGGGAAGGATCAGTAGTTGGAAATATGGCCTTGATGATAGAAATGATGCTGGAGATCGCTTGACAGAATTGTGCAAGACCAATGACTTGTTCATTGCAAATACCTTTTTTAAACATCATAAAAGATGACTATGCACATGGACCTCACCAGATGGAATGCACATAAATCAAATTGACTACATCTGTGTGAAGAGACGGTGGGAAAGCTCCCTACCATCAGCCAAAACAAGGCCAGGGGCAGACTGTGGAATTGCTCACATGCAAATTAAGATCATCAATTGCCCACATGCAAATTAAGGCTGAAGATGAAGAAAATTAAAACAAGTCCTCTAGAACCAAAATATGACCTTGCATATATCCTACCTGAACTTAGAGATCATCTCAAGAACAGATTTGATGCATTAGACACTAAAGACGAAAGACCAGAAGAGTTATGAGATGTCATCAAGCACATCATACAGGAAGAAAGTAAAAGGTCATTAAGAAGACAAGAGAAAAGAAAAAGACCAAAATGGATGTCAGAAAAGACTCTGAAATTTGCTCTTTAGCTGTTGTGTATAGGATCACCTTATGAGTCGGTACCCACTCAGTGGCACCTAACAACAATATCACATGCCTCATTTTAGTAGCTAAGTCCTTACCCACACTGATGCTAATTTCTTTTAAATACATTGTTGGGAATTTTTTAAGATTTATTTTTTAATAAGATTACTAAATTCTTCAGAAACAAGACTACTAAATTCTCCAGAAACACTAAATGAACATATACTCCCATTGTCATGTTTCCCCATACCATTTCCTAATACCCTCACTAACAGAAAAAAGAAATTTTTTTTTTTACTATTAAGGAGCTCTGATAGTGTAGTGGTTACGAGTAGGGCTGCTAACCACAAGGTCAGCAGTTTGAAACTACCAGCCATTCTGTGGTGGAAAGATGAAGCTTTCTGCTCCCATGAAGATTTACAGCCTCAGAAACCCTATACAGGGTCGCTGTGAGTCAGAACGTACTCCATGGCATAGAAAGAGATTTACTATTAGTAAAGGGACTCCTACTGTGGTACTGTGGGATAATACACTGAACCACAAGGTCGTTTTAAACCACAAAGTCAGAGCTGCTCCTCGGAAACCCTATATAGGGTTTGAGTTGGAACTGACAAGATGGCATTTAATAACAACAACAATAGTTGTTAAATGTTGTCAAGTTAGTTTTAACTCATAGCAACCTCTGTATAGTATTTCTGAGGAGCAGCTGGTGGGTTTGAACTGCCAACTTTGTGATTAGCAGCCAGTGTTTATCCTACATTACCACACCGAGACTCGATTCACTAACAGTAAATAATATTTCTTTTATCTTGTCATTTTTATAAGATAGACATATAATGGAATATCTTTCTATTTTGGTTTCATAACGAGCATATAGATGGTAAGCTTCTTGAGTTAAGGCATATATATCTTCATAGTCTTGTCACTTACTCATTTGAAAGTTCAGAATATTTTTCAACTTTGAAGACATTGCTCCATTGCCTTCTATACTTTGTGTTGCTGGTGTCAGTCTGGCATCACCTGGTTTGAATCTCTGTAAATTACCAGATTGCTGTTTTTGTTTTTTCTGGAAGCCTTTAGAGTTTAAACTTCAAATTAGATTATACTGCATAATGGAGTCCTGGTGTGGCACTGGAGGATAAACACTGCTTTTTGCAAGGTCAACTGTTCAAACCCACCAGAGTCACTATGAGTTGGGACCGACTCGACGGTTCTTCACAACAACTTAACAATGCTGTATAATGACCTCAAAATCCTATTGGTTTAACACAAATATTGATTTCCTGCTCAGGATACAGGTCAGTGGATGTTATTTGTCTGTTTCAGCTTTGATCTAGGCTGTGATTCCAGGTCAGGTTCATGCATCTTCTCATTTAGGAATCTAGGGTGAAGGAGTACCTAGATAGGATGTGCTCTTCTCATGGCAGAAGAAGGCCCAAGAACAACACCCAGAACAAACCAGTTGTCAGTTGGTGTGGACTCATGGCAATCCCCTGTGTGTGTGAGTAGAATTATGCCCCATAGGGTTTTCAATGGCTGGGATTTGGGTCAGATTCAAACTAACAAACTTTCAGTTAGTAGCTGAGCATGTAATTGTTTGAGCCATCCATGGAAGCCCAAGAACAAAAGTCCTGGTGGATAGCTGTCATATTTCTAGAATGTGCTATTCAGGAGTGGTGCAGGTCACAGTCTGCTCACAATATATTGTCCAGTTGAAGCAAGTCTGCAGTGTAGTCAATTGTTTAATATGTCTCCTTTAGACTTTGTAATTTCCATCAGAGGACTGTTTTTCTAGTGGTTCTATGAGAGGGTAAGACAAGGTGGGAGTAGGTGCTGATAGGATGATACGATGCAGTTGTGAATCATTGTTAATAGAGTTTGTTGTGATTGTAAAAACTTGGGGCTCTAACATGGTTGTAAAAATTAGTCATCTCAGAAGCAAGGATTTGGGATCTTACTGTCCTTAAGGGAGTGGAAAACATCCTTTGGACGTTGAGTAATTGCACATTGAACCTCCAACCCAGAGAAACAACACTCTGACACTAGAGGATTGACAGAGGAGAAGTAGCAACAGAATCAAGAGCCAGAGCATGAGACAAAATAGTGGCCACAGGCCACAAAGCGAGAAAAGCTGAGTGCCTTTGGCAGGATGCTTGCTTGCTTGCAGAGTGGGGTACCACTGGGCACATTATTGAGGGAGCTAGGTTTGCTGACCAACAGAGATAGAGACAAGCTTCAAGCCGAGTCATATGGTGGAGTGGTGTGTGCTGTGGCCATTTATAAAGAGCTTTGTAACATTGCCAAGAAGGGCAGAGATCAGGCCAAGGGCCAGAGAGAAATCTGTCTTTGGGCACAGCAGAGATGAGATTGTCCTAGCTGGAAGAACAGTGCCCTGAACATTTCTGACCCGGAACCTATTAACTTCCTTAATAAACTCTATACTTATGAGTATGGTGTCTGAGTTCTGTGTGGTCATTGCAATGAATTATTGAACCCAGCAGAGAAGTAGAGTGCTTTGGGAGGGATGGTTGGTGCCATTATTTCCGCACTGCAACGTCCAAGCCCATGTAATCTCCACATACTAGGAAGGATGGAGCATGGCGAGGCAGGGTTTTGTTCTGTTGCCCATAGGGTTGCTATGCATTGGAACCAACTCAGCGGCACTCAACAACAACAACACATGGAAGGAAGGAGTGAATAAGCCTTATTCTTGGAATTCTGAATTTTCCCTAGGAAGTAATCCAGCTATGATTCAGCTCTCTTTACTTTTACACAGAAAAACTTTACTAAGTAATCTTGGTAAGCATGGGAAGAAAATGCAAAGTGTGGCACCCAAAACTTCTGGTAGCATTGTGGTTATGAATCGGGCTGTGAACCTTAAGGTCAGCTGTTCCGCAGGAGAAAGATGAGGCTTTCTGCTCCCATAAAGATTTACAGCCTCGGAAACCCTATACAGGGTCGCCATGAGTCAGAACTGACTCCATGGCACATAACAACAACAACAACCCAAAACTTCAAATTTGAATCTCGATATTTCAGTTTATAAAAATCCTAGAGGGAGGTTGTCAGAGGAAAGATGAAGGTAGCAGGAGACACAAGGAGGCACACAAGAGTTAAAGGTAAATACTGTTAACTGATGTTACCTAAAGGGGATTACAATCATTGTAATGAAGTCAAGTATATGATGTGTTGATGTAAGTCTTCAGTCAACCCACAAGAAAAAAAAAAAAAAAAAAGCGCCTTTGAATTCTCCTTCCATAGGTTTCTTTTTCCTTCTCTCTCTTGCCCTCCTATCTCGCCTCCTCAGCCTCTCATCCTCTTCATTTCTTGGAATGTTAGAATTGATATTCTGGAATTCCAGCAGAAAGTGGTTGAGTTGGCAGATTAAGCATGCCTACTTCAGTTATCTTTTGTTGTATGACAAACCATCACAAAAGTTAGTGGCTTAGAAAAACAGCCGTTTTATTATCTCTCTCAATCCTGTGAGTTAGCTGGCACTCAGCTGGATCATTTTTTTTGCTGGTTTCATTTGGGGTGACCATGAGGCCACAGTAATAGAATGGTGAATGTGAGACATCTAAGATGGCTTCTCTCACATGTCTGCATTAGACTGAACTCAGCTGGGACACCAGGGCTGCTGGACCTGTCTCAATTCCTGTCATCTCAGGGCTTCTATGTGGTTTCTCCCCACCATCTCTCCAGTAGGGTAGCAGACTTCTTAGGTGTTTCCTAAGGGTTCCAAAAAGCACAAAAGTAGAAGTAGCCAGGTTGTCTTAAAGCCTGAGCCCAGAACAGGCAGGGTGTCAGTTCTTCTACATACTACTAGTTAGAGTGAGTCCCAGGCCAGCCCCGATCCAGTGTGTCAGGGAACTACACAGAAATACGGATAGCAAGAGACAGACAGATACCACAGTAGTGCTTTAACGATACCAACATTAGTAGTATTCATGCTTTTGTTATTTGTACTTTGAAAGTACAGCAAATCACAGGGAGGATTGCAGACGTAAATGCTGTTAATTGTTGGTGCACGGAGGGAATTGCAACCATGCAATGAAGCAAAGCATGCGATTAGTTGAATGTGAAACTGATGATCTGCTCTGTAAACCTTCACTCAATTCGCAATAAAAAGTTAAAAAAAAAAAAAAAGTGTCAGGAAAGGTTAATAGTTACCATCTAAGATTATTAAGGAGTCCTGGTGTGGTGCTCAACCATAAGGTCGGTTTGGACCACAAGGTCAGTAGTTCAAACTCATCATCCGCTCCTCTGAAACGCGTTGCAGAGTGGCTATGAGTCAGAACTGACTCGATGGTATTTAAAAACAAACAACATTCTTAAATATTAAAGTATTCCCATTAAATTAAATAATGTAATTTTACTTTGTCTTTCTTTTGTTTGTTGATTGAGGATTTCAGTCATTTCTACCACTCACTAACACTCTTTTCTTCTCTCCAAATAAATATGTTGTGTTATTAAGCACTGTCTGCACTGAGGATATGACATAAATAGACCTTTATATCCTCTACCTTTATGATGTGTACAGTCTAATGAGAGAAAGAGACAATACACTAGAAAGCAAACATACCAAATCTTATAATTGCAGTGAAGGAAAATAAAGCAGGGATTTGAGGCTCTCTGGGTAAAGAATGTTCCAGGCAGAGGAGCAGCGCTGTAAAAGTTCAGGGTGGGAACAAGCCTGCTGTGCTAAAGGAGCAGAGAGATTCTAGGTGCCAACATTTCTGTTAGCAGCTGACAGTCTTAAATATTTGCATCACCTTAAAGTGCTCCTCAGAAGCTGGCTACTTTCTCAGCCCCAAGACTCCTGGTCACCTCCTCCGTGGTCACCTCCAACAATTTATTTTTATTTTTTAAATGAAAGGAAGGAAAAGAGGAAAGGAGAAACCTTGTGACCATTTTTAATCTACCACAGAGAGGGTGGAAACTAAAGGTAGGGTGATCATACCGGGAGTACCATGGATGGCATGATAGTCCTATTCATGGCACATCGAACTAGAATAATATGATTACATTTGCTTTTCTTTTAGTCTTGTTTTAAAAAAAAGCAAATGTTTCATTTACTTTCACCTTTCATTGATAATTTAGATGTGTATAGAATTCCAAACTGAAGATTACCCCCCCTCATAATTTTGAAGACATTTCTCCATAGTACGGTCTTGCTGATAGAAAAAAATCTGAGATAAATTTGATTCTTATTTCTTTATAAATCATCTGTTTTGGCTTTAGTTTGTTTTCCTCACTCTAGATTTTTGGAAAACTCTTCTCTTTGTATTGAATTCTCCAAATCTTTACAATGCTGAGCCTAGGGTGGCCTGTCAACCAGTCATCTAGCCTGCCTGCCTGCCTGCCTTCCTCCTCTCCTCCCTCTCTACTTCTATCTCCTTCAATGCTAGAAAAACTTATATTTCTTTTATAACTTCCTATGTTTTCTCTCTTTCTCATATTGTTGTTGTTGTTGTTGTTATGTGCCGTGGAGTCGGAACCGACTCATAGCGACCCTGTACAGGGTTTCCGAGGGTGTAAATCTTTACAGGAGTAGAAAGCCTCATCTTTCTCCCGCGGAGCAGCTGGTAGTTTCGAACTGCTGACCTTGCGGTTCACAGCCCGAGTCGTAACCACTACGCTACCAGAGCTCCTATTGTAGCTCCTATAATAAGAGACATTAAGCCACTTGCTTTGTTCCTCTGTGTTTTGAATCTTTCTGTCTTATGTGGGGCATGAAGTGTCTGGCTTACAAGTTTTCAAGAGGGAGTTTAGTTTCAGACTTTGCTGAGGTAGGTAGAATCCCCACTGAATAGTTTTCATCTTGTCTAGATGGGTCTGGTGAAAGGAGATGGGGATAAGATTCTTATGATTCAGGAGTGAGTAATTGTTATCATGAATAATTGTGATTGTCATAACTGTAAAAATAGAAGTTGTGTAACAAAAAGGGGGAAGTAGTTAATCTTACAGTCCAGGAACAGAGGACCCTAGGACCATCAAGATAGAAGAGCATGAGTGGAAAGTGGGACCCTATCCAGAGAGGCAGGAACACCAGAGATGGAGGCAGAAGTGATGTCATGGAGAATGAGAGCAGCTGAGGACCCTAGACTCATGGAAAGAGAAAGGCTGTGTACTGGAGGCCAGGAGGCTGGGTGCCCTTTGGTTGTTTAAACAATTATATATTCCTGAGTGTTTTGTGTACATCAAACCACATCCCCCACCCCTCCAAAAAAAAAGCCCAGAGGGCATAGAAGCAAAAACTGTTAACTGATAATACATGGAGGGGATTATAATCATTGCAATGAAACAAAATACAATAGGTTGAGTGCAAACTGATGTTCTCCCATGGAAACTATCACTCAGTTTATAATAAAAGCTTCAAAAAATATATTGGGCTTTGTTCTATTACCATACAATCATTCCATTCCTTTAAAGAAGCACCAGTTGCCATAGTTGTTGTTGTTGTTGTTGTTGTTAAGTGCTGTGAAGTCAGTTCTGGTGGATTTGAACCATTGGCCTTGTGGTCCAGTGCATTAGCTCACAGTGCCACACCAGGACACCAGTTGCCATACAGTCAACTCCAATTCTCAGTGACCCTATGTGTCAGAGTAGAACTGTGCTCAATAGAGTTGTCAGTGGCTGACTCTTCAGGTATAGATGGCCAGACCCTTCTTCCAACATACTTCTTGGTAGACTCAACCCTCTAACCTTTCAGTTAAGTTAGTAGCCAAGCATATTGGCCATTTGTATCATTCAGGGACACCTCTTTTGTGGTGGAGGATTGGGAGGGAGTAGATACCTGGATGTTAGGGGTCATGTGCATGCATGGGGAAGAAGTGAAGGTGTGGCTGATCTTTCTATTACAGATTTTAAATTGCTGCCATTATTTTTATTCCCTGTCATTTCCTTTTGTATCTGGCATTTCCAAGTCATCTCTCCTATGTTCCTTAAGGCCTTTTCTCCTGAGCTGTATCCCTTTGTCCATACTCTAAACTCTGGTTCTTTCACATTTAATCATTGTTTTCACGTTTCTTAGTCATTTGCTGCCTTTCATAAACATGTCAAAATCTCCCATCTGCCTTCTCCACCCCCCTCCCCAGCTCTCTTATCAATCAATCTGCTTACAAAACACTATCTCATATAACAGAGAAACAGGGGACATAGTTGATGTTTGAGAAATCATTTTCTTTCCCAGTGGTCCTTTCTGCAGTCAAAAGACCTAAATCTTTTGAGAGTGTTGGGAATAAGTTTCCACCCTTTACTCCACCAAATTCATTCATTCTTTTCCTGAAGAGGAGGGAATCATCTGATGGGTTAGGCCAGGAAAAGAATCTGACATGTGGCTGAATACCTTCTTCACTTTCTAGAATCATCCTATCCTCAGCAGATTTAAATTCTCTTCTTTTCCTGGGATAGGCTTTGCTACTGTGAAAGGGGAAGCTCACTAGTCTAGGTGGGTAAGTTTAATTTGTAATCCCGAGTTTTTGTAAAAGATTAATGTTCTTAGCTGCTAACTGAAAGGTTGGAGGTTCAAGTCCATCTAAAAGCACCTTGGAAGACTGGTTGGTGATCTACTTCCCCAAAATCAGCCATTGAGAATCCTATGGAATACAGCTCTCTGACACACATTAGGTCGGTTGATTCAATAGCAACTAGCAAGTTCAACTCTGGATGAGAAATAGTACTTAGTTCTAATTACAGGTCAAGTTGCACCCTGTAACTTAGGTTTATAGAAGTTAAAAAAAATAAATTCTGTATCTCTGACTGCTGCATTTATGTATTCAGAATTGATGATGGGAAAGGAACATAAATGATTATCACCTCTTAAAGCCAACACTCAGGATACCTTCTAAATTAAGAATCATTACTTTAGAACTTTTATTAACATGTTTTCATTACAGTATTTTATGCTAATTAAAGAAAACAGAATTTCATCTAAACACAACTCTTAATATTTTGTAGTACGTCCTTCCAGGGGTTTTTTCTACTTATTCCCTTGAAAAATTGTAACATGGCTTTATAACACATTTCAGTAAGCCCTAAATCATTTATGTCATTGCTGTTGTAAAGTGCCATTGAATAGGTTCCTACTCATAGCAGCCCTGTATAGGGTTTCCAAGGAGGAGTGGCTAGTGGACTAGTCCAGTGCTTATCCTGTAGCACCATACCAGAACCCAAAAAAATAATTTATAGAAGCTGAAATTCATTGTATGCACATGTAGCCTGAAACATATAACATGAGAATAGACAAAGAAGATCACCACCCAAACTGAACTTCTTTTAGCAATTTTGTGTAATTTTCTTCCAGCAGCCTTCTCTATTTTTAACCTTGAATTCTTAATTTTACAACACATTTCAGTGAATCCTAGATTATTTTTGGAAATTGGAATTTTATTGTAATTTGTTGCTGGTTGATTTGCCTTATTTTATTTTCCTAATATGCCCTATTGTCTTCAGAAAGGAAACCAACAATGGCATCTGGTAGTTATTGAACAGTTGGTGGTGGTTCTTTGGTTGAAAACACTTGGAGTAAGCACTGGGTGATGTCATCCTGAGCATGTGAGTCTGTGACTGGAGCACAAAGCTAATTTGTGTTAGACATTGACTTGACATCAAGGTTTTGTTCCAACTGCTCCAGTATGTTGTGTTGTTAGGTGCCATTGAGTCAATTCTGACTCATAGTGACCCTGTAATGGGTTTCCAAGGAGCAGCTGGGGGGTTTGAACCACCAACCTTGTGGTTTGCAGTCCAGTGCTTATCCTACAGTGCCACACCAGAACTCTTGTGTCCAGTATATCTAGGGAATATTTTACCTTATCATTCCCCCACTCCAGCAAATGGAACGGGAATTATATATTCCCCTCTGGAATGCTGGTAGGATGAGAAGAGAATATCATGTCCTATCAGAAAGTAGAAAGGAAGTGCCAATATCAAGCAAGGTTGATGCCACCTGGCCAGGGAAGCTGCTCTTGGGAGCTGGATAAGACATTTTCTGACGCTGAGGCCCAGGGAATGTTGAGTAGTGAGGAAAGCAGCTCCAGTTGGAAGGGAGGGAAATTGAAGCCAGATTGGAGTTTTTGAGGCAAGGGTGGGTGTGAGTCACAGTTCAGGTTAGGAATGATAAAGTATTGGTTACACAATCTAGTGGAAGGCCTAGAAAGGAATTGGACCTGTTCTATCCCATCACCTCTACTAAGAGCTCATGGTGTCCTTTCACAATCTGTGTATTTGGAATGCTTACCACTCCCACCTCTCCACCCCTTAGGGTGCTGCTCTCAAAGGTATCCCACAGCTGATTCTAAATGTCCTTCCCATTAAGGCTAAAATATCACCTCACTCTTTAAGTGCTTTGTTTCCTGGCAATAATTAATAAACTGCTGCAGCTAGTCAGGTGGACCAATGGCAGGATTTGGCAAAGTAAAACAACTCCATGACTAGAAGGGCAGGCTCACCTTTTTTTTGAAGATGACTGAATTTTAACTACTGAAACCGTTACTGAACGGAAAATTTCCTATCATAGCCTGTTTATGGTGAGAACCTCATTTTCCACTGACAAAGTCTGCTGACTAAACTAAGATGTACATTTCCAGGTTCCTTTCTGCAATCCCAAGAATAGGCTTAAACCATAGAAAGGTGTGGAGAAAGCACAGGGTCAGGCACAGTATCCAGACACTCCAAGATGATCTCAGTTCATCTCATTTTCAAGTATTCATGCCTTTGTGTTCCCTCTCATACTGAGCAAGGATGTCCTGTGTTCAGCCATTCTGAGGAAGCCACCTGCCATATCATGATGACACTGAACACTGATGGGAAGATCCATGTGGCAAGGAACTGAAGCTCCTGCCAACAACAGCATCATTCTGTCCACCATCTTGGAGGTGAATCTTTCAGCTGTAGTCAAGCCTTCAGATGGCCTCAGCCTCAGCTGACATCTCGATTATAAACTCATGAAGGATCTCATCCGGAATTCCTAAGCTGCTCCTGAATTCCTGACCCACAGAAACTGTGTGGGCTAATAATTTTTTTTTTCAGCCATTAAGTCTTGGAGTAATTTGTTATACAGCAATTGATAAGTAATATGTTGTTGTTGTTGTATGCCATCAAGTCAATTTCAGCAATAGCAACCCTATAGGACAAAGTAGAACTGCTCCATAGGGTTTCCTAGGCTATAATCTTTATGGAAACAAATCACTGTCTTTTCTCCCACAGAGTTGCTGAGCGCTTATTCACTGTACTACCAGGCCTCCTTGGAAAAATAATAAACCAGGGTATAACTTCTCACTCAGCACTGGTTAACATCCTACAGACATTATAGAGCATATAGCTACTGAGAGAGAACTTTTAGCTGATTACTTAAATGGATCCCATGTTGAAACATTTGAACAGTTGAAACACCCGTGGGTTGCCTACTGAGGTAATTCCACTACCTAGAATTGAGGTCTCAGCATCACCGTTTCCTAATGGTATTACATTTCAATTTTATTAGACATCTGTTATGCTCTGGTAGCGTAGTGGTTACGTATTGGGCTTCGAACCACAAGGTCAGCAATTCGAAACTACCAGCTGCTCCGTGGGAGAAAGATGAGGCTTTCTGCTCCCGTAAAGGTTTACAGCCTCGGAAACCCTGTACAGGGTCGCTATGAGTTGGGACTGACTCCACGGCACATAACAACAACAACATTAAGCTATTAATGAATATTTTATCCACTTAGAACTTAATTTCAGTCTTTACAAGGACCAAGCCACCAACCTTTCCATGTATAGCCCAAAATTTAACCCACTGTACCACGAGGGCTCATCAAAAGGAGTATAGAAGACTGGTAAATAAAGTATATGAATTTCTTACTTTGGATCAAGGCTTCACTTAAAAGAAGTGTGATAACAAGCAGACCAGCCTGGGAGCAGCTAGAAGAACAGAAGATACTTCTTGAAAGAAAGACTGACAGGAAAAATACAAAACAATAACGGCAGTCCAACTGACTACTACAAGAACAAGCAAGTTGCTTGCCCAGGAGACATCAAGGCAAGTGGTTGGGTCCCCTCAGGGAAAACCCTCTTCCAAGACTAAGACTCAATGGGAATACACGAGCAGAAATGTGCTCTGATTGGTAACCACATTCATTACTGATAAGGGGAAGTGAGGGAAAAACAGCAATGAAGCTGCGAGCTAAGCCCTACAATTTTCAATAGATTCCTGTGAACCCAGGTGGAGACCTGGCTGGCTAGCAGTGTGGCAAGACCTGGGGACTCTTGGGCCCAGAGTCAGTGACATAGCCACAGAGGACTAGAGTGGAGAATGAAGCGTCCAGCTGTTAAGAAAAGAGGACATATGCATAAGAACACCCACACTTGCACATAATACCCACTTGACCTGGCTTCAATGACTGGATGATCAGAGCTCAACTAGAAGAAGAAAGAAGAGGAAAAAAAGAGTAACTTGAAACAATTTGATGAACTTGACCTACACCTATGGATGCAGTAGCTCAAAAGAGGGAACAAATCTTTACAGCGAGGCTCACTCCCACCCCCTCCATACACAGAGTAGACAGGAATGGGCAACTTGGACAATGGCTACCCAAAATGGGGGGTGGGAGGGGTGGGAGGCTTCAAAGGCAAGAAGTGACTGGCTTACAAGCTTTTAAGAGGGAGCCTAGATCCAGAGGGCATGGAGGAAGGTATAATCTCCAGTGAGTAGTATGCACTCTGTTTGGGCGGGGCTGATGTGGTTAGGTCTCTTGTGGTACAATAGTGAATACTTGTTATTGGGACTGACTGTGAGGGTTGGAAATGTAAAGGTAGACATTTTATAGCAAAAGGAGGGGAGTGACCGATTTTGCAGTCTAGGAGCGGAGGTCCCTGGGACCATCCAAGGGAGAAGAGAAGAGTGCGGGATCCTACCCAGAGAAACAGTGACACCAGAGATGGAGGCAGAGACGATAACAGGGAGAGATGGAGCAGCTGGGGACTCTAGACCCAGAGAGGGAGAGGGGCTGTGTGCTGACCACCAGGGGGGCAGGGTTGCAGGGTATACTCTTTGGTTGGTTGATGATGCATGGAGGGGATTGTAACCATGGCAATGAAATGATATAAGATAGGATGAATGTAAAGCTAATGTTCTCCCTGGTAAACTTTCACATAACTCACAATAAAACATGCAAAAAAAAAGAAGTATGATAACCCCCAGAAGGTGTAACACAAGGGTTATCCATGTCATTGTTATTGTTAAGTGTCATCTAGTCAGTTAGGACTCATGGTGACCCCGAATAGGGTTTCCAAGGAGCAGCTGGTGTGTTTGAACCACCAACCTGTGGTGAGTAGTTAAGCATTTATCCTGTAGCACCATACCAAGACGCTCAAAATTATCTTTAAATCATTCTGTTGCTGTTGTTAATGCCTTTGAGTCATTTCCGACTCATAATGACCCTGTATAGTTTCCTGAGGCTTTTAAATCTTTGTGGGAGCTGAAAGCCTCACCTTTCTCCTGGTTCTAAGTCCAGTGCTTACTGTATGGAGCCATGGCACTCCCTAAATCACTCTAACAATATTTTATTATCCATAAAATAGATGTAAATATTTTCAGAATTAAAAAAAAAAATGTCAAAAACGAAGTGTAACAAGATAACTTTATTGAGCCTCAGGATGTTTTGAACACTTAGTAAAGAGTTTCAGGCAAGATTAAAGAAGAACTGGACTGTGTCTGAATTAGAATAACATTGAGAGGACTTCCGACAAGATGGCAGACTAAGCAAACACAATACACAGACCCTCTACAACAAGGAAGAGACCAAATGAAACAAATACAGATGTAAATCCTGGAATCCTGAACTTCAGAGGAAACGCTATAGAAGTGCATTGAGTACTTGCTGGTGAATGGCCATCCAGACACAGTGTGACCATCTTGAACTTCTATGAGCAGCTTCGGTGACAGAAGGTGGCCTGGTAAAGCAGATTTACATAGTCAGTGGGCAGGGAAAGGTGCAATTCCTTCGTTTTCCCTATGCTCTCTTGGTGACCAGTGGTGTGGCCAGTCCCTGCCTTCATCTATCCCCAGCCCAGACCCTGTTCTCCTGGAGTTCACAGTCATGTGGGTGTAAAATATGCCAGAATGAGGCTGGGGCCAGCTGCGCCTTTTGGGCGCCTATATTCAGGCAGGCTCAACTCCGGATCTACAGAACCCACAGAACCACCAGAATAGCATTGTTGTTGTTATTCTTAAGTGCTATTGAGTCAGTTCTGACCCATAGCAACCCTGTATAGGGGTCTCAGAGGAGCAGGTGGTGAGCTTGAACCGGTGACCTTGCGGCTCAAAGCAACTATGCAGTCCAGCACATTAACCCATGGCGCCACTCCAGGACTTAGTTTAGCAAAAACCATTATGACCAACCACTCTGCCCCAGGTACCCAGTGGTCCTAACAGACACTGAAACCAGCTCCACCAAGGGCCTCCACAAATTCTTTCTGGATTGAGTACCCCGCACATAGATAATATAGACCTATAGGGACTCCATCTAGGACCAGGGACTCCACTGTCACATCCCTCCTGCACTCGTCTCATGAGCTCCATGGCTGGCAGTACCCCTCAGACTTTTCTCCTCTCTGGGTCCAACAGCTACAATGTTGTTGTGGGTTTTTTTTTGTTTTGTTTTTTGGTTTGAGTTTTGGTTTTTCCTTTCATTGTTTTGTTGTTTTTGTTTATTTAATCTTACATCTTCTCTTTTCATTCCCTTGAATTTTAGTCTTTCTATATCCCATTTTGTTTTGCTTTCTTCTGTTTTACATTTCCCCTCTTCTTCTTTTTTACTTTTGAGCTTTCTATATTACTCCATACTCCCTTTCTGGAGTCCTGGTGTGGTGCTGTAGGATCAGCACTGGACGGTGAACCACAAGGTCAACAGTTCAAACCCACCAGCGGCTCTTTGGAAACCCCATACATGGATTGATGGCACATAACAACAACAACAACAACAACAACAACAACAACACTTCTTTTCTATTTTCATGTTCCCTTTCCCTGAACTTTCTAAGTGTTTTGTTTTTTTCCCTTTATTTTCTATCTTATTTTTCTCTTGTATAGCTCCATGTTCCGATTTCTCTGTTCTCTTTTTAGTTATTATATTCTTTTTTTTCTGGTTATTGCCTGTTTGGTTTTTTTCTCCTTTTATCATGATATTATTTATTGCTCCAGTGGTGAGGATTTTTTTTTTTCTTTATATTGAGATGCAACTCATACCAAAGGCTGGGCACTGATTCTCATCAGTAAGTATTTTAAGTCTTCTTTGCTTTCAGCAAGCCAGGTTGCATATCACAGGTTGCTAATAAGTCTACCTCGAATACTGATGCCACACAGACCAATATCCTTTATGATTATAGATAACAATCCTAGCCAATAGAATCTAACAATATATCATAAAAATAATGCATCATGGCCAAGTGGGATTCATACCAGTTATGAAGGGATAGTTCAATATATGAAAATCAATCAACATAGTATACCATATAAATAAAACAAAGGAAAAAAATCATCTGATCACATTACTTGATTCAGAAAAGGCACTTGACAAACAATGCTCGTTCCTGATAAAAGCGCTCAACAAACTAGAAACTGGAGGGAAACAAATCAGCATAATTAAAGGCATATATACAAAAGCAAGGTGTGGTACTGAAGTGAAAATAGTAAAATTCTCTCTATTTGCAGATGACATGATCCTATACTTAGAAAAATCCCAAAGACACTCATATTT
>NW_006408542.1:7080775-7082023 GCF_000296735.1 Chrysochloris asiatica | reverse complement strand
TAAAGATTTACAGCCTTGGAAACCCTGTACAGGGTCACTATGAGTCAGAACCAACTCCATGACACATAACCACCATACCTAATCAGAGAAACAAAAGACCTATACAAAGAAAAATACAAAACACTACTATAAGCAACTTAAAAAGGCCTGCAGAAATGGAGGACCATAACCTGTTTGTGGAATAGGAAGACTTAACATTGAGAAAATATCAACACCACCCAAAGCAATCTATAGATATAATACAATTCCAATCCACATTCCAACATCATTCTCTAAAGAGATGGAAAAACTACTCACTAACTTTATATAGAAAAGGAAGATAAGTAAAGCACTATTGAAAAAGAACAAAGTAGGAGCTCTCTTCACTTCCCAACCTCAAAATCTACTACACACTCACAGGAGTCAAAATAGCTGTTTTGACAGTGAAAGACACACAGATCAATGGAACAGAATTAAAAACAAAGAAGTAAACACATCCACCTATTGTCAGTTGATCTTTGACAAAGAGCCAAAATGGATTAAATGAGGAAGAGACAGTTTCTTGAACAAATGGTCCTGGCAAAATTGGAAATCTATTTGCATATAAAATGAAATCAGAGCCATTTCTTATACCATATATAAAAATGAACTCAATGTGGATTAAAGACCTAAATTTAAATCTTGGATCTATAAAGATCATCAGTGACAAAACAGCGACAAACTTAGGGGCTCTGATACATGGCATATACTATCAAACATAACTGAAAACACATAAATAGAAGACAAAATAGATGACTGGGACCTCCAAAAATTAGACACTCATGAGCGTCAAAAGATTTCACTAGAAAAGCAAAAAGAGAATCCACAAACTAGGAAAAAATGTTTGGCAACAACATAACATACAAAGGGCTACTCTCCAAAATTTATAGAACACTTCAACGCCTCAGCAAGCAGACAATCCAATTTAAAAAGGGGCAGAGGACATAAACCGACATTTCACCAAAGAAGACATTCAGATGGCCAAAAGTCATATAAAGAAATGCTCACGATCACTAGCCATTAGAGAGATGCGAATCCAAGCAAAAATGAGATGTCATCTTACTCCAGCATTAATAACAAAGTTCACAAAAACCCAGAAAACAACAAATGCTGGAAAGGGTGTGGCAAGACCGGGACCCTCCTACACCGCTAGTGGGACTGTAAAATCATGTAACCACAATGGAAAGTATGGCACTTTCTCAAAAACTTGGAAATAGAAATATCTTATGA
>NW_006408542.1:7075131-7080455 GCF_000296735.1 Chrysochloris asiatica | reverse complement strand
AAACATTCTATTATGGTTACTTAGGGGGTGGAACTAGGGACAGGAGAGAATTATTCACAGACTAGAGAGTAAACACATGTTACCATGGGTGACAGGGCAGGTAATATACAACAAGAGGGAGGTTGACAGAAGAAAGATGAAGGTAGCGGGAGACACAAAGAGGAATGCAAGAGTTAAAGTGAATAGAGGTAGATAGTATTAGCGTAGTGATTACGAACGGGCTGCTAACCTCAAGGTCGGCAGTTCGAAACTACCAGCTGTTCCACAGGAGAAAGATGAGACTTTCTGCTCCCCTAAAGATTTACGGCCTTGGAAACTCTGTGCTGGGTCACTATGAGTTGGAACCGACTCACGGTACTTAACAACAACTATTAACTGATGGTACATGGAGGGGATTGCAATCATTGTAATGAAGCAAAGTATATGATTTGTTGAATGTAAAACTTATGATCTTCTCTGTAAAACACTCAATTCACAATAAAAAGTTAAAAAAAAAATAACATTGGGCTCTTGGCACCTTACATATGGTGTTATCAATAACTAAAGGCAGTGGGGCTTTATGGTATAATCCTCACTTTCCATAGAGGAACCCCAAGTTCTATTCCCAGAAAGTGTCCCTCAAGTGCAGCAATGGGGGCTTGTGTGTTGCTGAATAGGTTTTAGCAGACCTTCCAGACTAAGACAAACTAGAAAGAAAACCCTGACAATCAATCTGCTTCTCAAAAGGCAGCCTGTCGCACTGTGTCTGGTGTTCCACCTTAGGTTGTGGTTGACTAGATGCCAGCTAAAACAAGCAAATGGCTGAATAATTCAGCTGCTGAGAAACCTGATTTTACTGATACCGGGCTATCTGTGGTTGTTGCTGATCATATGATCTGTTGATGATCATATGATTTCCCATAAGGGGAATTGTTATTTCTACTATTGATCATATCAGATAAGAAAAGGTCTCAAGTATGCTCGCTGGAGGGTGGAGCAGTAGACAGGGTGAAGCAGGCCAGGAATGAAGAAAAGTCCGTGGAACTGGTGTGGACAGTGATGACTTGTCTGCTAAGCTGTGCCTCTGAGTGCTTTCTTTCCCTTGTCCCCAAATGTTCTAGAAGGTCTCATTAAAAGTATAGCCTGATGTTTTCTGTACAGTGAGAAATTAAAGAGCTTTTATGTCAATTTGATGAGGCAGCCAAGGAAAGAATAGCATTCCATCCTCCAAGGTCAATATAAAGTGAATTATATTGGAGTAAAACGTTAACTATAATAAGGAGACTCCAAAGTCCAGTGGTTGAAGCAACACCTAAGTTTACTTGTGTGTCATGTAATAGTCCAAGAGGGAGTTCCAGGTTGTTGGACATCTCTGCTCCACCCAAACATTCATGGACCCAGATGGGGGGAGGTGCTCTTACATCTTTAGCACATAGCTTCTGGGGTTGTACCATTCCAGTCAGCAGAAAAGGAGAAACCCAAAGCCAGGAATTTCCATTCAGACAAGAAAAATAGACCTTGTCCTTGTCACGCTTATTTCCATTCCATTTGCTAGAACTTAGTTGGATACCTAGCTCCAAAGAAGTCTGGATAATGCACTCCTCGACTGGGCAGGCATGCTCTGGCTATGTCTTTCCTGTGGAAAGGCAGTATAGAGACCTTGATAGAAAGTCAAGTGTCTACTGTGTGTTCACAGTTGTTGTTGTTGTCAGGTGCCGTTGGGTCAGAACCGACTCATAGCGACCCCATGCACAGCAGAACAAAACAGTGTCCAATCCTGGGCCAACCTCAATACCGCTGCCACACTTGACGCCATCAATGATGCCACCTGGCTGATCCATCTCATTGGGGGGTCTTCCTCTTTTTCTCTGACCCTCCATCTTACCCAGCATGACATCCTTCTCCAGCGACTGTTCCCTCCAGACAATATGTCCAAAGTATGAGAGACGAAGCTTAGCCATCCTGGCCTCCATGGAGCACTCTGGCTGCACTTCTTCCAAAACAGATCTATTGGTTCTTTTGGCAGTCCATGGCACTTTCAATATTCTCCTCCAACACCATAACTCAGAGGCATCAATTCTTCTACGATCTTCCTTATTCATTGTCCAGCTTTCAGAGGCTGGGTATTCCCAGTGGTGTGGCAATCACAACAAGAAGCAGTGCCAGAAATGAAGAAAAGCCAGTGGAACAACACAACTGCTTGAGGAGTATATCAGAGCAGATTGCAGAGAATTTATTCAGGGACTTGAGGCAATACCAAAGGGAACGTCTCAAAAAAAAAAAAAGGGAACTATTTAACAGTGGTGGGTCATCTCCCTCATTTGAATGGCAGATGATTCTTTTTACTCTGTTCTTTTTGAAAGGCAGTGTGGTATAATGGAACGAGTGAGAGACTTAAAATCAGAAGGCCTGGGTTGACATTTTAGCTCTACCTCAACTCGTCAATTTTGAGATTAAAAAAAAAAAAGTCTCTCATTTTCAGTTACCTCACCTGTAAACAGGCTTTGAACTGGTCTTTCTCAATTCAGTCATGGCTGGCAAAGTTAAACCAGAATGGGTCTGAATTTGTAAAATGTGAGTGTACCAGAATCATAGTCAGAATGGGGAAAATTACCAGTTGACACTCTGCTAGAATCTTACCCTCCTTCTTAGAAAACAAGGCCAGTATGTGCTTTGCATAGCAACCAAATGTTTTGATAGAGTTGGAAATGATACCCTGCGTTAAGATGGAGCTGACTGCGCCATTTTGAATGTGTATTTTTCTCTGCAGTTTCATCAGTAATCCAATCTCCCTGAAAGGGCTCAGTACGCCTCTTCTGAGTGTCCCATTCCAGGGATTCAACCTCATAAATTTCCCCATATATCATTCTGATATACCCACATTTTATAAATTCAGGTCTGTCCTAATTTCTCTGTGTCAGCTGTGACTGGCTCAGTTAGAATTAGTTCAAAGACCTTTGGTCACAAGTTTGTTTGGAGAATCAAATGAAGCAATTTTCAAGTTCTTTGTAAACTATAAAGTATTATGCAAGTATGAAATTATTCATAATAATAGTACATTTCTGGTGAAATTGGTTTGCTTATCTGACTATATAATAACAATGTATAAATCTAAAACAAACGCAAAAACCCAGAAAAACACTAGTTCATTGGCCATCTTTTGTCCACAACTGAGAATAAAATGAAACAATTTTAAAGTTCTTTATAAACTGTAAAGTTGGGTTGAAGTTAGTAGTTCATGCAACCTCAGGCAGGGTTTGTATAAATACATTAATTACTATAGGATAAGCACTGGACTACTAATTGCATGATCAGCCCACCACCCACTCCTTGAAAACCCTATACAGGGTTGCTATGAGTTGGAATCGACTTGATGGCACTTAACAGCAGCAACGTAATATATATATATATATGTTGTTAAGTGCTGTCGAGTCAATTCTGACCCATAGCAACCCTGTACAGGGTTTCCAAGGCTGTAAATTTTTACGGGAGCAGAACATCTTTCTCCTGTGGAACAGCTGGTAGTTTCAAACTGCTGACCTTAAGGGTCACAGCCCGATTCGTAACCACTATGCTACCATATATATATATGAAGGAATAACCTTACAGATTTTCCACTCTTGCCTATTTAAATAATGTGGAGAGAAAGTAACCAGCATTTAACTCTGAAGCCTTGAGCCACTAACACATTTCCATTTGCCAGTCTTGTATAAGTAGGAAACTGCCAAAGCAATGCTCAAAATTCACCTCCAGCTTCAAGTGACCCATCTCTGAAAAACTGAAACCTCTCTGTAAACTCAATAAAAAGGCAGAGGAAGCAATACTTAACCAAATAGACCTCCAACCAAAATGTCTACTCTGAAGAATGAAAGAAAAACAGATCAAACTTTTTTTTTTTCCCTTTCTGGGAATTGTTTTCTCCAAATAACTCTAACATTCTGAAGCTATCCTATCATGAAGAAAAAAAATCAGAGCCAGGCATCAGTAAAACTGTGAGAAAGGCCATTTGCTTCTGTTTCTTCAGATGACATTCCCACAAAGACAGTACCAGGAGGCTACAGCCAGTTGGCTTTCTCCTGTTAGCCTCATGAATTCCTGCCCTTTAAGAAGTCAACACACTCATTCCTCTTAAGGTATCAATAATTACTAATGTGTAACATTTTACTTTACTTTTTTTTTTTTCATGTTTAACAAGAGACTATATTTTAAGCCAAACGAAAAAGATTTCTAGTTGTGAAATGTCAGGCATTGGTCAACTTAGTATCTGAATGTCTCTTTCCCAGAAATCTCATAAAATAAAAGACCCATGATAAGTTTGTATCTTTGCCAAATTGATAGATTTGAAAAATAGTACCTTATGGTTTTAATTTGCAATTCCTTAATTATAAACATTTCATGCATATTTTCACTGCTTGCATGTTTTCTTTTGGATATTACGTATTCATCTCCTTGGTGGTTCAGTAGAAAGAGAAGGTGGGGGCGGGAATCAAAAGACCTAGAAAACAGCCCCCGCCCTCACACTTCAGGCCTCACTTTCTTCATCTATAAAATGAGTGAGGCTGGATTAGGTGACCAGAATATTCCCGAAGATGTTTAAAGTGCACAACTGAGCATCCACTAGTGACTAGTTTTCTGTCATTTTAGCTTAAAACGAATCCACCTCATTACCACTTGCCATCATGTTGATTCTGACTCTTGGTGTTTTAGAGTAGAATTGTGCTACAAAGAGTTTTCAAGGTGGTGACCTTTTCATACTGGATTATCAGAGTTTTCTTCCAAGGCAATTTTAGATGAAATTTGTAGCACAGAATTTAACTGACTGAGCAACCTGGGAACTCGTATCGCTCTTTTGTTGTTGGTGTACTGTGGAGTCGGTTCCAACTCATAGCAACCCTGCACAGGGTTTCTGAGGCTGTAAATCTTTACGGGAGCAGAAAGCCTCATCTTTCTCCCGCAGAACAGCTGGTAGTTTCGAACTGCGACCCTGAGGTTAGCAGCCCAATTCGTAACCACTATGCTAGAATATGCAAAAGCACCACTATGTAGCTGAGTGATACAAGTAAAAACAAACAAACAAAAAACCAATTGCCATCAAGTTAATTCTAACTCCGAGTAGAACTGTGCTCAACAGGATTTTTAAGGCTGGAACTTTTGAAAGCAGATTGCTAGGTTTTTCTTCTGTGACACCCCAGGGTGAATTCAAACAGCCAAACTTTCAATTGTTGTTGTTGTTGTTAAGTGCCGTGGAGTCTGTTCTGACTCTCATAGCGACCCTGTACAGGGTTTCTGAGGCTGTAAATCTTTATGGGAGCAGAACGCTTCATCTTTCTCCCGTGGAACCGCTG
>NW_006408542.1:7066432-7075031 GCF_000296735.1 Chrysochloris asiatica | reverse complement strand
CAGCTGGTAGTTTCGAACTGCTGACCTTGAGGTTCACAGCCTGATTCGTAACCACTACGCTACCAGAGCTTCTTCGTAGCGACCCTATAGGACAGAGTAAAACTCTACAATTTTCAAGGCTGTAAATCTTTACGGGAGCAGAACGCCTCATCTTTCTCCTGCGAAATGGCTGGTAGTTTCAAACTGCTGACCTTGAAGTTAGCAGCCCGACTCATAACCACTACACTACCAGAGCTCCATATCACTCTCAAAGACAAACTTAAAAACAGAAGCCTTTACTGTCTACAGCCCTTCCAGGATTAAAAATGAACAGTGATTCATCTGTAGCATGCAGAAGAAAGCCAATTTACATCAATGTTGACAGGCAACTGTTGTGACTAACTTTAAAGTAGGTTATTTCCCAGTATTGCTGTTTGCCTGAGTTGACATTGTTTATTAATTGTCTTCTTTAGGCATTTATCTACTCTACTCAAATGTCCCTTAAAATGTGAGAATGATACCACATTAGATTGTATCTGCATTGTTTAAATACTACATACAACCTTAAGCAGCTACAGTGTGGCTCAAGAGATGAATTATTAAAATCAGCATCTGCCACTCCGCTGATAAAATCCAGACATGCCTATAAAAATGCTTGCTAAAATACCACAATTCTGGTTAAAAACAAATACTCAAAATCCTATTTTGGAGAAGAGTAGACAGGAATAACAGAAGTTATTTACATCAACTGTAAAATTTCCCCAGTTAGACTTTGGTGGTGCAATGGTTAAGCTTTGGGTTGCTATGGAAAAGTCAGCAGATTGAACCCACAGAACAGTTCTGTGGGAAAAAGACCAGGCAAACTGCTTCCATAAAGATTACAGCCAGAAAAACCCTAAGGCATAGTTCAATTCTGTCTTACATATTAATTACTATGAGTCGAAATAGATTGAACAGCACATAACAAGAAGACTCACTCTACCTAGTAAAGGAGTTGTAAGTGCCATCCAGTCAATTCCAACTCATAGCAACCTTGTATAGAGTTTCTGAGGAGTGGCTGCTGGGTTTGAACCACCGACTTTGTGGTTAGCATACCAGTGGTTATCCTACAGTACCAAACCAGGACTCCTAGTAGATAAGGAATTTCTAGATGCAAAGATTTAAAACAATTTCAAATAAATCCACATAGAACTAAAAATACACTATTGTTTTTACAGTTTTTATTGTGAACTGATGAGTTTACAAAGCAGACCATTTTTTTTAACATTTGACAAATCATGTATTTCATTTCATTAGGATGACTACAATCCCTTTCATGCTCTATCAGTTAACAATATTTACCTCAATTCACTTTATCTCTTTTATTTAACAAAACAAAACAAAACAACTTTTTATTGTGAATTGAGTAAAGAATACACAATTTCTGGTAGATTGTTTCTTCCTGATTTTTTTGTTGTTTAAGAGATTGCTGGAAAAATATATTGCATTTGCCTGTCTTTAACAGCCAAGTCCAAATAAAACAGCCAACGTACAGAATGGCATTGAAAATGTTAAGTGTCTTCGAGTCGATTCCGACTCATAGCAACCCTGTATAGGGTTTCCAAGGAGCAACTGGTGGGTTTGATCTGCCAACCTTGTAGTTAGCAGTCCAGCGCTTATCCTACAGCACCACACCAGGACTCTGGCATTGAAAATAAGGAAGTTAAATTCTAACTCTGTTGGCTACAATGTAGTCAGCCTCTGACTCAGGGTGCCTGGTGTGCAAAGGGATGGCTCCATGCAGCCCTGTCTTGCACCATCCCCACGATCAGTTGGGGATCTGACCATTTTGATCCATATGGTTTTTTCATTGACTGATTTTTGGAAGTAGAACATCAAGCCTTTCTTCCTAGTTCATCGTAGTCTGGAAGCTTCACTGAAACTTGGTTAGCATCATAGCAATATAAAAGCCTCCTCTCACACATTGGTAGTGGCTGCACATGAAATGCGTCGGCCAGGAATCAAACCAGTTCTCCCTCACAGAAGGCAAGAATTCTACCAATGAGCCCCTATGTGGTTGTTTCTGAGGAGCAGCTGGTGGGTTAGAACTGCTAACCTTGCAGTTCAAACCAACCTTGTGGTCTAGTGCTTATCCTACAATACCACATCAGTACTCCGGCCCATATAATTAACTCTAATTGGACTATATCCAACTCTTAACTCATCTAGATCTGTAGTGTCTAACACAGTAGCAACTGGCACCAGTGTGGCTATTGTTGTTGTTGTTGATACGTGCAGTTGAGTTGATTCCAACTCATAGTGACCCTGTGTACAAAAGCACAAAACATTGTATACTTCTGTGCCATCCTCACAATTGTTATTTTTGAGCCCATTTTGGCTCTGCCAATCCATCTCATGTGGAATCATCTTCTTTTTCACTGACCCTCCACTTTACCAAGTATGATGTCCTTCTTCAGAGACTGGTCCCTCCTGATAACCTGCTTGAAGTATGAGAGACAAAGTCTTACCATCCGGGCTTCTAAGAAGCGTCCTGACTATACTTCTTCCAACACAAATTTGATGGTTCTTCTGGCAGCCCATGGTACTTTCAATAAGTTTCTCCAACACCATAATTCAAACACATCGATTCTTCTATGGTGTTCCTTTCCCACCGTCCAACTTTCACATGCATATGAGGCCATTGAAAATACCATGGCTTGGGTTAGACACATCTTAGTCCTCAAACTGATAGCTTTGCTCCTGAACAATTTAAAGAGGTCTTTTGCCACAGATTTACCTAATGCAATATGTCAAATGATAACTGGTGCATCCAGGAGTGCTGTTAGTGGATCCAAGCAAAATAAAATATTTGACAACTTCGGTCTTTTCTCCATGTATCATGATGTTATTTATTGGTCCAGTTGTGAGGATTTTTGTTTTCTTTACATTGAAGTGCAATCCATACTGTAGGCTGTAGTCTTTGATCTTCATCATTATATATTTGTAAGATGGATCAAGCATTTTATTATTCTTATTTGTTTTATTGTGAATTTACAGACAAGATCATTGGTTTTAAATTCAAGAAATCACGTGCTTTGTTTCATCTCAATGGTTGCAACTCCCTCCATGCAACAGCAGTTGTCCTGCAGAAAGGTCAGGTCATATCATCTGCATATCTCAGGTTGTTAATGAGTTTTCCTTCAATCCTGATGCCACTTATTCTTCATGGAACCCAGCTTCTCTGATTATTTGTTCAGCATACAAATTGAATAAATATGGTGAAAGAATACAGCTTTGGCACACACCTCCCCTGATTTTAAACCATTCAGTGTCCTCTTGTTAAGGCTGAATGACTGCCTTTTGGCCTATGTAAGGTTTCTCATGAGCACAATTAAGTGTTCTGGATTACCTATTCTTCACAATGCTATCCATATCTTGTCATGATCTACAGTGGAAAGCCTTTGCATAGTCAATATAGAAAAAGAGTAAGGATTTTTCTGGTATTCTCTGTTTTCAGTCAAGATCCATCTGTTGTCAGCAATGATATCTCTCATTCCACACCCTCTTCTGAATCCGACTTGAATTTATGACTATTCCCTATCAATGTACTATTGCAACCACTTTTGAATTACGTTCTACCAAATTTTACTTGCATGTTATATTAATGATATAATCCAATAATTTCCACCATCCACTGGGCCACCTTTCTTTGGAATTGTTGTTGTTGTTAAATGCTGTTGAGTTGGTTCCAACCCATAGCAACCAATATGGAACTCTTTCAATCAGTAGACCAAGTAGCTGTCTTCCAACTTTCTTGGCATAGATGAGTGAGTGCCTCCAGTGTTGCATCAGTTTGTTGAATGACTGCAATTTGTATTTTGTCTTTAAAATGTGGCTAGTCTCGATATGCAGATGATACAACCTTGCTTGCTGAAAGTGAAGAGGACTTAAAACATTTACTGATGAAGATCAAAGAGCACAGCTTTCGCTGGTATGAATTACATCTCAATGTCAAGAAAACAAAAATCCTCGCCACTGGACCAATAAACAACATTCTTATCAACAGAGAAAAGATTGAAGTTGTCAAGAACTTCATTCTTCAAACAACTATCAACACTCATGGAAGCAGCAGTCAAGAAATCAAATGACGAATTGCAGTAGGCTAATCTGCTGCACAAGACCTTTTAATGTATTGAAGAGCAAAGATGTCAGCTTGAAGACTAAGTTGCTCCTGACCCAAGCCATGGTATTTTCAATAACCTCATATGCATGCGAAAGCTGGACAGTGAATAAGGAAGACTGTAGAAGAACTGATGCTTTTGAGTTATGGCGTTGGAGGAGAATATTGCAAGTGCCATGGGCTGCCAAAAGAACCAACAGATCTATGTTGGAAGAAGTACAGCCAGAGTGCTCCTTGGAGGCCAGGATGGCCAAACTTTGTCTCTCATACTTCAGACTTATTGTCAGGAGGAATCAGTCACTGGAGAAGGATATCATGTTTGGTAAGGTCAGAGAAAAAGAGGAGGACCCCCAATGAGATGGATTGGCCAAGTAGCAGCATCGATGGACACAAGAGTGGCAACAATAGTAAGGTTGGCCCAGGATCGGGAAGTGTTTTGTTTTGCTGTGCATAAGGTTGCTATGGGTCGATGGCACCTAACGACAACAACAACAGTCTTAATTGAGATATGCTGTAAGTATAAAATAAGCATTGGATTTCAAAACTTAGTACAAAAAAGAAAATTCACTATTTTAATGGGTTATATGCTGAAATTTACTACCAGCTGTTCCGTGGGAGAAAGATGAGGCTTCCGGCTCCCATAAAGGTTTACAGCCTTGGAAATGCTGTATAAGGTTGCTATGAGTCGGAACCGATTCCACAGCATATAACAGCAACAACAATGCTGAAATTTTAATATTTATACCCATTGGGTTAAATAAAGTACTAATATTAATTTTATCTCTATCTTTGGATTTTTTAAATGTGGCTATTATAAAAAACTTTAATTAAGCACTTGGCTTCTAATAACAAGCTAACTGCAAGGTTGGCATTCAAACTCACCAACTCTTCCTTGGAAACCCTATACAGGGCTCACTCAACAGCACTTAACAACAACAATGGGCAAAATATTGAACAATACAGGAAGTATCAAAAGAAAATGGAAGGATAGGAAACACAAGGAGACAGTGGGATAAGAGATGTTTCATTGGTAGGGCTTGCAGTCAATGAGAAGAAACAAAATGTATATGAATTGTTGAATAGAAAACTGATTTGCTCTGTAAACCTTCACCCAATTCACAATTATTAGATAAAGAAAAAGAAAAAAGATGGAAGGAATGCACAGAGTCACTGTATCAAAAAGCATTGGTTCAAGTATTTCAAGAGGTAGCATATGATCAAGAACCAGTGTCACTGAAGGAAGAAGTCCAAGTTTCACTGAAGGCATGAGAGAAAAGCAAGACTCCAGAAATTGGTGGGACACAATGGAAAGGTTTCAACAAATTGATGCTTCATTGAAGGTGTTCACTTGTCTCTGTCAAAAAATGAAGAGTACTGTTAGCTAGCTAACAGACTGGAAGAAATCCATATTTGTGCTCATTACAATGAAAGTTGACACAACAGAACTAGGAAATTATCGAATAATATTAATATCACATGCAAGTAAAATTTTGCTAAAGATAATTCAAGAACATTGTAGCAGCACATCAACAAGGAACTGCCAGAAATTCAAGCAGGATTCGGAAGAGGAAATGGAATGAGTGATGTCGTTTCTGACATCAGATGGATCTTGGTTGAAAGCAGAGAATGCTAGGAAGATTTTTATTTGTGTGTGTGTTTTCTTAATTATGCAAAGGGATTCAGCTGTGTGCATCATAATAAACAATGGATAACATTGTGAAGAATGAAAATTCCAGAATACTTAATTATGCTCTTGAGGAATCTGTACATAGACCAAAATCAGTCATTGGAACGGAACAAATATGGAACAGATAATGTGTGTTTTAAAATCCTGAAAGGGGTACATCATAGTTGTTCTTTCATCATACTTGCATATTGCATACTGAGCAGATAATCTGAGAAGCTGGATTATAATGTCCAAGGCTCATTAAAACGCTGTGGTATGTAGATGACACAACCATGCTTGCTGATAGAGAAGAGCACTTGAAGCACTTACTGATAAGGTCAAAGCACTTAGAGATAAGGTCAAAAACCTTTATTATGGACTGAAACTCAATGTAACAAAAAGAATAATCCTCACAACTGTACCAATAAAGCACACAATCATAAATGAAGAAAGGATCAAAGCTGTCAAAGATTTCATTTTACTTGAGTCCACAATTAATTTTCATAGAATCAAATGACATATTGCATTAGCCAAATTTGTTGCAAAAAATATTTTTGAAGTGTTCGAGAGCAAAGATGTGGGTTTCAGGACTAAGGTTCACCTGACTCAAGCCACTGCATTTTCAATGCCCTCCTATGCATGTAAAAGTTGGACAATGAATAAGGAAGACCACAAACCAATCAACGCATTTGAATTCAAGTGTTAGAATATTGAAATTACCATGGACTGCCAGAAGAACAAACAAATTTGTCTTGAAAGAAGTATTGTCAGGATGCTCCTTAGAAGGCAGGATGGGAGATTTGTCCTCCAGTCCCAAGAGTGGGATATCATACTTGGTAAAGTAAGAGGGTCAACAACAACAAAAAAAACCCTCAAGTTGATGGATTGAAACAATGGTTATACCATTGGGCTCAAATATAACAATTGTGAAGATGAATCAAGTCCAGGCAACTTTTAGTTTTGTTTTATAGGGTCACTATGAGTCAAAACCAACTCACCAGGACTTAACTACAAAAACAAGATTTAAAAAATAAAACCAGAAAATAACAAATGTTAGTATGTGGAGAAATTGAAACTTTTATCAAATTCTGGTTGTTGTTGTTGCTAAGTACCGTGGAGTCGGTTCTGACTCATAGTGACCCTGCACAGGGTTTCCGAGGCTGCAAATCTTTACAGGAGCAGAAAGCCTCATCTTTTTCCCGCAGAACAGCTGGTAGTTAGGAATGTAAAATAGTACATTTACTGTGGAAAGCAGTATGGCACTTTCTCCAAAAACTAAATATACAACTATGATTGTTGTTGTTGTTAAGTGCAGTCAAGTAAATTCTGACTCACAGCTACCCTGTATATTCATTCCAAGGAGCAGATGGTAAGTTTGAACTTCTAACCTCATAGTTCAAACCGACCTTGCAGTTTATCCCACAGTGCCACACACATAACCTAGCAATTCCATTCCTAATGTCCCAAAGACTTGAAAGCAGACACTCAAATAGAAACTTGTACACCAATATTCACTGAAGCACTAGTCACAATAAGCAAAAAGTGGAAACAAGTTAAATGCCCATCAATGCATGAATGGGTAGACAAAATGTGGTAAATATACAATGTAACACTACTTATCTAGTAAGATAAATGAAGTCTTGATATATACTACAATATATATGAAATTTGAATGTTATTGTTGTTAAGTGCCATGGAGTAGGTTCCGACTCATAGTGCCCCTGCACAGGGTTTCCAAATCTTTATGGGATTTACATCTTTCTCCCGTGAAGCCGCTGTTAGTTTCGAACTGCCAACCTTGAGGTTAGCAGCCCGATTTGTAAGCACTATGCTAAGGATAAATATTGTATGACTGTACTTAAAAGACCGAACAGGCAAATGTACAGAGACTAAAGTTTATTAGTGGTTACTAGGGGGAAAGAAGGGAGTTCTTGTTTATGAAGTACGGAGTTTTAGTTTGTGGTGATGGAAAGATCACATTGATTGGGTTAGGGTTAGAGTAATTGCTAACCCTAATAATGTGAATAATGTAATTGCTGTCAATAAATTGTATACCTGAAAAGTTGAGTTTGCCAAATTTGTGGGATACACACATCTACAGTAACAAAAAAAAAGAGCAGGTGCTGAGGATGCTTAGGTACAACCAAACACTTCATGGGCTTTGGTTCCTTGCTTTGGAGGTGTAGGGTCATGATTTTATGAGCCATCTAAGTTAATTGGTCGAATATGTTTAGTACACCTATTCTACCTCCTAGTTTCTGTACAGTGCTTGGGGGCTTAAAATCTTGCAAGCAGTCACCCAAGGCACCATAGTTGACCTGAAGCAACAAAGTAATAAGGAAAGTCAGGAATAGGAGGAGAAAATGGAATGTGTGATAACTGCTTTGACCAACTGCCTCCTTTGCCATGGGGTAGAGACCTTTTTTATGAAGCTTTAATAGAACAAAGACAAAACCAATATAATCATCTGGGTGAAGGAAACTATCAGCATGCACACAGTGCAGAAGCTGATGTTGTTGTTAGGTGCCACCGAATTTGGAGCCCATTAATTCACAGCCACAGTGTTCTTTAAGTACAACAGAGAACAAAGGAAATTACCACACCATCATGATTGGTGGCTGGTCAATCCATCACTGTCACAGGTGGGACTAAAGAAGTAGGAGGTGGGAAGGAAGGAACTTGATTGGTTCTGTGGCTTCAACCACGTGGCTATGTGGTGGTTGGATATGACTCATGATCATAGACCTTAAGTCATAGCTTCAAGGTGGTTCCAGGACAATACCAGTATCCTAACT
>NW_006408542.1:7062407-7064748 GCF_000296735.1 Chrysochloris asiatica | reverse complement strand
TGCTAGAGGTTTTTTTGTTTTTTTTTTTTGAGGGGGGGCATGTACACAAAAGCACTCAGGAATATATAATCATTTAAACAACCAAAGGGCACATTCTGCAAGCCTGCCTCCTGGCCGCCAGCGCACAGTCTGTCTTTCCATGAGTCTAGAGTCCTTTGCTGCTCTATCTCTCCATGTTACATAATCTACTTTCAATGACACTCTTCCGGAGGGCAAACTGACCCTCCCTGAGTTTGTACCAGGATTGTCTAAGTATAGCCACATAGCTAGTTTCATGGTCAACAAGCATTAGGGAAATAGCATAAAGAACTCAAACGGTGTCTCCATTTATGCCGAGACATAAAATGGAGTTAGGGCTCCTGCTGTAGACTGCAAACCAAATGCTTTAGAATTTGGGCTGTAATGCAACTCTAAAATATTTTTCATCAAACCCCTGTGGGAAAAAAATCTTTTAAATTTAGTTTTCTGTTCTAGATTGCTGTTCAAGTGGTTCTTGCAAGGGGGTTGAAGAAATATGGGGCGAAGTTAAGAATGTGCATAGCAAATAGAGATGAGGGACACTGTAAAATAAAATGATATAATAAAAAACATTTTATGGTACAATAAAACATTGCTTCCAGCATTACGAGTTTTCTCAATAGTTAATTTTCATCTCACCACTGCTTAGAGGCTAGCAACATGAAAACTCCACAACTACCTCAAAGATCTTAAAATCATTAAAAGTTCTTTCTTGTCTTTTGTTTTGTTGTTATTGTTGTTCTGACTCATAGTGACCCTGCATAGGGTTTCTGAGGAACAACTGGTGAGGTTAAACCACCAACTTTGCAGTTCAAACCAACTTTGCAGTCCAGCGCATTAACCTGCAGCACCACACCAGAACTGTTTTAGCTATTAAATTAACTGTCATCAGGAAAGAAACCAAACTGGGTAAGAACTGTAATCTCAATCCCCAAGTGTTACATTCCAACATATATCCTATACGGTCTGTGTATTATTGAAAATGTCTTGATTTTAGGAAGATTTTGTTGTTGTTGTTAAGTGCTGTCGAGTTGGTTCCAACCCACAGCGGCCCTGTATATGGTTTCCGAGGAGCATATGAACCACCAATCTTGCAGTTCAAACTGACTTTGCAGTCCAGCGCATTAACTCACAGCGCCACAGTCCCTGACACGCTAGTTTTACTCTACAGCATTTTATTCAGTGAGGTTTTACTTTCAAGAAAGGCCCAATTTGGTCAGAAAAAAAATTCTGCTTAATTATCTGCTAAAAAAAGGCTCAAACAGTGCATTAAGTCATCCATGCAAATTAAAATGTAAATCCTAACCAAACCTTCTCGGAAGCACACCCAACTTCCTGGAAAGTAGGCAGAGTCTGGGGAAATTGGGCAGACAGGGTTGCAGAAAGGGGAGGAACTATCACTTGTTGAACTTTCCCCCAATGCCGTACACTGTTTCAAGAACTTTCATTACCTCCTTTAAAGTGTAGAAATGAGACTCAAAGAGAAAGCAAGCCATTTCTTATTTATCTTGATCTGCCAAGTACAAAATCGTATCTTAGCAGGAGCTGACAATGACACATTCCAGGAAGGACTGGGTGGAGGTTGCTGCCAAGAACAGTCACCTCCTAGGAATTCCAGCACCCTCTTTTCCCGTAGCACAGGTGGCTGGACTTTTGTAAAACTTGGCTAAACAGTCAGTAAAAGAAAACATGTTCAATTTTGGAAAAAAGGCCTGTTAAAGATGATGATTTTTTGTGTGAACCAGTTTCTAGGCTTTGATTAAGTCTGGAGATAATTGCATCTTGAGACCAGTTACAGAACCTCAGACTGCAAACCTAAGGCTGCCTCAGGAACCTGGGAATGAGTTGAACCCCCCTATGACTCCAGGCAGTCCTGAAAACAACCATCCTATGCCCTTAGAAGAGATTGTGGTCATGAATTTTTTTTTCTTGTTCTTCTTTGTCTTGAATGAGAATCCCATTTGAGCAGCTTTTCTATTTCCATCCTTTTCTTGTATGAAATATGCAAACCATGAAACTCCAGAGGAGCAGATTAAGTCTCGTCAATGTTGCAGAGAAAATTAAAACATGATAAGAAGTTAAAATTTGTCCTTGGGACGAAGCATGTAAAAGACACTTTGTTTGCATAGTAATATTATAATTTTTTTTTTCAGATAAATCCAGGATGAGATAGCAAATAATTATAGCAGGGAAAAAAGAAAATTGGAAGTTTGATAGACTCCATTATAAAAGCAATGTAAAAGAAATAGTCTAAGGATCTAAAATATTTAAAACTGGATTGAGAACTTGTTTTATAAATGAAAAGAAAGCTTTTTCTAAAAAA
>NW_006408542.1:7057870-7061396 GCF_000296735.1 Chrysochloris asiatica | reverse complement strand
GCACGCAGCCACAGCCAGCCATTGTTAGACCTATTTTATGGATGAACATTACAAGATGTATCTTGAAATATAGTGCTGTCTGTGATAGGATAGTATCTATACGCCTACACGGAAGACCAGTTAATACCACAATTATTCATTTTTATGCACCAATCACTAAAGCCAGTGATGATGACGTTGAAGAATTCTACCAACTTCTTTAGTCTGAAATTAAGCAAACATACCATCACGATGTATTGATAATTACTGGTGATTGGAATGGAAAAGTTGGAAACAAAAAGGAAGGATCAGTAGTAAAATGATAGAAACGATGCCTAAGAATGTATGATAGCATTTTGCCAGAGCAATGACTTTTTTGTTGCAAATAGCTTTTTTCAACAACATCAAAAGGTGACTATACACATGGATCTCACCAGATGGAATATACAGGAATGAAATTAACTACATCTGTGGGAAGAAACAGTGAAAAAGCTAAATATCACCAGTCAAAATAAGGCCAGCGGAAGACTGGAAGTTAAGGCTGAAGCTGAAGAAAATTAAAAGAAGTCCACAAGAGCCGAAGTATGACCTTGAACATATCCCACCTGAATTTAGAAAGCATCTCAAGAACAGATTTTATACATTAGACATTAATCACAAAAGACTAGAAGAGCTGTGGGATGGCATCAAGAACATCACACAATAATACTGCTATTTTTCAAATGTATGCACCAACCACTAGAGCCAGGAGGGACCAGTCCCTGGAGAACAATAGCATGCTTGGTAAAGTGGATGGTCAGCGAAAAAGAGGAATACCCCCAACAAGAAGGACTGACACAGTGGCAGTAACAACTGTGCAGGACCAGGTGGTGTTTTGTTCTGTTGTGCATAGGGTCACTATGAGTCGGAAACAACTCAATAGCACCTAACAACAATGATCTGATCAGGATCAGATCTTAGAGGCAAATTAATTCACCTAAAGCCAAAATAAAATACTTTGACTTATAACATCAGCTTGGAACCACCCTAGCTTTTAAGAATCATGAGAACTTAAATGTAATTGTGAGGCCTTTTCCAAAGGTTGCCTCACTCAAGTATGTTAATTGTATCACACATTATTTATATACTATGTCCCTTCAGAGACATATAAATAGTGAATTTTGTTCCTGTCCCCAAGATTCAGTATAGCAGCAGACAAATGCACAGTAGTGAAGCATCTTAGTCTTCTTATGTGAGACAGCAAGAATTCTCTTAACAACTCTTGGAGCCAGGTGGAAAGAACACAGGAACAGCTTGAAGGGGATTCATTAGGCAAATGAGGTACTTTGTGAACATGATCAGAATGGTGATTGTAACATGTTTTAGCACACTCAATTTCCTGTTTGTGAATCCGTAATCATAAAGGGGAAAACAAAGGAAGGCTTCTCTGTACAGAAGAATGCCAGCCAATAAATATTCAATGGATGATAAGACTTCACCATTTTGCAACCCCAGTGTTATAATTAATTCAAGCAAGGATTATCTAAACTAGTGGTTCTCAAACTTCAGCATATATCAGAATCCACCTGAAGACCTGTTAAAACACAGATTCCTGGTCTCATCCCAGAATTTCTGATTCAGTAGATTCGAGATGGGGCCAGAGAATTTGCTTTTCTATCTAGCTTCCAGGTGATGCGGGTTTCATGACCACGTTTTGAGAATTACTGATATGAACAATTGAATGATGGGTTATTGAGGCTGTAAATATTTACGGAGCAGAAAGCCCTATCTTTCTCCCATGGAGCGGCTAGGTTTGAACCATGTGATTAGCAGTCCAGTGCTTATCCTACAACGCTGCTCCAAGACTCCTTTATCAAGGTAGATCTTGAAATGTTCTTTTTGACTACCATAAACATGGGTTTTTCAGTATAAAACTTGCGGGTGGGAGTTGGATCACGGTGGTAGAAATTACACCTTTTTTTGAACAGGCTGACAAATTGCTCTTGTTTTCTAACCCTGCAGTTGCAGCATCTGAAGAAGGCATTGCTGTTATTAAGTGCCATCGAGTCGGTTTCTAAAGGTCGTCTAGTGGGTTTGACTTTGCAGTTAGCAGTCTAATGTTTATCCTTTAGCACCATGCCAGGTTAGATCATATTCAAATTGTAAGAGTACATTAGGGTCAAAGAGTCTGGCTTTTGTTTCTATTATGAATAGATTTGTAAGATCTTGGGTAGAGACAGTAGTATTTTAATGGTAGTATTCTCACCTTCCATGAGGAAGCCCTGTGTGTGATTCTTTGTTAATGCATCTCATGTGCAACCACCACCTGTCTGTGGGTGGAGGCTGCATGTTGCTATGATGCTGAACAGGTTTCAGCAGACTTTCCAGACTAAGACACACCATGAGGAAAGGACTGGCGATTGACTTCTGAAAATCAGGCAATAAAAACCCTATGGATCATAATGGTCTAATCTGAAATCAATCATGGGGATGGCACGGATCCAAGCAGACTTTCATTCCATTGAGCATGGACTCACAGCTAACCACAACATGACCTTGGGCAAGCACAAGACGTCTTTTGGAGCTCTATTCTGTTACGTACAAAATAACTGTCTTGAAGAGAGAATTTTCTATGAGTTTAATGAAAGAGGCTAACATAGTCTAAAGACTACATCCGGCAACTTTGAAATCAGAAAAGGGCAATGCAGAAACAGCCTGTACTGAAAATTATTTTTTATAACATTACATCAAGGATTTCTTCTTTTTTTTCCTAAGAAAGATGCCTGTTTTGGCAATATAGAGTGTGAAAAGAATGTGAATAACAGGTATCTTAAGACAAGTTTAAAACTCAGTGTGGCTGTGGCCGCTCTGATTTGCATGTTGTTTTTGCTGTTGTGTGCCGCTGAGTTGGTTCTGATACCTAGCACCCTGTATAGGGTTTCCAAGGAGCAGCTGGTAAATTTGAACCATCAGTGTCACAGTGGACAATTCAGTGCTGATCCTATAGCACCAGATCATAGGAATCACTTTACTTTGTAGAAATAAATTAACTTGACTCTTTTGAACTGAGTATTATCCTCGTGTTTGACGTAAAACTGTAAACCACCCTTGTGAAGTTCTTTGTGTGATGAGGTAGACTAAAAGAGACCTTAACAGAAAATACGGTTTCTTTGCTACTGACTAGCTCTGGTAATGTAGTGGTTACAAGTTGGGCTGCTAACCTCAAGTTCAGCAGTTTGAAACTACTAGTCATTCTGCGGGAGAAAGATGAGGCTTTCTCCTCCCATGAAGATTTACAGCCTCAGAAACCCTATACAGGATTGCTATGAGTTGGAACTGAGTCCACAGCACATCACCTTTCAATCATTATAATTTGTAATGATCGCGATCCATTCCAGGTGCTGTCAGTTAACAGCATTTACCTCTATCCACTTTTTTTCTTCTTCTTCTTAAATGTTTTATTGTGAATTATGTGATAGTTTACATGGGAGAACATTAGTCTTACATTCATTCTATCATATATCGTCTCATTACCATGGTTACAATCCCCTGCATGCAATCCTTCCCC